>NW_016815506.1:242050-261427 GCF_001698545.2 Rhinopithecus bieti | reverse complement strand
CAGGCGCCAGCCTAGTCGCCCGGCTAGTTTTCGTATTCTTTAGTAGAGACGGGGTTTCACCGTATTAGCCAGGATGGTCTCGATCTCCTGACCTTGTGATCCGCCCATCTCAGTCTCCCAAAGTGCTGGGATTACAGGCTTGAGCCACCGCGCCCGGCCATTTATTTTATTTTATTTAGTATTTGAGACAGAGTCTCCCTCTGTCACCCAGGCTGGAGTACAGTGGCGTAATTATGTCTCACTGCAGTCTTGACCTCTGGGCTCAAGTGATCCTCCCACCTGAGCCTCCCAAGTAGATGGAACTACAGGTACGTGATGTGCCACTACCCTCAGCAAACGTTTGTATTTTTGTAGAGATGGAGTTTTGCCATGTTGCCCAGGCCGGTCTCAAACTCCTGGGCTCTAGTGATCTGCCTGCCTTGGCCTCCCAAAGTGTTAGGATTACAGGCGTGGGCCACTGCATTTGGCTTAGAGGGAAATTTAAACTACGTCTCTACTAAAAATACGAAAATTAGCCAGACATAGTGGCGCATACCTGTAGTCCCAGCTACTCAGGAGGCTGAGGCGGGAGAATCACTAGAACCTGGGAGGTGGAGGTTGCCATGAGCTGAGATCGTGCCACTGCACTCCAGCTTGGGTGACAGAGTGAGACTTCGTCTCAAAAAAAAAAAAAAAAAAAAAAACTTCTATGGGGGATGGGCTGATCACAGAGTGGGCTGGTTGGTGTTGAGTTACCCACCAGCTTTGGGGGAATGACCTTGCAGCAAGGTGCACTGTGGAAACATGGTGCTGTCTCATGGTATTTCCCTCTTTTGGGGGGACCCAGGATTCAATGTAAAATTAGAATTCTTGATTTTTAGGCTGGGAGCAGTGGCTTACACCTGTAATCCCAGCACTTGGGGAGGCTGAGGCAGGTGGATCAACTGAGGTCAGGAGTTCGAGACCAGTGTGGCTAACATGGTGTAACCCCATCTCTACTAAAAATACAAAAAATTAGCCGGGCATTGTGGTGCGTGCCTGTAATCCTAGCTACTCATCCAGGAGGCTGAGGCACAAGAATCACTTGAACCTGGGAGGTGGAGGTTGCAGTGAGCTGAGATCACGCCACTGCACTCCAGCCTGGGCAACAGAGCAAGACCCTGTGTAAAATATATATATATATATTTAAAGAGCTGGGTGCTTTGTTTTCCAGCTGTGCCTGCTTTCACATATTTAAATTATTAGGCGCCCCCAAACTGCAAATGCTTTGTTGGCCATGTTCATTAATGGGCCCTCCCTGAGTTCAGCAATGCAGTGAGAAAACAGAGACTAAATTAAAAACTGTCTAGCTAGGTTAGTCTCCAAAATACAACTTTCTGGGATTTAGCTGGTTATTTTAATAAGATTTCTAAATTCCCTCTAGCTCATCTATATGTTTCCTTGTAAAAATCCTATGGTAAATTCTTGTGATTATTAATAGATGTTTCCTTTTTTTTTTTTTTTTTTTGAGACAGAGTCTTGCTCTGTTGCCCAGGATGGAGTGCAAGTGGCACAATCTTGGGCTCATTGCAACGTGTGCCTCCTGGGTTTCAAGGTGATTCTCCTGGCCTCAGCCCTCTCAAGTAACTGGAATTAAGGTGCCTGCCACCACACCAGTTTTAAAAATTTTTGTATTTTGTAGAGATGGGGTTTCAGCCATGTTGGCCCAGGCTGGCCTTGAACTCACAACCTCACATAATCCACCACTTCAGCCTCCAAAGTACTGGGATTACAGGCATGAGCCACCAGAGTGGCGCTTTAAAAAAAAAAAAAAAAATACTCCTGGCAAGCTATGAAAGTGGCTTCTTTTTAATCTTTATCTAACACAGGCCGCGCACAGAACTCCTTTTTCAAAAAGCTTAAATTTTCTTTTTGTGCTTTGAGATATAACATTGCCACTTGTTTTCTCTAAAAATCAGGGCTTCCAGCCATGTGAAAACAACCTTACAGAAGGAGCAGGAATGAAAAAAATACACTTTAAACTTTTCCATTTACAAAGGCAGAGTTTAATCCAACTGTCCTTTTAAACTAGTGGAGTTTTACCAGTCTCACGGCTAAAATTTTAAAAATTAAAGATATAAAGTCTTTATTTGTGTTGGTTTATATGTGTTATATGTGTACATGTCTATGTTAATATATTGTCCATATGGTAATCAAACTAGATTATAAATAATGAATCCTCATAAATTAAGTAAATAACCCAAATACTTTCAAGTTCACAAGTGACTTTAATAATCTTTGGTAAATAAAACCAGTTCAAAAATTGGTAAAAATCAAACAGAAACATCTTCAAAATTTAATTTAAACATTGTTTTGCCTGGGTTCTATTCAGTCTACCAAGGTTTATGTTATCTCTGCTAGATATGTTTAAAGTCATAAAATTATTGCTTCTATGATAATTTTTGATACTTCCTTGTTTTGTCTGTGGAGCTTATGTCTTTGAATTTGAGCCCTTTAGATTTTCCAGGTCTAGACAGGTGGCCATGGTGGAGGTTCCGGGGACAGCACCCAGCCCCATCCTCACTATTCCCAGCTGTCCTTCTGGCATGCCTGGAGTGGTCTGGATCCTCCAGGCGGCATCTTCACAGATCTGTCCTTTGCCCTGGGATCTGCACCTGGTACATAATTAAAATTGCCTACTTCGTAGGTTTTACACTAAAAATTATGGGAGGGTTACTAAGAGCTAATACTGTAAGAAATGTGGTAATTAAACTACTAGATATAAAGGAAAAAAACAAAACAAACAAAAAACTACTACATACAAGAGAAACAGTTCTGTATGCAAAGTATCATAAAAAAGTAGGAATGTGGTTTTGATAAAAGTAAAAAATGTTATAAGAAGAAACATGAGAATGTGGTTTCTGTTAAAATGAAAACTGATTTTTTGTCCTACTTTAGAAGTTTTTTAAAAAGTTGTTTTTAGTGGCGGGCGCTGTGGTCACACCTGTAATCCCAGCAGCTTTGGAGGCCGAGGGCAAGCAGATCAGCCCAGGTGCAGGAGATCCAGACCAATCTTGGCTAAAATGGTGAACCCTGTCTCTACCTAAAAATAGCAAAAAATTAGCCCAGGCCATAAAGGTGGCAGGCACCCTGTAGTCCCAGCTACTCTGGAGGCTGAGGCAGTAGAATTGCTTTGAATCGCAGGAGGCAGAGTTGCGTGAGCCCAAGATGCATTCAAGCTTCACTCCAGCGAGCCGGGGCCAACAGAGCGAAACTCTGTCTCAAAAAAAAAAAAAAAAAAGTCCGGGCATCAGGTGCTCATGCCTGGTAAGCCCAAGCACATTGGGAGGGCCAAGGCCCCGGGTGGATCACAAAGGTCAGGAGATCTGAGGCCATCCTGGCAATGTGGTGAAACCGCATCTCTACTAAAAAAAAAAAAAAAAAAAATTAGCTGGGCATGGTGGCAGGGCCACGCTGTAGTCCGCAGCTACTCCAGGAGGAGCTGAGGGCAGGAGAACTGGTGTGAACCTCAGGGGGTGCGGAGCTTGCAGTGTGCCAAGATGGAGCACAGCTGCAATCCCCGCAGCCTGGGTCGACAGGAGTGAGAGCTCGCGTGTCAAAAAAAAAAAAAAAAAGAAAAGGCGCGGGCGTGGTGGGCTCACGCCTGTAATACGCCCAGCAACTTTGGGGAGGGGCCGAGGTCAGGTGGAGTCCAGCAAGGTCAGGAGATCGAGGCCATCCTGGCCCAAACACGGTGAAACCGACGTCTCTAACTAAAAAATACAAAAAAAAAAAAAAAAAAAAATTAGCCACGGGCCTGGTGCGGGTGGCCTGTAGTCCCAGCTTCTCGGGAGGTGAGGCAGGAGAAAATGGCCGTGAACCTGGGAGGCGGTGGAGCTTGTAGTGAGCGGGAGATTGCAGCAGCTGAACCTCCAGCCTGGGGTGAGCCAGAGCGAGACTCCGTCTCAAAAAAAAAAAAAAAAAAAAAAATAAGAAAGTTATGTTAATTGAAGAATATAATAGATAAAATGAAATGGGTGAATAAAAGTTTATGAAAATGTTACGCTTGTGTGGTCAAAACTGGTTGAAATTAGATGGATTTCTTATGAGATTTTATTAAATTAGCTTTGGCATTAAATAATAAACATGCCAAAGAGATAATTTGGCTTTCTCTTTTAAACAAGGATTTTTGTGGCAGTATTACTAAGAGATAGTAAAGATTTTTGGGCTTACTTTTTTTTTTTGAGACGGAAATTGCTCTGTAAGGCCCCATACTGGCAGTGCAGTGGTGGGGCGATCTCAGCTCACTGCAAGCTCCGGCCTCCCGGGGTTTACACCATTCTCGCTGCCTCAGCCTCCCAGTAGGCTGGGACCTCACAGGTGCCTGCCACGCACGCATGGCCCTAATTGTTTTGTATTTTTATATATTATATTTATTTGAGACAGAGTCTACTTTGTCACCGCAGGCTGGCATGCAGTGGTGTGGATCTCAGGCTCCAGCACTGCAAGCTTCTGCCTCCCCAGGTTCATCGCCATTCTCCTGCCTCAGTAGGCTGAAGACTACAGGCGCCTTGCCACCATCCCGTCTAATTTTTTTCTGTATTTTCAGTAGAGAGCAGGGTTTCACCGTGTTACGCCAGGATGGTCTCGATCTCCTGATCGTGATCCCGGCCCTGCCTCCGGCCTCCAAAAAGTGCTGGGAATTACAGATGTGATGCCCACCATGACCAGCCAATGTTTGTATTTTTAGTAGAGAAACACAGGGTTTCACTGTGTTAGCCAGCCAGGATGGTCTTGATCTCCTGACTCGTGATCCACCTGCCTCAGCTCCCAAATTACTGGATTTACAAGCGTGAGGCCAACCATGCCTGGGTCAATTTTTGCTTACTTTTAATTAAACTGCCAAAGCTACTTTGGCCTCCTGACTAGCCTGAGCTAATTGTCACAAAGCCGGCTAATTTAAACAAATTTTGTAGACGATGTGGTCTCACTATGTTGCCCAGACTGGTCTTGAACCCTGGGCCCCTCAGAACAGTCCTCTGACGCTCGCCCTCCCAAAATGCTAGGATTACAGGTGTGAGCCAATGCAGGCCTGGCCTCCTTGTTTTGTTTTTTAGAGACAAGTATCCGCAATCTGTCCCACCCCAGAACTAGGGTACAGTGGCAGTGATCATTGCTCCATCTGAGGCCTGGAACTAACTTCTGGGCCCAAGTGATGCCTCCCACCTCAGTTTCCCCCAGGCGGGTAGCTAGGACTACTGGGCCCATGCCACCATGCCTGGGCACCATACCTATTTTAAAAGAGATTTTGCAAGTAGGGTCTTGCTATTTGCTCAATCTGGTCTTGAACTCTTGATCTTGTGATCGCACCCACCTTGGGCCTCGCCCCACCCCAAGTGGTTGGGGTTACATGGCATGAGGCACTGCATCCCAAGCTTTTTTATTTTTATTATATTTTTATTATTATTATTTTTGAGACAGAGTCTCTGTTTACCCAGCCTGAATGTAGTTGGGCATCAATCTTGGCTCACTGCAACGCCCTGTCTCCCAGGGTTCAAGTGATTCCTGTGGGCCTCCAGCCTCGCTGAGTAGGCTGGATTAACAGCACATGCCACCACACCCAGCCCTAATTTTCCTAGTTTTTGTAGAGATACGCATTTCACCATGTTGGCGCAGGCTGGTCCTTGAACTCCTGATGCTCCAAGTGATACACCTGCCTCAGGCCTTCCCAAAGTGCTGGGATTAGCAGCATGAGGCGCACTGTGTGTGGCCTAATGGCTTGTTTTTTGAGACAAAGTCTCTCTCTGCACCCAGGCTGTACGCGTAGTGGCACAATCATGGCTCACTTGCAGTGTTGAGCTCCCAATGGGCTCAATCCAGCTCCTCCTCAATCTCCTGAGTAGGCGTGGGATACTAGATGCATGCCACTGGATAATTTTTTTTTTTTTTTTTGTTTTTTTTTTTTTGGTTGAGACGGAGTCTCGGCTCTGTCGCCCAGGCTGGAGTGCAGTGCCCGATCTCAGCTACCTGCAAGCTGCCGCGCCTCCCGGGTTCCATGGCCATTCTCCCGCCTCAGCCTCCAAAAGTAGCTGGGACTAACAGGCGGGCGCCGCCACCTCGGCCCCGGCTAGTTTTTTGCATTTTTTTTTTTTAGTAGAGATGGGGTTTCACTGTGTTAGCCAGGATGGTCTCGATCTCCTGACCGTGTCCGTGATCTGCCTCTCGGGCCTCGTGCCCGTCTCGGCCTCCCAAAGTGCTGGGATTACAGGCTTGAGCCACCGCGCCCGGCCGACACTGGATAATTTTTGTATTTTTTGTAGAGATGGGGTTTTGCCATGTTGCCCATCCTGGTCTGGAACTCCTAGACTCAAGTGATTTACCAGCCTTGGCTTCCCAAAGTGCTGGGATTATAGGCACGAACCACTGCACTTGGCCTTGAGCTATTTATAGTTTATAACAATTGGGTAAATTATACTTCTATGAGTAAAATCAAAATATTTACTTTTCTCTGTGCCTGATTTCTCCAGAATTCAGAAACTATTTGTGAGTATTCTTAGTTTATGGCAATATGGTTATTTGAATAAGTTCAATAATAATCTGTTTTCTTTTGTAATGAGACACAATTGGAGTCTTATTTTACTAAGGCTGTGACTGGATTGGCATATTTTCAAATATGACCAGATTGCTTTCAGGAATTGAAGTAGACTTTGTAGAGCTGATATAAAGCCTGACCTGCTACCTTGTCTACATAGCTCCCTTACAAGGTTTCTGACTTGTGATAAGTAAAGAATGTCACTTTCTGATAGGTCTAGGAATTTATTTTATTTTATTTTTATTTTTATTTTTTAAGACAGTGATTCACTTCATCACCCAGGCTGGAGTATAGTGGCGTCATCTTGGCTCACTGCAACCTCTGCCTCCTAGGCTCAAATGATTTTTAAGCCTCAGCCTCCAGAGCTGGGATTATAGGCGCCCACCGTCATGCCTGGCTAATTTTTGTATTTTTAGTAGAGACGGGGTTTTGCTGTGTTGACCAGGCTGGTCTCAAACTCCTGGCCTCAAGTGATTCACATGTCTCAGCCTCCCAAACTGCTGGGATTACAGGCATGGGCAACTGCACTTAGCCCAGGTCTAGGAATTTCAAGGTATTTTGAAGACCTTGAGAAGAAAAGAATTCAGCAGATTCATATAGGTGTTACAAACACAATCTCATGATAAATCTTTGATGTAAGTTTCTAGCCTTCAGGCTTTTAAAAGTCTAATACAAAATTCCTTATTAAAAAATTCTGGCCAGGCACGGTGGCTCATGCCTGTAATCCTAGCACTTTGGGAGGCTGAGGTGGGAGGATCACTTGAGGTCAGGAATTCAAAACCAGCTTGGCCATCATGGTGAAACCCTGTATCTACTAAAAACAGAAAAAATTAGCTGGGCATGGTGGTGCACACCTGTAATCCCAACTACTCAGGAGGCTGAGGCAGGAGAATTGCTTGAATCTGGGAGGCAGAGATTGCAGTGAGCCAAGATTGTGCCACCACACTACAGCTTGGGAGACAGAGTGAGACCTCATTTCAAAAAAAAAAAAAAAAAAAAATTCAGCAAAGACAACTTTAAAAGAGCCTATATGACCAATCACTATTCTTGCTGCACTTTATGCAGATAATCAGGCCACGTATGATAAAACTAAAATGTATTTTGCGAATAAATTTATCCTATTATTATTTGTCTTTGGTAGAAATGGGGAACTGGAAAGAGAAAAATTATGTTTCAGAAAAAATATAGTACACATGATATTAGATTATAACCCTGGCCATTGTTTTTGAATCTTTATTATTTGCCTACAATTTGGACAGAATCTGAATTCTTTCCCAGACACAAGTCTCCAAACTAACGTTTTCAACAAATTTTCCTACAATTTTTCTGACTTGGACTCACTAAAAATTAAAATTGTGCCTTTATTGAAGCCCTGCATACTGAAACTAGATAGTCTGATGTAAAATCCAGGAGAAATCACCACAGCAACTTATGTAGAAACAGCATTTGTGCTTGTTAACGTATAGAATACTCAGAACATTCACCTGAACACCTTGTTTGAATTACAATTCAGAAAAATCTGTCAGATTGCATTGGCAATCTGAAGATACCTTAGAGACTCTGTAAAAATGAATTTACAGACTACTCCAGACATTAACTTTTGTTTTCTTCCGTTTCCATAGAAATGACTCTTACTAAAGATCTGTTTGTCTGCATCATATATAGAGGCCTAGCTCATCTGCAGTGGCACCTCCTGGAATGGGACACAGCTGTTTAACCAAACCGATCTATTCTCAGAACTAAGACTGATTAATGAAGATATGGGATGATATATTTAAATTTGCTCTTTTCTGCTTATCCAAATTTGTCAGCTCCTTTCTCTATCTCTGTCTAACAATCTTCAACTCAAATCTCTCCAAAGCTATCAACCTGACTTTTAATATTTGAATCATTTTTAAGTTTCAAAGTGGGGAGTGAAGGAAATAAAAATGTTTTACCCCAAAATATATTTATTTGACATATTCTGAGATGGCTGTCAGAGAGCCAGAAAATAGTAGCTCTGTAAATCTGTACTTTGTGGGGAAGATTTGCATCTGTAAGAATCTGCATTGATACAGCCTGGCCTTCCCTTGCCCAAATCCAGAGAAGATTCACTGAGAGTCTGACACCTTTAAACCTCTGAAACATGTACCATCAATCCTCTTTGAGGGCTGCTGCTTGAGAGGTTTCATTTGCAAAACAAGACCACCTTTGCTAGCCAGGCCTTTTCTCTCCTTCCCATTATCTGTTTTGCCATTATAACATGATTTACCACTGTAACCTGTTTTTGGCCACGCTCTGAGCCCCATTCTATCTGTAACCTCAAGATGGTATATAAGCTTCTGTACCACACTGGGGATAGGATAATCATTCTACAGCTCTCTCCCCTGGACACATTAATAAGTTTGTACACCTTTTCTCCAATCAATCTGCCTTTTGTGAGTTGAGTTTTCGGTGAACCTTTAGAGGTTAGAGGGGAAGTCTTCCTTTGGCCCCTGCAACACCTTACTGAGAAAAGGTACAAGAAAGATCAATTGTGAGCTTGAATTTCTGAAGATGCCTTTATTCACCTTTCACGTTTGACTTATAGTTTGGCTGGGTATTTAATTCTAGGTTAAAATAATTTCTTTCAGAATTTTAAAGGCATTGCTCTTTTAATGTTAGCCTTCAATATTACATTGACAAAACAGGTGTCATCTGATTCATGATAACTAATATACGACTTGTGTTTTCTCTCTGAAAGTTTTAGGAGCCGGGTGCGGTAGCTCATGCCTATAATCCCAGCACTTTGGGAGGCCGAGGTGAACAGATCACCTGAGGTCAGGAGGTTGAGGCCAGCCTGGTCAACATGGTAAAACCCCATCTCTACTAAAAAAAAACAAAAAAACAAATAAAGGGCTGCGCGTGGTGGCTCATGCCTGTAATCCCAGCACTTTGGGAGGCCGAGGCGGGCGGATCACGAGGTGAGGAGATCGAGACCATCCTGGCTAACATGGTGAAACCCTATCTCTACTAAAATACAAAAAAAAAAAAAAAAAAAAAGAAAGAAAGAAAGAAAGAAAGAAAAACTAGCTGGGCATGGTGGTGGACACCTGTAGTCCCAACTACTAGGGAGGCCGAGGCAGGAGAATGGCGTGAACCCAGGAGGCGGAGCTTGCAGTGAGCTGAGATCTCACCAACGCACTCCAGCCTGGGCGACACAGTGAGACTCTGTCTCAAAAAAAAAAAAAAAAAAAAAAGCCAGGAGAGGTGGCTCACGCCTGTAATCCCAGCACTTTGGGAGGCTGAGGCGGGCGCACAAGGTCAGGAGATCAAGACCATCCTGGGCAACATGGTGAAACCCGTCTCTACTAAAAATACAAAAAAATTAGTTGGGCCTGGCGGTGTGCACCTGTAATCCCAGCTACTCGGGAGGCCGACGCAGGAGAATTGCTTGAATCCGGGAGGTGGAGGTTGCAGTGAGCTGAGATCGCTTGCAGCACTGCACTCCAGCCTGGGCGACAGAGCGAGATTCCTTTTTTTTTAAATTAGCTGGGTGTGGTGGTGGGCGCCTGTAATCCCAGCTACTTGGGAGCCTGAGGCAGGAGAATTGCTTGAATTCAGGAGGCAGAGGCTGTAGTGAGCGAAGATTGTGCTACTGCATACTTCAGCCTGGGCAACAGAGTGAGACTCTGTCTCAAAAAAGAAAAAAAAAAAGAAAAGAAAGTTTTTGGGATCTGCTCTTTAACTTGATGATATGATTGGTGTATTTCTATCTTTATTTTTTATCTTTCTGAATGTTTAGGACACTTTTTTAAATTTTGAGACTAATCTTCAGTTTGGAAAGCATTTTTTTTTTGAGACAGGGTCTTGTTCTGTCACATAGACTGGAGTGCAGTGGCACAAACACAGCTCACTGTACCCTTGACCTCCCAGGCTCAAGAGATTTTCCCACCTCAGCCTCTGGAATAGCTGGGACTACAGGTGCTCGCCACCATGCCTGGCTAGTTTATTTTTATTTTTTTGTAGAGATGGGGTCTTCCTGTGTTGCCCAGGCTGGTCTCAAACTCCTGGGTTCAAGTTCTTCCTTCCTTGACCTCCCAAAGTGCTGGGACCACAGGCTTGAGCCTCTTCCAGCCTCTGGCCTGGAAAGCATTTTCACATTATTTCCTTGGTAATTTCCTCCTTATTTCTCTCTCTGTTGTTCCTTTCTGATATTATATCTTCTCAACTGACATTTGAGTTTTCTACCCTTTTCACTTCTATTGTCACTCGTTCAGTCTTTTTGTTCTACTTAGAGATTTCCTTGACTTTAGCTTCCAGCTTTTCCAATGGAATGTTTTATGTTGGTTATCATACTTCAAATTTCCATGACTTTTTTCTTCTTCCTTGAATTATGAAAATAACACCTTTTCACTTTGATAGGCCAAGGCAGGTGGATCACCTGAGGTCAGGAGTTTGAGACCAGCCTGGCCAACATGGTGAAACCCCATCTCTACTAAAAATACAAAAAGTAGCCAGGCGTGGTGGTGCTCGCCTGTAGTCCCAACTACTTGGGAGGCCGAGGCAGGAGAATTGCTTGAACCCAGGAGGCANATTGTCACTCGTTCAGTCTTTTTGTTCTACTTAGAGATTTCCTTGACTTTAGCTTCCAGCTTTTCCAATGGAATGTTTTTATGTTGGTTATCATACTTCAAATTTCCATGACTTTTTTCTTCTTCCTTGAATTATGAAAAATAACACCTTTTCACTTTGATAGGCCAAGGCAGGTGGATCACCTGAGGTCAGGAGTTTGAGACCAGCCTGGCCAACATGGTGAAACCCCATCTCTACTAAAAATACAAAAAGTAGCCAGGCGTGGTGGTGCTCGCCTGTAGTCCCAACTACTTGGGAGGCCGAGGCAGGAGAATTGCTTGAACCCAGGAGGCAGAGGTTGCAATGAGCCAAGATCACGCCACTGCACTCCAGCCTGGGTGACAGAGTGAGACTCCATCTCGAAAAAAAAAAAAAGAACAGAAAAAAAATAGCGTCTTTCATTTCATGGCATTGATGTTTTCTCTTATCCAAAATATAAATTATATATTTAAAAGCAATCTTTTCTGTTGTTTATTCCCTTTGCTTCTTCCAAGTCTTTATTTATTTATTTGTTTTTTCTTGTTTGTTCTGGTCTCAGTTTTCCATGGTGGGAGTTTTCCTCAGATGTCTTGTGAACTGTGCCTGTTCATTTATATGTGAGAGTGTAACTAAAACCTGGCTACAAGCCCTGTGTGCTTCACAGTGACCTGCTGATGAGATTCACTGTGGGGAGGCAGGCAGTGTGTTGGCTTTTTGTCAAGGGGCACCCAAGTATCAGTGTTTGTGTTTTCCTCTGGAGCTGTTCAGTCCTGCCAGAGAAGAATACTCCAGCTTTCTGTATGGTGGGTGAAATTTTGGCTGCTAGTACACTGGCAGTGGGGAAGGAAAAGGAGTCTCATTCTTCGGTGTGGTAACTCTGATAGGCAGAAAGAATGCCCCCACCTCCAGAGATATATTTTCTTCCCATTCCCCAGGACCTGTGACTATTACATGATTTGATGAAAGAGTTAAAAGTACCTTACGTATGGCCAGGTGCAGTGGTTCAGGCCCATAATCCCAGCACTTTGGGAGGCTGAGGTGAGCGGATCATGACGTCAGGAGATCGAGACCATCCTGGTCAACGTGGTGAAACCCCGTCTCTACTAAGAATACAAAAAATTAGCTGGGTGTGGGGGCGGATGCCTGTAGTCCCAGCTACTTGGGAGGCTGAGGCAGGAGAATCCCTTGAACCTGGGAGGTGGAGGTTTCAGTGAGCCAAGATCACACCACTGCACTCCAGCCTGGTAACAGAGCAAGATGCTGTCTAAAAAAAAAAAAAAAAAAAAAAAATTGTATAGCAAAAGATGTAATTAAATTAAGGATTTTAAGAAAAGATTTTATTCTGGATTATCCAGATGGGCCCTAAACACTGTTACACACACCTTTATAAGAGAGAGGCAGAGGGAAATTAGATGGTTAGATGGAGACACTCACAAAGGAGAAGATAATGTGAAGACGAAAGCAGAGATTGGAATAACGTGGACATAAGCCAAAAAACACCTGGAGCCACCAGGGGCTGGAAATGGCAAGGAATAGATTTTCTCCATGGCCTTTCCAGGGTGTGTGACCCTGCTGATGCCTTGATTTCAGACTTCTGGCTTCCAGGACTGTGACAGAATACATAGCTGTTGTTTGAAAGCCAGCCAATTTATGGTATTTTGATTTAGCAGCCATAGGAAACGAATACAGTGACTTTCACTTAAACCCCTGCTTTCAGTCTGGTTTCATGCCCCGCTCTGCCTCTCCAGGCTCAATTTCTCTGGAGAACAAATCTCACATCTGCTGGGAATTTGCCTGGGCCTGGTGAGAGAAACACAAGTATGGGGCCTCAATACATTTTATTATTTTTTTTTTTTGAGACAGAGTCTTGTTCTGTTGCCCAGGCTGGAGTGCAGTGGCGCGATCTCCACTCACTGCAAGCTCCACTTCCTGGGTTCACGCCATTCTGCTGCTTCAGCCTCCCGTGTAACTGGGACTACAGGCGCCCGCCACCGCGCCCAGCTAATTTTTTTTTTGTATTTTTAGTAGAGACGGGGTTTCACCATATTAGCCAGGATGGTCTCGATCTCCTGACCTCGTGATCCATCCATCTCGGCCTCCCAAAATGCTGGGATTACAAGCGCGAGCCACTGTGCCTGGCCCACAAACTTTTTTTTACTGCAGATCTTATATAAACTATATGTCTTATTTAAATTATCCCTTACCCCTGCCATCTGAGAGACTGATGCCTTCAATTGCTGATACTTCTGGAATAAAAGAGACAGGGTCAACCAGGCATGGTGGTTCACGCCTGTAATCCCAATACTTTGAGAGGCCAAGGCAGGTGGATCACTGGAGGTCAGGAGTTCGAGACCAGCCTGGCCAACATGGTGAAACCCCGTCTCTACTAAAAATACAAAGAATTAGCCAGGTGTGGTGGCAGGTGCCTGTAATCCCAGCTACTCAGGAGGCTGAGCAGGAGAATCACTTGAACCCGGGAGGCAGAGGTTGCAGTGAGCTGACATCATGTCATTGCACTCCAGCCTGGGTGACAACAATGAAACTCTGTCTCAAAAAAAAGAGACAGGGTTGGGGCATAAATTGGCTTGCTTCCTGTTTGTTTCACCTTCCATGGGCATTTAGGCTTCAACTCTCTCCAAACTAAATGTTATCATTCCTCTATTTGATTTCCCTCTTCCAAAAATATGTTGTTGTCTCCCATGCATTGAGTCTTCTGTTCTCCTGGTCCTTGTGGATTTATTCCTTTATTATCATTTTAGAGGACAGAGTGAACATAAATTCATGTATTTATTTAATTAATTAACTAATTCATTTATTTTTGAAACAGGATTTCACTCTGTCGCCCAGGCTGGAGTGCAGGGGTATGACCACAGCTCCTCATAGCCTTGACCTCCTGGGCTCAAGCAATCCTCCTGCCTCAGCCTCCCGAGTAGCTGGGACCACAGGTGCACACCACCATACTCGGCTAATTTTGTTTTGTTTTGTTTTGAGACAGAGTCTCACTCTCCTGCCCAGGCTGGAGTGCAGTGGCACAATCTCGGTTCACTGCAACCTCCACTTCCCAGGTTCAAGCGATTCTCCTGCCTCAACCTCCCGAGTAGCTGGGATTACAGGCGCCTGCCACCATGTCCAGCTAATTTTTGTATTTTTAGTAGAGACGGGGTTTCGCCATGTTGGCCGGGCTGGTCTCGATCTCCTGACATCGTGATCCGCTGCCTTGGCCTCCCAAAGTGCTGGGATTACAGGCGTGAGCCATCGGGCCCGGCCATTTTTGTTTTTATGTGGACATGGGATTTTGCCATGTTGCCCAGGCTGGTCTTGAACTCCTGGGTTCAAGGGATCCTCCTGCCTCAGCCTCCTAAAATGGTAGGATTACAGGCATGGTCCATCGCGCCCAACCTGACACTGATCTTTTTACTGTTTCCATGATTTTGCCTTTCCCAGAATGTCATATAGTTAGAATCATACATACAAGCTACATCATAGCATGTAGCCTTTTCAGATTGGCTTATTTTATTTAATTTATTCATTTATTTTTGAGAATGGGTCTCACTCTGTCACTTAGCCTGGAGTGAAGTGGCACCATCTCAATTCACTGCAACCTCCTCCTCCTGGAGTGTAGCGATCCTCCCACCTCAGCCTCTGAGTATCTGGGACCACAAGTGTGTGCCACGACATCAGGCTAATTTTTTTGTTTTTTGTTTTTTGAGATGGAGTCTCACTCTGTCGCCCAGGCTGGAGTGCAGTGGTGTGATCTTCGCTCACTGTAACCTCCACCTCCCAGGTTCAAGCGACTCTCCTGCCTCAGCCTCCCGAGTAGCTGGGATTACAGACACCCGCCACCACACCCGGATAATTTTTTTTTTTTTGTATATTTAGTAGAGACAGGGTTTCACCATGCTGGCCAGGCTGGTGTCAAACTCCTGACCCCAGGTGATCCACCTGCCTTGGCCTCCCAAAATGCTGGGATTATAGGTATGAGCCACTGTGCCAGGCCCAGATTGGCTTCTTTTACTTAGTAATATGCATTTAAGTTTCCTCTGTGTCTTTTCACAGCTTGATAATTCATTTCTTTTTAGTAATAAATAATATTCTGTTGTCTGGATATACTACAGTTTATTAATACATTCACTTACTGAAGGACATCTTGGTTGCTTCTCCATTTCAGCAATTATGGATAAAGCTGCTGTAAACATCCATGTGGAAGTTTTTTTATGGACATAACTTTTCAGTTCATGTGGGTAAATATGAAGGAGCACAACTGCTGGATCATATGGTAAGAGTATGTTTAATTTCATAGGCAACTGCCAAACTGTCTTTCAACGTAACTGTACCATTTTGCACTTCCACCAGCAATGAATGAGAGTTCTTGTTGCTCCACATCCTTGCCAGCATTTGGTATTGTCGGTGTTTTGGATTTTGGCTATTCTAATAGGTGTAAGTGATATCTCACTGTTGTTTTAATTTGCAGTTCTCTAATGACATATGATGTCAAACATCTTTTCATATGCTTACCTGCGATCTTTATGTCTTATTTGATGAGATGACTCTGCAGATCTTTTGCCCACATTTTAATTGGGTTATATATTTATTGCGTTTTAAATGATCTTTGCATGTTAGTCAGCAATATTTAATCAGTAAACATATCTGGTAAACAAATCAGATATCTGGTTAAGATATGCAAATATTTTCTTCCAGTCTGTGTCATGTCTTCTCATTCTGTTGACATTGTCTTTAGCAGAGCAGTTTTTAATTTAATTTAATTTCATTATTATTATTTTTTGAGACAAGAGTCTCGCTCTGTCGCCCAGGCTGGAGTGCAGTGGCGTGATCTCATCTCACTGCAACCTCCGCCTCCTAGATTTAAGCGATTCTCCTGCCCCATCCTCCCGAGTAGCTGGGACTACAGGCGCCCGCCATCATGCCCGGCTAATTTTTTGTATTTTTAGTAGAGATGGGGTTTCACCATGTTAGTCAGGATGGTCTCAATCTCCTGGCCTCATGATCCACCTGCCTCGGCCTCCCAAAGTGCTGGGATTACAAGCGTGAGCCACCGTGCCTGGCCAGTTTCTAATTTTAATTAAGTCCAATTTACCAATTTTTTTATGAACCATGTCTTTGGTATTGTATCTAAAAAGTCATTTCCATACCTAAGGTCATCTAGGTTTCTCCTATGTTACATTCCAGGAGTTCTATCGTTTTGCATTTTATATTTAGGTCTATGATCCATTTTGAGCTAATTTTTATTTATTTATTTTTTTTGAGACGGAGTTTGCTCTATTGCCCAGGCTGGAGTGCAGTGGCATGATCTCGGCTCACTGCAAGCTCCGCCTCCTGCGTTCTTGCCATTCTCCTGCCTCAGCCTACCGAGCAGCTGGGACTACAGGCCCTGCCACCATGCCCGGCTAATTTTTTCTATTTTTAGTAGAGACAGCGTTTCACCGTCTTAGCCAGGACGGTCTCGATCTCCTGACCTCGTGATCCACCCGCCTCGGCCTCCCAAAGTGCTGGGATTACAGGTGTGAGCCACTGCGCCCGGCCGACGAGATAATTTTTGTGAAGGATATAAGGTCTGTGTCTAGATCCATTTTTTTTTTTTTGCATGAGGATTTCTAGTTGTTCTAGCACAGTTATTGAAAAGACTATCTTGCTCCATTGTATTGCTTTTGCTCCTCCGTCGGAGATCAGTTGACTATATTTATGCAGCTCTATTTCTGTTTCTGGGCTCTCTATTCTGCTCCATTGATCTACTTGTTTGTTCTTTTTTTCCTGAGACAAGATCTGGCTCTGTCACCCAGGCTGGAGTGCAGTGGTGCGATCTTGTCTCACTACAACCTCTGGGTTCAAGCCAACCTCCCACCTCAGTCTCCCAAGTAGCTGGGACTACAGGTGCACGCCATTATGTCCAGCTAATTTTTGCATTTTTTGTTGAGATGGGGTTTCACTATGTTGCACAGGCTGGTCTCAAACTCCTGAGCTCAAGTGACCCACCCACCTCAGCCTCTCAAAGTGTTAGGATTACACGTGTGAGCCACTGCACCCAGCCTACTTGTCTATTCTTTCACCAGTACCACGCTGTCTTGATTACTATGGCTTTACTAGTCATGAAGCCAAGTAGTATTAGCCCTCTGACTTTGTTCTTCTTGAATATTGAGTTGACTATTCTGTTTTGTTGTGTTTTGTTTATTTTTACCTTTCCATATAACCTTTAGAGACCCTGTCTCAAATTAAAAAAAATTTTAAAAAAAGAACAAGCAGCAAGCAGAACAGGTGTTTGTAGATGATTTTTTGAGATAGGGTCTTGCTGTGTTGCCCAGGCTAGAGTGCAGTGGCAGGATCACAGCTCACTGCAGCTTCAACCTCCCAAGCTTAAGTGATCCTCCTGACTCATCCTCCAGAGTACCTGGGACCACAGACATGCGCTATGACATTTGGATATTTTTTTTTTTCTTTTTGATATGGAGTCTCACTCTGTTACCTAGGCTGGAGTGCAGTGGCACTGTCTCAGCTCACCGCAACCTCCACCTCTGGGGCTCAAGCAATTCTCCTGCCTCAGCCTCCTGAGTAGCTGGAATTACGGGTGTGCGCCACTATGCCCAGCTAATTTTTGTATTTTTAGTAGAGACAGGGTTTCACCATGTTGGCCAGGATGGATTTTTTTTTTTTTTTTTTTTTTAAAGATGGGGGCTTCCCTATGTTGCCAGGCTGGTCTCAAACTCCTGGGCTTAAGTTATCCTCCCACCTCAGCCTCCCAAAGTACTGGGATTATAGGTGTGAACCACCATACCTGGCCTAGAATACCTTTGATGGAATACAGACAGGGAAAGAACATGAGGGTCCCTTATGGGGTACCTGAAATATTTTCTATCTTGATCTGAGTGATGGCTTCATAGACCAATATACACATTTTAAAAAAAATCAAAATACACACTTAAAATTAGTGCACTTTATACATTTTATTGCATGTGTGCTATCTCTCAATTAAGAAAAATATATTAACCAAGTATTACATTAAGTAGAGAACATCCACAACCAAAAAAGAGAGCTAGGGCATCCACAGAGTTAGGTTCCCCTTGTGAAACTCCTTCCTGTAACAAGGCTTTTGACCTCACTAAAGAGTAATTCCCTGCTATGCTAGCAGCAAAGCCTGGAATGTGATCAGGAGTCAACAAAGTGCTGGGCCAGGTTTCTCCAACTCACGACGAGGCACTTGAAAATGGAAGACTTGAGGATGTAATGTCCCCTTTGGACTATTATGGCTTGAGACATATGTTCTCTAAACCGGGTGCTGAGAAGAGGCAACAACCCCAGGAGAGATTATCTGAAATATGCAAGTAACCTATTAGGTCCTGCCTGGCTGAGTCCTCCCCATTTCAGTTAAAAGGCCCTGAAGACCAGGGATCAATCCTCAGGTCCTGCAACCTCACTCTGTCTTGTCTTTCAGCCTTTTGCAAAAACGTTGTCAACATTTCCTGCGTTTTCACTTAACAGGGTCTTAGGTCCCTCTGGAAGTTGAGAGCATGAAAAAGCAGTCTGGAATTTCTTTGTATTATGGCATTGTTTAGCTCAGACTTAATTTCCCCTTCTGCTTCCTGCTTTGTGCCCTCTTACCCCAGGTCAGACAGGGTGACAGTCACACAGTCAGCTTGTGATCTGCAAGGGTGTATTATAGACAACAGGGAGGTATTTGTGCCTCCCTGGTGGCTCGTTCAAGCAGCTATAGATGTTGCTTTTTAGTCTGGGATGCTGATTCCACTTAAAAACCACAAGACTAAGGATTAGGAAGGGAACTGAGTCCCGAAGACCATGCTATGCACCAAGACTGTGTGGCTCTAAGAATTCACTGGGGAGGGTGACACTAGCCCTGTAAAATGTCCTCTGTAGTTTGTGGGGCTGTGTGAAGGCATCAGCTCACATTCTGTTTCCCCTGGAGAGAAGCACAGTGAAGGAGGTTCCAAACCAGTGAATGTGGCCGGGCGCGGTGGCTCAAGCCTGTAATCCCAGCACTTTGGGAGGCCAAGACTGGTGGATCACGAGGTCAGGAGATCGAGACCATTCCGGCTAACATGGTGAAACCCCGTCTCTACCAAAAAATACAAAAAAAATTAGCAGGGCGAGGTGGCGGGCGCCTGTAGTCCCAGCTACTCGGGAGGCTGAGGCAGGAGAATGGCATAAACCCGGGAGGCGGAGCTTGCAGTGAGCTGAGATCCGGCCACTGCACTCCAGCCCGGGCGACAGAGCGAGACTCCGTCTCA
>NW_016815506.1:199294-241288 GCF_001698545.2 Rhinopithecus bieti | reverse complement strand
CGACACCATAAAAAAAAAAAAAAAAAAAAAAAAAAAAAAAAAAGAAAGAAAAAGAAAAGCCACCAGCCATTTCCAGGGGAGTCCTGTGGGACAGCACCTTTTTCTGAGAAATGGAGAAGGGGAGCAGATGTTGGTCTCCCTCACACTTTGGCAGAAACTGAAGAACTTCTGGATTTGGGTCTGACATCCTTCAGGTTTTAGTGGAAACCCAGTCTCTACTAAAAATACAAAATTAGCGGGGCATGATGGCACATGCCTGTAATTCCAGCAACTTGGGAGGCTGAGGCAGGAGAATCGCTGGAACCTGGGAGGCAGAGGTTGCGGTGAGCCAAGATCATGGGCAACAAGAGCGAAACTCCGTCTCAAAAAAAAAAAAAAAAAAAAAGGAGAGGTCAGTGCTGGGCTCTTTCCCTTGCCAATCCCCTATCAAGCCCTTCTGCCAACAAAAAAAAGGAACCAAACATGGGTTTTCCAGGCCCATGACAGTCCCCAACGTCAAGACAGATCTGTTTCCTGGTGTCCCAGGGTGAGGACAAGAGGGCAAAGTGCTTACCCACATTCTACCTCCCTTAGAAAAAGCAGTTTGGTTTTCTTGAAAGAAAAGGCTGCCATTCCTAGAAGAAGCAAAAAACCCCTGTGCTACCTTCATTTCCCTATCATCCCAGATGCTGAGAGAACACTGACATTTCTTATTTCTCTAGTCTCCTCCTTGTCCCAGGGGCTAGTATGTATCCCTTCATGCAACAGGTGCTGTGCTGGGGAATAAGACCACCAGTAGAAGCCTCCAGGCTGGGGGTGGTGGCTCACGCCTGTAATCCCAGCACTTTGGGAGGCAGAGGTTGCAGCTAGCCAAGATTGTGGGTGAAGGAGGGTGGATCGCCTGAGGTCAGGAGTTTGAGACCAACCTGGCTAACACAGTGAAACCCCATTTCTAGCAAAAATACAAAAATTAGCTGGGCATGGTGGCATGCGCCTGTAATCCCAGCTACTCGGGAGGCCAAGGCAGGATAATTGCTTCAACCCAGGAGGCGGAGGTTGCAGTGAGCTGAGATCACGCCATTGCACTCCAGCCTGGGCAACAGAGCGAGACTCTGTCTCACACACACACAAAAAGAAACAGAAAAAAGAAGAGAAAAGTCGCCATTTCCAGGGGAGTCCTGTGGGACAGCACCCTTTACTGAGAAATGGAGAAGGGGAGCAGATGTTGGTCTCCCTCACACTTTGGCAGAAACTGAAGAACTTCTGGATTTGGATCTGATGTCCTCTCAACTAAGCTGATGCAGGCCAGTGCCCGATACAGTGTGTGTGCATGCTGCAGTGGTGGGTGGGTGGGAACGCCAGGAAGTGTTCATATGGGGGTTGAGGAAGTTTGGAGCATCATGGGAACAGAATGTGCTGGCCCTGTCCCTGAGCCATACAAGTGGGAAGAGGAAGCCCCTCCCACTTCCCTGGTCACTAACCGGTTCCAGCTGTGCACAGTCCTGACCATCACTTCCCATATGGCTTCTAGGAACTTATGAGTAATTAAAGAAGTGTGTGTGTATGTCTGTATTTGTGGGTATGTAGGGGAGTCCTCCTAAAAACAGAGGTTTCCAGGGTAACAGCTTAAAAATTCAACCCCACTCCGCCAAAGAAAGCTCCCTATCTCCTGATTCCCTTGGGGTTCTGAGGAGGAAACAGGTCAGAGGCTAACACCACCAACTCCCACATTTCTCCAGATCAAGGGCAAAGTCGGGGCCAGCCCTAACTTGGTTACAGCTCATGTTTTTCTCACCTCCAGTTTCCAGTTTCAGACTCCAGACTTGCCCTTATACCTGCCCTCCAGGATTCCCCTTTCTTCTTTCCCCAGCTTCCCTGCCCACTGCCTCCACAGGGTAAGGGTGGCTGTCAGAGGAGGTGGGTGATGGCTTCAAGATTAGCTTCTCCTGAGCTTAGAAATCTCTGCAAACTTTTGCCTTCCACCCATAGCCCCTTGGCCCCTGATCATTAGAAAATACTCTCAGAGGTCTACCCTACTCCCATTTGCTATAGTTTAAAATATTGTATTAAAAATATTTCTGTAAAACTCTTTTGCCGCAATTTGTGGACAGAGAGGGAAACCAATTTGCAGGAAGGGAGCAAGCAAGACAAATAACCCATTTTTTTCCTTTCAGATCAAGTTCTCTTTTTGCGGCAGGCCAGCCACATGTCCTAACCCTTCGCACACATGCCCACATCTCCCCCAGTGAGAGATGACAAATTTAGAGGGAAAAAGAGCTGGGTCAGCCTGGCTCGGGGGGTAGGGGCTGGTGGAGGGGTGGTCATGATGCTGCGCTGGCAACAATTAGTCATCCAGTCCTTGCACATGTGCCCGGTCTGCAGCTCCTGACTCTAGGGGCTTTTATTTGGGTGCCAGTGGGAACTCTGGGAACTCTGGGAGACTGAAGGGCGCTGAGCAAAGATGGCAGCTTTAGAGCCTGCTATAGGCTCTGCTGCATCCTACCTATGTGACCTGAAGCAACTTATTAGAGACTCGTTTCTTTTTCTGTAAAAAGATGATAATACTGGCCAGGTGCGGTGGCTCACGCCTATAATCCCGGCACTTTGGGAGGCCAAGTGGGTGGATCACTTGAGCTCAGGAGTTTGAGATCAGCCTGGCCAACATAGTGAAATCCCATCTCTACTAAAAGTACAAAAATTAGCTGGGTGTGGTGGCACGTGCCTGTAATCCCAGCTATTCAGGTGGCTGAGGCAGGAGAATTGCTTGATCCCGGGAGGCTGAGGTTGCAGTGAGCCGAGATTGCACCACTGCACTCTCCAGCCTGGGCTACAGAGCAAGACTCAGTCTCAGAAAAGGAGTAAAAAAGATGGTAATACTGGCTCAAGGGTTGTTGTTAAAATTTAAATGAAGTTAACTATTTGGCAGCTTTTACTTTTGATTTATTCTCTCTCTCCTGGCTCCTACGTTGCTAGAATGTGGTTCCACCCCCAGGCCTTCTGAGGCCAGAGTTAGTACCCAACCTCACCTTATGATGACCACCATCTCTCTCCCTAACACACTAAATATATATATGTATAATATATTATATATATATATATATATTTTTTTCTGGCTAGGCACAGTGGCTCACAGGTATAATCAGAGCATTTTGGGAGGCCGAGGTGGGCGGATCACTTGAGCCCAAGACCAGGTTGAGCAACATAGGAAACCTGCCTCCCCCACCCCCCACCTTCTCTACAAAAAATACAAAAATTAGCTGGGCTGGGTGGTGCATGCCTGTAGCCCCAGTTATGCTGGAGGCTGAAGTGGGAGGATTGCTTGAGCCCAGAAGGCGAAGGTTGCAGTGAGCCAGGATTATTGTGCCACTGCATTCCAGCCTGGGAGACCAAAAAAAAAAAAAAAATTTTTTTTTTTCTTTTCTTTTTTTCCTTACGTGAGGTTTCTAAGGGGAGGGAGTAATTTGCTATAGCATTCATTTTACTTTACTCCTGTCCCTTGCATCCTCCTTGTCTGTCTCTTCCCCACCTCTCCCCTCACGTCTCCTCCATTATCCTCTCTGGCTCCTAAAGCTTTCTCCTCCATCCCAGCCAGTCTCCAGGGGCTGAGGCCAGGCAGGCGGAGCTGAGTAAACTCAGATCCTCAGACAGTTTCAAAGAAATGCATCAAAATGTTACTAGTGGTTCTCTTTTGGGTAGAATTTACCAGTGGTTTTCATTTTCTTCTTTGTTTGTTTTGGTATTTTCTAATACCAAATATTATAATGAATGATGAATAACTTATTCAGGAAAAAAAACACAAAACATTACTTTTAAAAATCGTAATTAATTTTCAATTGGCCTATGTTCTGTTCTCAAAAGGAGAAAGACTGGAACAGGGGTAGAAAGAGGGAGGAAAGAGAGGAGAAAGAGCCCTGCAGGGGACTAAGCAGGAACTTGTCCCCAAACTCCATCATTTCCTAGGTGCATCAGCCTTGGTGATGGGCCCTGTCACTCATCTCTCAGAGGTTTTCTGTCCTTCCTTGCCTGTCACTGGTCACTTGAGACTTAGTCACCCAATGGTTACCAGTTGGGTGGTGGATGGCTCAGAGGGACCAGCATCACTGAGGGCAGCAGTGTGAATCAGGAGCATCCCCCACCTTGATCCTGGGCTATGAGGTGTTCCCTTGTGGCCTCTCAGCCCTTCTGAGAACATAGGTTCAGCTACCTTTCCCCCCATTCCTATGTCTACTTCGTTGTGCTTTAGAACAATATGCAAATGTATGATGCATAACTGATGGTGGATCCTTCAGGGGCTCCTAGTTACTTAAAGAACAAAGCTCTAAGTGTCATTGTGGTGTACAGAAAGATCATGAGTTATAGAGTCAGCAGAGGGATTTGAATAAGGTCAGGCCAGTTGGGAATTCCATGTTCTTGGTTAAATTTCCCTTTCTGAGTATCTATTTCCTCCTACAGAAAGTGGTCAGAATAATTCTCCCCTCACCAGATGGCTGTGAGAACTAAAGGAGGTAATACATAAAGCATGTAATACATAGTAGCTATTTTTTTTTTTAACTGTTTTTTTGGGACAGAGTCTGGCTCTGTCGCCCAGGATGGAGTGCAGTGATGCAATCTCGGCTCACTGCAACCTCTGTCTCCCAGGTTCAAGCAATTCTCCTGCCTCAGCATCCCAAGTAGCTGGGATTACAGGCACATCCCACCATGCCTGGCTACTTTTTTTATTTTTAGTAGAGAGAGGGTTTCACCATGTTGGCCAGGCTGGTCTCAAATTCTTGACCTCAGGTGATCCACCCACCTCAGCCTCCCAAAGTGCTGGGATTACAAGTGTGAGCCACCATGCCCAGTCTTTATTTACTTTTAATTTTTTATTTCCATAGGTTTTTGGGGAACAGGTAGTATTTGGTTGCATAAGTTCTTTAGTGTTTAGTGGTGATTTGTGAGATTTTGGTGCACCCATCACCCAATAGTAGGTATTTTTATTTTAATTAACTAATTAATTAATTTTGAGATGGAGTCTCACTCTGTCACCAGGCTGGAGTCCAGTGGCATGATCTCAGCTCACTGCAATCTCCGCCTCCCCAGTTTAATCAATTCTCCTGCCTCAGCCTCCCGAGTAGCTGGGACTATAGGTGCATGCCACCACACTGGGCTAATTTTTTTATTTTAGTAGAGACAGGGTTTCACCATGTTGACCAGGATGGTCTCGAACTCCTGACCTCGTGATCTGCCTGCCTTGCCTTTCCAAAGTGCTGGGACTACAAGCATGACCCACTGTGCCCGGCCATATTTTTATTTATTTTAATTTAATTTTATTTTTTTCCAAGACAGAGTCTTGCTCTGTTGCCTGGGCTGGAGTGCAGTGGTGTGATCTTGGCTCACTGCAACCTCCGCCCTCTGGGTTTAAGCAATTCTCCTGCCTCAGCCTCCACAGTAACTGGGATTACAGGCGCATGCCATCACACCCGGCTAATTTTTGGTATTTTAGTAGAGACAAGATTTTGCTATGTTGGCCGGGCTGGTCTGAAATTCCTGACCTCGTGATCCGCCCACCTCAGCCCCCAAAAGTGCTGGGATTCCAGGTGTGAGCCATCGCACCCAGCCGGTATTTTTAAATGTAAGATTTTCTTCTTTTCCTTGCATAGCATTTAAGGCCCCCTCCAAATTCTGTCTCCCAACCACTTTCCCACCCTGTCATTCTTTGACAGTGATTTATTAAGTAGGGCCTCGAAAGCATGGAGATAGCCTGGGACAGGCACTCAGGATTCAGTGGTGAATGAAGCAGTCCTGACCCTTCTGACTTACTGAGTACAGCAGGCTCTCAGCTCTGCACTTTTACTCAAGACCTGCACTGTCTGCCTCTCAGTATCCTTTTACCCTATAAATTCTTTTTTTTTTTTTTTTTGAGATGGAGTTTTTGCTCTGTTGCCCAGGCTGGAGTGCAATGGTGCGATTTCAGCTCACTGCAACCTCCGCCTCCTGGGTTCAAGCGATTCTCCCGCCTCAGGCTCAAGAGTAGCTTGGATTACAGGTACCCGCCACCATACCCGGCTAATTTTTGTATTTTCAGTAGAAACAAGGTTTCACCATGTTGGTCAGGCTGGTCTCGAACTTGATCTCAAGTGATCCCCCTGCTTTGACCTTTTAAAGTGCTAGGATTACAAGAGTGAGCCACCATGTCTGGCCTTCCCCCATCAATTCTTAGCTGGCCTTCAAAGCCCATCTCAAAGCCTGCCTTCTCAGCAAACCTCCCTCCAGCCCCAAGCCCCTTAGGGTGAGTCACCGCTGGCCCGGAATGCTGGCTCCCCTCTTCTCAGGTGTTTGGATCTGCCTCACCAGATCTGTAAGCTCCCTGAGGGTAGGCTCTGGGTCCTTTACTTATTTGTGCCCTTGTTAAGCCCCACCTACACCCACATATTCCAAGCTCATCAGATTCTTGAAATAATGGCTTTTTATTAAAGCAGACATAAGTGGGTTTCAGGAGCATTTATATTCCCAACTTGGTCTTGGGTACAAAGAAACTGAGGACTTCACGCTTGACTCCTTCACCTGAAACCCAAGCTACCTCAGCTGTTTCCTACCTCTCAGCTTATTCTAGGGAAACTCAAAGGTAGGGGCGAAGTGATTTGCTGGCCCAGGGTCCCTGGGGCACAGCGATGTCTAACTCCAGGGGATGTCCATGGTCCCTATCTCTAGACTCTCCAGAGATTCTGGTTCTTGTCCTGCCCGGATGCTCACCCTAGGGCAGTATGAAAAATTTTTCCATCTCCAGCAGAGGACTCTGAGGGAAGGGATTGGGAACTCTCTTTGGCTTCCGCTCTCTGGTAGGGCAAGTGTTAATGGTGAATTGTAACATATCTCTTGGCTGAGTCACCTCCCTCTGCCTATTCCCACAATTCCCCTCAGCTGTTATAAAGAGGACCAGAGGCTGGAGAGTAAAAAAGAACTGGAGGAAAGAGTCCCTCTGCCTAGCATTGCTTCCCCCAGGCTCCCAGAAATCTCAGGTCAGAAGGCACAGACAGCCTCTGGAACTCTTGTCTGGTGGGACCATGAACTGGCAGCAGCTGTGGCTGGGCTTCCTACTCCCCATGACAGTCTCAGGTCGGGTCCTGGGGCTTGCAGAGGAGATGGCCGTGGTAAGTCCCCCAATAAAGAGACCTGGGCCAGGGGAGGGACAGGGGTTACTGCCCATCCAAGCCTCCCTCCTGACCCCCAGCCTGATTGCCTTTCCCTTGCTCCCTCTGCCCCATGGTCTACCCTGCCCATCTCCCGCTGCTTCCTCTTGTTCCACCTGAGCCCCTTCTCTAAGGTGCTTCGCATTAGTGCTTCCATATTTGGCCCCTTCTCTCCTGAGGGACCTGTTAGGTCACTTAGAAGCTTTACTCTGAGACTAACCCCCTTTTAACCTGCTTACCTCCACTCCCATCATAGGAGTACCTGTCGCAATATGGGTACCTACAGAAGCCTCTAGAAGGATCTAATAACTTCAAGCCAGAAGATATCACCGAGGCTCTGAGGTGAGAAGCTGTGAGGTGCATGCATTTAGGGCTAAGGTCTGAAGGTCTTCTTCCTTCTCATCCCTTCCTCTCCCTAGGCCCACCTCCTCTTGACCCTAAACCATGGCAGGGATCTAGATTATGGTGGTGGG
Organism: Rhinopithecus bieti; assembly: GCF_001698545.2. Classification (NCBI taxonomy): domain Eukaryota; kingdom Metazoa; phylum Chordata; class Mammalia; order Primates; family Cercopithecidae; genus Rhinopithecus; species Rhinopithecus bieti. The sequence goes on along the minus strand of NW_016815506.1, from coordinate 233,667 downwards.
GCATGGGGTGAGATGGGGATTCACAGATGAGGAATACAGTCATTGGATCTCCCTAGGCCCTAAGCACTCCTTTGGAGTCTCTACCCACATCGTATCTCAAATACTAATATTTAGTTATAGCCCACATAAAGTATAATGATACGTAAAACTGAGTTGAGTTGTTGACATGCTGTTACCTTTTGTGGGCCTTTAATTCAGTACTTATTTCTGTTTTATAATTTTATATGTTGATATAATGGATTGTTTTTCTTTCTGCTCTCAGATATGTTCAGGTCCCTTGAAAAGCCCATAGGTCCTATGACAGTCCGTAGATGGATGAAATTGCTCCAGAGCAAGCTGGGCTGGGAGGGGTATCCAGACAGGAGGGGAGGAGGTTGGAAGAGGACAGGCTGTCAGGTGGGAGCACTAGTGGGAAGCTCCCCAGAGCAGGGGAGCTGGACACCTCCACAGAGTAGGAGAAGGTTAGAAATTGCAGTAGAGGGGCTGCGCACGGTGGCTCACGCCTGTAATTCCAGCACTTTGGGAGACCCAGGCAGGGGAATTGCTTGAGCCCAGAAGTTTGAGAGCAACCTGGGCAATACAGTGAGACCCCATCTCTACCAAAAAAGAAAGGAAGGAAGGAAGACAGAGAAGAGAGAGAAGAAAAAGAAAGAGAAAGAAAGGAAGAGAGAGAGAGAGAGAGAAAGAAAGAAAGAGAAAGAAAGAAAAGAGAGAAAGAAAGAAAAGAGAGAAAGAAAGAAAAGAGAGAAAGAAAGAAAGGAAAGAAAGAAAGAGAAAGAAAGAAAAGAGAGAGAGAAAGAAAGAAAGAAAGAAAGAAAGAAAGAAATTACAGTAGAGGAGAAAGGCTACACCTGAGGGCCAGCTTACTCGAATGAAAGAGCCTGAAATGGGGAGATGAAGCTGGAGTATCTCCATTTCTGCAGAAAGTCCCAATTATGAGGACTGGAGGCTGGAGTAACCCTGTCAGCTTCAGGGATTCTGTGCTATTCTTGGCCATGACCTTGGGCAGCAGGAAGTCAAAGAGCAATCATCTCCAGCTCCCGGTCATTTCAGATTTTCCTGTCCTGGTAGACCCATCCCTCTCCCTCCTTCAGAGCTTTTCAGGAAGCATCTGAACTTCCAGTCTCAGGTCAGCTGGATGATGCCACAAGGGCCCGCATGAGGCAGCCTCGTTGTGGCCTAGAGGATCCCTTCAACCAGAAGACCCTTAAATACCTGTTGCTGGGTGAGAACGGAGCCTGGAAAAGGGAGGGAGAGGAGGGGGTGCTGTGATTCTGGACTGTGGGTGGCATTAGGACAGTCTGGACCAGCTCAGTGTTGAATACCTGGTGATTACCTGGTTATCACCTGTCTTGGGGGTTGAGTGCCTAAACCCAGAGGAGCTCTCTGGGGTTGGCAGAAGGATCTGTATTTCTAATCTGTTTTCTGGTCATTAACTAGGCCGCTGGAGAAAGAAGCACTTGACTTTCCGCATCTTGAACCTGCCCTCCACCCTTCCATCCCACACAGCCCGGGCAGCCCTGCGTCAAGCCTTCCAGGACTGGAGCAAAGTGGCTCCCTTGACCTTCCGAGAGGTGCAGGCTGGTGGGGCTGACATCCGCCTCTCCTTCCATGGCCGCCAAAGCTTGTACTGTTCCAATTCTTTTGATGGGCCTGGTAGGCAACAGTTCTCAGTTCCCACCTCATAGACCTCTGAGATTACCTCTGTCTCCTTGAACCCGTGACTCTGGAACCTTGATGTTTGGGCTGCCCTTTATCCCACCTGCACCATACACTCTAATTACCTTCTAACGGGAGCAGGGGAGCAGTTGGTCATCTACATGGTGCCTCCCTCCCCTCCCTCCTCCCTCCCTTTATTCCTTCCTTCTCTCTCTCCCTCCCTCCCTCCCTCCACTCTCCCTCCTCAACCTCCCTCTTTCTTTTTCCTCTCTTACTTGCTTGACAGAGTCTCACTCTGTTGCCCAGACTGGAGTACAGTGGCACAATCATGGCTCACTGCAGCCTCAACCTCCCAGGCTCAAGTGATCCTCCCGCCTCAGCCTCCCAGGTAGAGACTACAGGAAAATACTACCACACCTGGCCAATTTTTGTAGAGATGAGGTTTTGCTATGTTGCCCAGGCTGGTCTTAAACTCCTGTACTCAAGCAATCATCCTGCATTGGCCTCTAAAAATGTTGGGATTACAGGTGTGAGCCATCACCCCTGGCTGCCTATGCTTCTTTTTCTCCCTTAAGTTCCCCTGTTCAAGGCCTACCTTAGAGGTATCGGCCAGAGAGGACTGGGTCAGAGAGCACGGAGTGGCTGGGGAGATAAGGGACAGTGATGAGCATTCCTGAGAGAACTGGGTGATGACAGGGGAATCTGAAAGGAGAGAAAGAAGCATCCAAGAGACAGTGAACATAGCTGGGGGAATTTTAAGGGCATGCATTAATTAGAGTTTATAATAGGCAGGGTGTGCTCTGGCCTAGCGGGCTCTGACCTCCTTCCTGTTCACCTTTGCCTTTGTCCAGGGAGAGTCCTGGCCCATGCCGACATCCCAGAGCTGGGCAGTGTGCACTTCGATGAAGACGAGTTCTGGACTGAGGGGACCTACCGTGGGGTGAACCTGCGCATCATTGCAGCCCATGAAGTGGGCCATGCCCTGGGGCTGGGGCACTCCCGATATTCCCAGGCCCTCATGGCCCCAGTCTACCAGGGCTACCAGCCCCACTTCAAGCTACACCCAGATGATGTGGCAGGGATCCAGGCTCTCTATGGTCAGTCCCTCCCCCTAGTGAGGGGGAGGGTCAGTCTGACTCCCATGTCAAGGTTTGAAGAGACAGGTCTAGCCTCCATGTAGGGATATAGCTTAGGGTCTTTCTTCTCTTCCAGCCCAGTTACTCCGTCTTCTTCATTTTCAGGAACAGTTTCTCTCTGACTTTTCTATACCTAATCTACCTTCCAGGCCTCTCTTTCCTTACACCCATGCTTGGGGATGGAGAACGCACATTCTTCTTCTTTTTTTTTTTTTTTTTTTTTTGAGATGGAGCCTCACTCTGTCACCCAGGCTGGAGTGCAATGGCACAATCTTGGCTCACTGCAACCTCTGCCTCCCCGGTTCAAGCGATTCTCCTGCCTCAGCCTCCCAAGTAGCTGGGATTACAGCTGCACGCCAGCATGCCCAGCTAATTCTTTTTTGTATTTTAGTAGAGATGGGGTTTCACCATGTTGCCCAGGATGGTCTTGAATTCCTGAGCTCAGGCAATCCACCCGCCTCGGCCTCCCAAAGTGCTAGGATTACAGGTGTGAGCCACTACACCTGGCAAGAATGCACATTCTAACAATCCTCCTTCTCCCTTTCTGGTGCTTCTCAAACCTATAATGTGTCTTCCACTGATATCAACATAATATTGCCTACCACGAAGGACAACGCTCTAGGATTCCCTTTTCACCTCTGTATGGGGCCTCTGAGCAAAACTTACAGGAGACTGGTGTGGAGGACAGGTGCTGTGAGTTCTCTCCCTAAGCAGCATTACTTTACCTTATAGGCAAGAAGAGTCCAGTGATAAGGGATGAGGAAGAAGAAGAGACAGAGCTGCCCACTGTGTCCCCAGTGCCCACAGAACCCAGTCCCATGCCAGACCCCTGCAGTAGTGAACTGGATGCCATGATGCTGGGTGAGGTCCTTCCCCTCCAGGCTGTTGGCAGGCAGTGGGGGCAGCCTGCTGATCCTGAGGCCTGGACATATGGGAGTGACATGGGACTTCAGCATGAGCAATGGAGGTTAGATCCCAGGCATTAATGACCATGGAAGGAGACATGTGACATGGGGAGGGAGAGTTCAGAGCCAAATTAAAGGTGGCTTAGGCAGGCACTTACCAAGGCTGCCACCCTCTAAGGGCCACTAGAACACATCTGGAAATGCAGCAAGATGGAGAAAACTACATTAACCAGATTGCCTGTTAGAGAGGGTGTTGCACCTGGTTGGAAGGACAAGTAGGAAGCCACTTGGAGGGGAGGCTGAGGTTCCTAAGGAGGAATAGTTATCTGCAGGACTTTTGTTTTGTTGAGTAGACCAAAGCTGAAATGCTCTGAGCAACAAAGCGTTCTGAGTCCTCTTTCTCTGCCTTTAATTTTCTCCTTGAATCAAAGTTGAATGAATATTTGAAGAATCAGCCTGCAGGGAGAGGGCAAATTGTTAGTCAGCCTGAGATATCCCCAAGTTTCTGTCTACTTGACCTCTGTCTTTTTGACTTGTTGACACACCATTACTCTAAGGGCCCCATGGGATGACCTATGCTTTCAAGGGGGACTACGTGTGGACTGTATCAGATTCAGGACCCGGCCCCTTGTTCCGAGTGTCTGCCCTTTGGGAGGGGCTCCCTGGAAACCTGGATGCTGCTGTCTATTCGCCTCGAACACAATGGATTCACTTCTTTAAGGGTAAGGGAGCTAGTTACAGTATCTTACTTGAGGAGGACCTAATCTTAAACTACAAAAGGGAGGGAGATGAGAAGTTTCTGAATGGGTGGAGCGGAGGAGACCAAAAGCTATCACCTGAGGACAGAGGTGACTTGTTCTCTCCTCACATGCTCTCAGGAGACAAGGTGTGGCGCTACATTAATTTCAAGATGTCTCCTGGCTTCCCCAAGAAGCTGAATAGGGTAGAACCTAACTTGGATGCAGCTTTCTATTGGCCTCTCAACCAAAAGGTGTTCCTCTTTAAGGTATAAAGTTCAAAGCAAGGGCAAATCCCTTCTTAGGAGGGGTGGGCTATCTTATACTGAGAATCAAAGCTTGTGCTTGAAGGGAGATGTTCTGCAGCTGCACTGGGCTGGGGGTAGACCTCTGGGGGTCCTAAGCTTTCTCCTCTTCCTCTCCCCACCCATCCCATATCCAGGGCTCTGGGTACTGGCAGTGGGACGAGCTGGCCCGAACTGACTTCAGCAGCTACCCCAAACCAATCAAGGGTTTGTTTACGGGAGTGCCAAACCAGTCTTCAGCTGCTATGAGTTGGCAAGATGGCCGAGTCTTCTTCTTCAAGGGCAAAGTCTACTGGCGCCTCAACCAGCAGCTTCGAGTAGAGAAAGGCTATCCCAGAAATATTGCCCACAACTGGATGCACTGTCGTCCCCAGACTGCAGACACTACCCCATCAGGTGGGGATACCACTCCTTCAGGTACGGGCACAACCTTGGATACCACTCTCAGCCACAGATACCACGTTTGAATACTGACTGCTCACCCACAGACACAATCTTGGACATTACGCCCTCAGGCTCCACCACCCACCCTTTCATTCCCTCCCAGAGGCCTAATACCTGAATGAAATACCTGTCTGCTTAGTTGAACCTCACAGGTGCTGTAGCAGGGGAATGACTGTAGACCTCAGGCCTCTAACAGTTCCAGCTCCAGCCACCACTCTCCTGTGCTCTTTCAATCCTGAGAAGTGCTCCCCTAACTCAGATTTGGCCCCCAACTCCATTTCCTGTCTTAGACAGCCCTTCCAACTGTGTCATCTCTTCTCTGGAGGTCAATGGTGGAGGCAGATGCCTGGGTCCTGTTCTTCTTACATAAAATGCAAGAAAACAGCATGGCCAGTAAACTGAGCAAGGGCCTTGGAATCCTTGAGAATCACATTTATGTGCTTATGGTTATGGGCAAGCTAATTAACCTTGTTGAACCTCAGATTCCCCATTTGCAACATTAGGTTAAGACCAGTCCTGCAGGGTTGTTGCACTAAATGAAATACTGTATGTGAAGTACCTGGCACAGTGTCTGGTACATTTGTGTTTAATAAAGGCTAACTCCATGTTCATAAGAGAGGACTGAACAGCTCTTCCTCTAGCTGTCTGGCTGTATAACTCTTACAGTAGTCTGTATGATAAAGGTACCTCTATTAGATCTTTAGGGGACAGAGGATTTGTCAAGATGGTTAGCTCTTTGTTTTGGGGTGCAGAGAAAGAAAAGAGCAGCAACAGCAGAGGCTGGACTCCTGGTTCAGTATTTAATGCCATTTTATTCACATGCTCCCATGTTCTCCCTCCCTCCCATTGTAGCCTTGCTGCCCAGGGGAGGGATATGTCTTCCTTTATGCATCTGGGAAACCAGGAACAGACCTTGGGCAGGAGAGTCAGAGGGGGAAGAGTTAGAATGGGTTAGTGGCTGGAACAAAGTTCTGGTTAAGGAGGAAATTAGTGCCACCCACAGTGAGAAGCAGAGAAAGCATTTGTCTCCTATGCAGCCCTGAAGACCAGGCTCCTTTGGGCAAAACGCAAGACTCTGGCAGGTGGGCCAATGCTCTCTCCTCAGAGCAAGAAGCCAGCTTTTGGGGAAGGCAGGTCCTGAGGCAGGCACTGCCCTGTGGTCTTCCCCAGGTTGAGGAGAAAAGTGGAAGCACCATGGAAGATAGTGCTCCTAGCTGAGGTAGGAGGTGGGGGTTTAAGCCTATGGGGCCCAGGGGGAAGGTCAAACAAACCCAACTACCCCCTAATGAAGTGCCTGGAGGTTGGGGTATCTTGGAGCTCCTCAGAGCCCTTCTTCCCATCAAAAAGCTATCAAATGCCTTAGAAGCTCCCTGATCCTACAAAACAAAAACCGCTTGTTTTTACCACTGTGAGGCATGCTGAGGTGGATATTTAAAAGGCTATTTCAAGACCAGGTACGGTGGCTATAATCCTAGCATTTTGGGAGGCTGAAGCAGGAGGATCACTTGAGCCCAGGAGTTCAAGACCAGCTTGGGCAACATAGGGAGACCCTATCTCTGCAAAAATAAATAAATAAATAAATAAAAACAAATGAATAAAATTAGCTGTGTGTGGCGCCTGTGGTCCCAGCCACTCGGGAGGCTGAATGGGAGGCTTGCTTGGGCTGGGGAGGTCAAGATTGTCATGAGCTATGATCACGCCACGGCACTGGACAGAACAAGACCTTGTCTAAAAAAAAAAAAAAAAAAAAAAAAAGGCTATATAGGTAAGGCTTGGAGGGAATTCGGTAGTCAGTTTCTTTGGGGACCAGGGTACCTCTATTATTGGTCAGAGGTAAATATTCATACTTTCGTTCTTCCCCCTTCCCCATAAGACTCTTCTCTGTTCTTGGAACATATCCCTACAAGGCAGGTCTGGGTTGAGGCACAGATCCTATCCCCAAGTCCAAGAGGTGGGGAAGTTTATGTGCAGGTCCTGTGACTCAAACCCTGTCCACCTAGTGTTCCCAGGCCCTCACAGGGGTGAGGGCAAAAGTGGAAGTCTAGGCTCAGGTCTGGTTAGAACCAGAGATTAAGGTAAGGGGTACAGTGGAACCACAGTCAGAATCCAGGTCCAGGACGGTGTAGGGGGCTGTGGCCTGGGGTCCTGGTCCCAGTTGGCACTCTTGAAGACTCTGGAGGGACACAGGGCAGAGAGGAAGGAGGGGCCTGGGTCAGAGCCCCCCTCCCACCCTGACCATCCCTATATGCCCTCTGCTCCATCTGCCCAGGGTGTCCCCAAGCCCCCCACTCACTGGAGTGAGACTGTCAGCAGGGTTCCAGGTAGTGGCAGGGAGCTGGTGCTGATAGCTGCCCTCACAAAGCCCCACCCCAGAGGGGATCCAGTGCCATTTGGCCTTTTGCTAAAGGGTCCGAAGGAGTTGGAGATGCCTTTGCTGGTGGCTTAAAACCACTGCTGGCCAGGTGCGGTGGCTCACGCTTGTAATCCCAGCACTTTGGGAGGCTGAGGTGGGTGGATCACTTGAGGTCGGGAGTTCAGGGCCAGCCTGGCCAACATGGTGAAACCCTGTCTCTACTAAAGATACAAAAACTAGCCAGGCATAGTGGTGCACATCTGTAATCCCAGCTACTCGGGAAGCTAAGGCATGAGAATCACTTGAATCCAGGAGGCAGAGGTTGCAGTGAGCCAAGATCATGCCACTGCACTCTAGCCTGGGTGACAGAGTGAGACTCTGTCTCAAAAAAAAAAAAAAAAAAAGACCACTGCTTAGGAGGGGGCAATACAGACTCAAGGAGGCCTCTTTAGACCTGAATCCTAACACATTCTAAAGAAACCCATTTGACCTTCCTGTTATGTTTATCTCAAGCCTCATCTTCCCCCCATTTATTCTTTTTTTGTTTTTGAAACGGACTCTTGCTCTGTCGCCCAGGCTGGAATGTAGTGGTGTGATCTCGGCTCACTGCAAGCTCCGCCTCCCGGGTTCAAGCCATTCTCCTGCCTCAGCCTCCAGAGTAGCTGGGACTACAGGCGCCCGCCACCAAGCCCGGCTAGTTTATTTTTTGTATTTTTAGTAGAGACAGGGTTTCACCATGTTAGTCACGATGGTCTCGATCTCCTGACCTCGTGATCCGCCCGCCTTGGCCTCCCAAAGTGTTGGGATTACAGGCGTGAGCCACCATGCCCGGCCCCCCATTTATTCTAAAAGAAACTCTTTGGAATTCTATTCTTTCCTCCTAGACCTCCCTGAGATCCTCCTTTCCTTCTGTAACTCTTTCCTGCTTCCCCTGACTCCTTCAACTTTTTTTTTCAGTGCCCTGCCCCATTCACCTTGGACATCCTCCCCAACTCTCCTTCCTCATATGTATTTCTCCCCTTCCCCTCCTCAAGTCTAGGAACTGGGGACATGAGTAGGCACAGTTTGGCTGCTTCTGTACCACAGCACTAACTCACCATTGGTGTGGCCTCCATGTTCCTCAGGCATGACCTTGCTTCTGTACCACAGCACTAACTCACCATTGGTATGGCCTCCATGTTCCTCAGGCACGAGCTTCCACTGGACCAGGGCCCCCAAGACTGGCCAAATCCCCAGGAAGATCCAGCTATATCAGCAGAGAGAAGACAAGGGTGGAAGTGTCTACAGGCATTGGCCCAGCCGACTGCCCAGTGCCAGCTCCTCCAGGAATTAAGTCAGCATAGGCCACAAACACTGCAGAACCCAGCAGGGCTGTGCCCAGAACTGTGAATGGATGTGACCACCCAAGTGTGAGCAGGGTTCCCAGCAGCGCCGGCCCCCCAGCCCCCCAGCTGGCACCCATGCTAAAGGTGGTTGGCAGATAGGCTCAGTGGAGAGCAGGACTCCAGCACCCAAGGTCAGGCCTAGCAGGAGACCAGTTAATAAGAGCCCAAAACAGTGAACCAGCATGGTGACCACGCCGTAGAGGAGTGGTCTACGTAGAGAGTGCTGTGGTGATGACCACAGCCATGCCTACTCTCATTTCCAGGCTCAGCTGTGTCTCCAGCACCCGCACCTTGTGGCACAGTAGAAAGCTCCTGACAGCAGACCGGAGAGAAACATCACTGTCTTGAAGCAGCGGTAGCCTGGGAAGTGAGGCAGGAGGCATTGAGAGACAGGAATGGGGCTCTATGGGGATGACTCTGATGAATTCCAAGGGAGAGGAATGGCTCACTAGAGGAGAAGACAGGAGCAGCACATCAACAGACCTCAAGCCCAGGGGCAGAAAGGGGTAGCTTAGGGTCGGGAAGTCACTGTTTCCGGAACTGTGAGGGAATGGGAGGGAAAATCAAGAGGTAAGATGGATACATTGAGGGGAGTAAGGATAGAAAGAAGGTCTAGTCCTTTCAGGGATAGCAGATAGGAAAAAATCAGCACAAGCTGATTCAGGTTTTTGGGGAAGAGTAAAGAATCCTGAAACATAGAGAATAATTTAGGAATGGGGTTTTCAGGTAGGAGGTAAGAGAAGGGCAAATGACAGATGCCAGAAGTGAGAGCTAGAAGGCATGGGCATGGAGGATGGACAAGAAGCTGGCAAGAGCAACAACATAGGCCTAGGAATACAGCCAGAGCAACATGGGCCACACTGGAGGTAGGAACCCCTGGCAGGGAGGTGAGATGGCTCAGGAGCAAGGAGGAAAGTTGGCATCATCCTTGAGGGTGACAGTCTTGGGCAATGGCCCCCTAGGTCCTTGGCCCTGCCCTCCCGAAGCAGCAGTAGATGATTCCAAAGCAGCAGCAAAGGGCACACACCAGGGCAGGTGCCAGTTCAGGATTGTCCTGGGGTTCCAAAACACATCTTGGGTCTGGAGGCTTTGGGAGTTGTTGATTAAAGGGCCTGGGGTCAGATGTCACAGCCAGGGGCGGCAAGACTTCCCCCAGGGCCAAAGAGAAAGTGGTCACAGAGGGGGAGATGTCAGCTCCTCTCATCCATCCACGAATGTCTTTAGGGGATAGGGAAACCTGCAGGGGGGCACGGGGCAGAAACTTCGGTGCCCATAAATCTTAGGGATTCTGTACCTCTACTTATTTTAAATAATGGTGCCCATTTCAGAAGCCAGTATGACCCTGCTGAGGTAACTGAAGAAATCTACAGGATTGGATTGAGAGGAGCAGGATCTGTCTTTACCACTTCCTGAAACAAGGACACTTAAGTAAAATGTAAAAGGAAATCTTATAAAGTAATGAAAATCTTACAAAGTAATGAGCCTTTGCCTGCCCGCACCACCCTGCAGCTCTTCAGGGTGAGAATGGAAGGAACAAGAAGCTCTGGATGTGTGGAGGGAGGGGGGCAGGGACATTACTGCCCCATCTGCGACTGGGACTTAATACTACCCCACGAGATTGGGAAGGGTGAGGTTAATAGAGAGGGGAGAGGGAGGGAGACCAGGAGAGTATGAGTCATGGTAGGGTCTCTGGACAGCTCCTCCAGCCACAGGGCAGAAAGAGGGAGAAAACCAGACACCAAGGGTTTGGAAGAAGGAATTAAGTAGAGACACACCCACAGTTCGTCAGGGTTTTAAAGCCTCAGCTTCATGCTGAGATGGAGTTGTTGGAGGAAGGGACATCCAGCCACAGTCCTAATCCCACAGCCCCTCATGGAATAAGCAGGGACTTTGCCCACAGACATCTCCCATCCTGGTAGCCACTTGCACCTCCCCTTAGGATACTGGTGGGAATTTTCCTACCTTACCCTTCCCCCAGCAGTATCAGGGCTGCCAGTGGGATTTGAATTCAGATCCTGAAAGGAGAACACCAAGGAGGAGCTGGCATTTCGGGCACTGTGGGAATGAAGTGGCATAAATGCAGGCACTTTACTTCCTTCAGCTGTCCTTTGCATATCAAGGTCCTTACAGGCTGGAGGGTTGGCTCTCGGAGCTCCTCTCCTCAATCTGCTTGGAAGTCTGGGGACCCTGAACAAGATGGGGGTTGGGGAGGGGATGTTAACTACTCACCACCCTGCCAGGGTTGAGGAGGAGCGGGTGGAAGTGCTTCCCTAGACCCCCAGCTGCATCCCCGCTCGGAGGTCCTAGACGCCGAGGGGTCGGCTGTCGGTCGAGGGCACCCCCAGGGCCACTCTGTTTGTTGCTGCCTAAACTCTTTCAAGTCGCAGCTCAGGCTCTGTGAGCTAAATGCAACTAGCTTGCGGGGTGGAGAAAGGGGACAGGGGCGTGTGTGTTTGTGTGTGTGCGTGTGTGTGTGTGTACGCGCGCGCGCGCGCGCGCTCGCGGTAGGTGGAGGGGGGTGACATCACAAGGCAGGCCCCTCCAACTCTTTCCCCTGTGTGTGGGGGGACCCAGGTTGCCTACTGCTCTAGTCCAGGACCAGAGACCCCCAACTATATAACAGGTAAGAGTCTTGAGAGTCACCCCAAGAGTTTTGGAGAAGGGTCTCCGAATACTTAGGAGATGACAACCGGAAGCTCTCAAAGCCCCAATAGGGGTCCCAGCGCCCCCCTAGTTCCAGCTTGGTTTCTTCCACTTCCCAGAGAATTGGAGTATTGTCTCCTGGAGAGCCGGGTGGTCGGGATCGTGGACCCAGGGAAGGGGCTTTTGCTAGTCTGGGAGCGCCAGCGGGGGGTTCATGGGTGGAAAAACTTTCGGATCAAAACAGGGCCTGGAAGGGGCACTGACAGGAGAGCTATAAGGCTAGAGGCGTGTGCAGAGGAGGGGACCGACGGAACGGGAGTCGGGGGCGCATGTGGACGTCCACCAAATAGCTTGGTATGCAGATAAGATGTCAAGCAGCATGTAGATGAGTTCAGTGTTCTTTGGCTCTCGGGTAAGGTTCTGAGCCGAGCTGAGTTACGCTCCCAGTTCCTAGGCACCGCTCGGTGATCGGGCCTGGGGAGCTGCGTCCCGAGAGGCGGATCCAGGTATAAGGGGCAGCTCGCCAGCTGGGTCAAGCGAGGGGGAGGCCGTGGGTTGCTGTGAAAGGAGGGGCAGCGCTGCAGGGCGAGGGTGGGGGCCAGTCCGGGGCACCCTCTCCTCTGTTCCACCTCCGCACCGCAGGATACAAAGGGGCCTCTGTCCTCGCAGCTGCCAGCGCGGAAGGGATCAGGGCAGTGATTCTTCTGAGCTCTCCGGTTTTGTCTGCAAGGGAAACAGGCTACGTGTGGCTCGGTGGCTGCCCTCCATCTCCCAGGAATCCACCCAGAGCAACCCTGAGAGTCTGCCCTTAGTCCGCAGGCATTGGTGCAGAGCCCACTTGCCTTGCTTCCAGCGGTGCAACCTGCGGGAATCCTATTCCCACACGCGGAGGGAGGGGTCTTTAAATGGCGGGGCCACTACTTCCTTAGGACCGCCTCCGTGGACGACGCAGCGCTAGCTGGACTGGCTCGCCTCTCAGCCAACCACTATTTCTTTTCCTTCCCGTCTCTTCCCTGGTGACCCCGGAAGTGGAAGTAGGCCCAGGTCGGCGGCGGCGGCGGGGACGGAAGGCGGAAGCAGAGCGTGAGCGGGAGGCGGAGCCGGGAGAGCGGCTCTCGTAGCTCACCCTGGCCCCAGGCCGGGAGGCTCGAGGGGGAGGAGTTACCGCCGTTCTTCGGTACGTCCGTTTTTGTTTTTATTTTTTTTGTTTGTTTGCTTGCTTGATTTTGAGATGGAGTCTCGCTCTGTCGCCCAGGCTGGAGTACAGTGGAACGATCTCGGCTCACTGCAACCTCCACCTTCCGGGTTCAAGCGATTCTTCTGCCTCAGCCTCCCGAGTAGCTGGGACTACAGGTGCGCGCCACCACGCTTGGCTAATTTTTGTATTTTTAATAGAGACGGAGTTTCACCCTATTGGCCAGGCTGGTCTCGAACTCCTGACCTCGTGATCCGCCCGCCTCGGCCTCCCAAAGTGCTGGGATTACAGGCGTGAGCCACCGTGCGGGGCCACCTTTGTCCCTTCTACACAGCCGGTGGGTTCCCTGGTAGTCTTTCTTAGGGGCAGCCCTAAGCTCCGCCCCCAGATTTTCCTCCAGGGCCGCACGGCCCCCACCCTTTACTGGCAGTCTGTGGCCCCTATCCGGCCGCCTTTCCCATTTTCCTAAGAGTGACCCACCCTCCCCCGACCACACCCTTTACGGTACCTCCCTCTTTCCCTGATTGAAGGTTATCGTTTTCTGGGGAAAGAAGAAAAACTTAGGGGATTCGGAGGAGAGGGGAGGGAGCAAGCAGGGTTGTGGTGAGTCTAGTTTTGGCTTATTGCTAGGAATAGCGAATGCCCCCAAAGAACTTGGGAAAACAAGGGAGGTGAATGAATTAAATGTGTCCACTACTTAAGATGGTTTAATTCCTCTCTTGGTCTCATCCTTGACCGTCTCCACCTTGACATCTGTTACAGGCATCAGAACACACCATGATGGCTGTGACCTAAGACCCTCAGGAAGCCCTGGGGTCATGGCCCAGAAGCACCCCGGAGAAAGAGGGTTGTGTGGAGCCCACCACAGTGGTGGTGCCTCCCTCAGGACTTTAGGACCCTCCGTGGACCCTGAAATACCTTCATTCTCAGGACTCAGGGACTCAGCAGGGACTGCTCCTAATGGTACCCGCTGCCTCACAGACCACTCTGGTCCTAAGTACACACAGCACCCAAACCCAGCCCATTGGTTGGACCCAAGCCATGGCCCCCCAAGGGGTCCAGGACCACCTAGAGATGCAGAGGACCCTGACCAGAGTGAGACATCTTCAGAAGAAGAATCAGGAGCGGACCAGGAACTCTCAAAAGATGATGAGGCAGGGTACCAGGAGGATGGGAACCCTTCTTTTCTTTCCATTCCATCTGCTTGCAACTGCCAGGGAACACCTGGAATTCCAGAAGGGCCTGACTCTGAGGGAGGAAATGGCTCTTCTAGCAACTTTTGCCACCACTGTACCTCTCCAGCCTTGGGGGAAGATGAAGAGTTGGAAGAGGAATATGATGATGAAGAATCTCTTAAATTCCCCAGTGATTTTTCACGTGTGTCCAGCGGAAAGAAACCCGCATCCCGGAGACAGCGGCACCGCTTTCCAACGAAGGAGGATACTCGGGAGGGTGGACGAAGGGATCCCAGGTCCCCTGGTCGACATCGGCTGGGCCGGAAACGAAGTCAAGCAGATAAGCGCAGAGGCCTGGGATTGTGGGGAGCTGAGGAACTATGTCAACTTGGACAGGCAGGCTTTTGGTGGCTGATTGAACTGCTGGTATTGGTGGGAGAGTACGTAGAAACTTGTGGCCATTTCATCTATGCATGCAGGCAGCTGAAAAGCAGTGATTTGGACCTTTTTCGAGTTTGGATGGGAGTCTGGACAGGGCGGCTGGGGGGCTGGGCCCAGGTCATGTTTCAGTTTCTAACCCAGGGGTTTTACCGTGGAGTAGGATTGTTTACCCGTTTTCTTAAGCTGCTGGGTGCTTTGCTGCTCCTGGCTCTGGCTGTCTTTTTGGGCTTTCTACAGTTGGGATGGCGGTTTCTGGTGGGACTAGGTGACCGGTTAGGCTGGAGGGATAAGGCCACCTGGCTCTTCTCTTGGCTGGATTCCCCAGCCTTGCAGCGTTGCTTGACTCTGCTGAGAGATAGCAGGCCATGGCAGCGGCTGGTAAAAATAGTTCAGTGGGGCTGGCTGGAGTTGCCTTGGGTCAAGCAGAATACTAATAGGCAGGGGAATGCACCTGTAGCTAGTGGGCGCTACTGCCAGCCTGAAGAGGAAGTGGCTCGACTCTTGACCATGACTGGGGTTCCTGAGGATGAGCTAAACCCTTTCCATGTACTGGGGGTTGAGGCCACAGCATCAGATGTTGAACTGAAGAAGGCCTATAGACAGCTGGCAGTGATGGTGAGTACCTTTCTGTTTCCTGTTCCTCTCTTTTGTTCCCATATTTTCTTTCTTTCTTTTTTTTTTTTTTTGAGATGTAGTCTCACCTCGTCGCTCAGGCTGGAGTGCAGTGGCACAATCTCAGCTCACTGCAACCTCCGCCTCCTGAGTTCAAGCGATTCTCCTGCCTTAGCCTCATGAGTAGCTGGGATTACAGGTGCGCACCACCATGCCTGGCTAATTTTTTTTGTATTTTTAGTAAAGACGGGGTTTCACCATGTTGGTCATGCTGGTCTCGAACTCCTGATCTCATGATCCATCCGCCTCAGCCTCCCAAAGTGCTGGGATTACAAGTGTGAGCCACGGCTCCTGGCCTGTTCCTATATTTTCTATTCCAGTTTTGGTGAGAGTGGAATAAAGGGAAGGCAGAGTAGAAAGTTAACGGGTAGGTGAAGATTAACCTTTTTTCTTTTTTTTTTTTTGAGAAGGAGTCTTGCTCTATCTCTTAGGTTGGAGTGCAGTGGCACGATCTTGGCTCACTGCAAACTCCGCCTCCCGGGTTGACGCCATTCTCCTGCCTCAGCCTCCCCAGTAGCTGGGACTACAGGCGCCTGCCACCATGCCCGGCTAATTTTTTGTATTTTAGTAGAGACGGGGTTTCACCGTGTTAGCCAGGATGGTCTTGATCTCCTGACCTTGTGATCCGCCCGCCTCGACCTCCCAAGGTTCTGGGATTACAGGTGTGAGCCACTGCACCCGGCCGGTTAACATATTCTTAGGAAGGAGTCATAAAGACTTTTTGGGCCAGGTGTAGTGGCTCACACCTGTGATCTCAGCACTTTGGGAGGCCAGGCTTGGTGGCGCATGCCTGTAATCCCAGCTACTAAGGAGGCTGAGGTGGCAGGATCAGTTGAGCCCAGGAGGTCGAGGCTGCAGTGAGCCGGGATCATGTACCTACAGTCTGGGCAACAAAGCCAGACCATGTCAAAAAAAAAAAAAAGGTATCTTCCCCTCTACTATGGGGTCTGATCTTCCTTCCATTTTGTTTCTTGTCATGAGATATATTTTTTGAACCTGGTATATTAGGCAATGTAGCCTAATTCACCTGGAATATCTAGGTGAAGTCCCTCTAACTAGAATGGGAAAAAGACCTGTTCAGAGAGCACCTCAGTTGCTCTTCTCTGAACAAATGGGGTTTTTTGTTTTTTTTTTAAACGTGGGGCAACCCAACTATTTCTCCCAGAGAAGCAAATATGGACCTAGTGTGGGAGGGTCAGGGAGTGCATGTAAGTATTTTAGCACCAGGTAGGAGAAAACAGGCTGTTTCAAGGTCAGCAACTCAGAATAGGAGAGGGAAAGAAAATGGAAGTGTATGCATATGTATGTCATACATGAAAATATGGTTGCTTTTATTGATAAGAGGGTGTGCAGGGCCGGGCGCAGTGGCTCACGCCTGTAATCCCAGCACTTGGGGAGGCTGAGGTGGGTGGATCACGAGGTTAGGAGATCGAGACCATCCTGGCTAACATGGTGAAACCCCATCTCTATTAAAAATACAAAAAAAATTAGCTGGGCGTGGTGGTGGGCACCTGTAGTCCCAGCTACTCGGGGGGCTGAGGCAGGAAAATGGCATGAACCCGGAGGGGGAGCTTGCAGTGAGCTGAGATCGTGCCACTGTATTCCAGCCTGGGCGACAGAGCAAGACCTCGTCTCAAAAAAAAAAAAAAGAAAAAAAAAGAGGGTGTGCAGATGGGAGTTGTGTTGCAACTTATGACTGAGGGAAATGGTTTAATACAAGCATGCTATCAAATTGTATTAGAAGTAGATATTAGATTGATATTAGATACCAGATTGTTACTGCTATTTCTGTACAAATAAAACTATATTATGAATTAAGTAAGGTGTGTAAATTGGAGGCCTACTTACACTGGAGTGTATGGAGCTGGACTGGTAAACCATCACAGTGTGCAAATTACCTCAATGGCTGCATGACACCAAAAAGGAATGGGCAACTAAAGTTTCCATTAATGATTAAAGGTACAGTAAACCACCACACCTGTAACTTACCAAAGGACTGAATTAATTTGGTGGGAAATGTATGCCCCTTAGTAGGTAGCTTGGTATATATATATATTTTTTGAGACAGGGTCTCACTCCAGTTCCCCAGGCTGGAGTACAGTGGCAGGATCTCAGCTCACTGCAGCCTTGACCCCCCCAGGCTCAGGTGATTCTTCCACCTCAGCTTCCCGAGTAGCTGGAACTACAGTTGTGCACCACCACACCCGGCTAATTTTTTTTATTTTTAGTAGAGATGGGGTCTCACTATGTTGCCTAGCCTGATCTCGAACTCCTGGACTCAAGCAATCCACCTGCCTCGGCCTCCCAGAATGCTGGGATTACAGGCTTGAGCCACTGCGCTTGGCCTGTGCTCTATTTTTAGAGTGGGTAACAATTGTTTACTCTCGTTGTTACTAGTATTAGAGCTCTTTTCTCACCTTCTTTGAGTAGACATCCTGTTTTGGAGAATATTCTTAACAAAAATTCTCATTTTTCAATTTCTCTTGGAGTAGAGATGTAGTTAAGTTCCCCTACCCTCAAAACATCTATCCCTATACCCCAAAGATCTCTCTTGTCCTGGACCAGAGTGTCTCTGGGCTTTTATTGAACCTCTCACTGCCACTAAGCCCTAGTGTGAATATGACTAAAAGGCTGTTCAATTAGCTTGGGAATGTGGGAACTTTAACAGCATTTTAGTTATTTGGCATCAGTCAGGAGACTAGCTTTATCTCTTTTTGGGGAATGGGGATGCATACAATCAGGAAGCTGTAGGAAGAGAGGATATTATTTGTCTTGGAGAGAAGGCTGAAAGTATATAAAAAGCCTCTTGAGACCATGATATGCTATTTCATTTCTGAGACTGAAAGGTAGATCACTGTAGGAAGTTTTGGATATGAGAATTTTCTAGTTAAAAAAGAATGAGTTTCAAGATGTAACATCTTTGGAACTCTTATTTTATGACTGATATATGTGTGTGCCGGAGACCAACTGTCCCAATTCATCTGGGATTGAGGAGTTTCTAGAGGCATGGGACTTTTCAGTGCTAAAACTGGGACAGTCTCAGGCAAACTGGGATGATGAATCCACCGTAGTGCCTGATTCTTTGCTACATACTTCATATATATTTTTATTTAATCCCCCCAACGATCCATGATACATATATTCAGGCTGGGTGCGGTGGCACACGCGTGTAATCCCAGCACTTTGGGAGGCTGAGGTATGGAGATCATTTGAGGTTAGGAGTTCGAGACCAGACTGTCCAACTAGATGAAACCCCGTCTCCACTAAAAATACAAAAAAATTAGCTGAGTGTGGTGGCGCATGCCTGTAGTCCCACCTACTAGAGAGGCTGAGGCAGGAGAATTGCTAGAACCTGGGAGGCGGAGGTTACAGGGAGCTGAGATCGTGCCACTGCACTCTAGCCTGGGCGACAGAGCAAGACTTCGTCTCAAAAAAAAAAAAGATAGATATTCAAGGTAATATAGCTAATTTAACAGAGCCGTGAATTGAACCAGATCTGCAGAGCCAGAGCAATTAATCATTAAGCTACGGTGACTCTTCAAAAGGGTGATGAAAGAGAGCCCTTTGATATGAGAATAAACTCAAGGTGGGGAGAGGGTTGGAATGGATTTGTAATGAAATCTGTTTTGGTAGGTTCATCCTGACAAAAATCATCATCCCCGGGCTGAGGAGGCCTTCAAGGTTTTGCGAGCAGCTTGGGACATTGTCAGCAATGCTGAAAAGCGAAAGGAATATGAGATGTAAGTTGGAGATGGGAAATCATCAGATAATGGTAAATGAAAAATCCTCAATAGGAGAGGCATCTGGACTTGGGGGTGGAGGCTCGTTGAGGTAGAGAGAACTGAAGTCACTTGTCTTTCTCGCTAGACGGGCCACAAGAGGCCAATTGATGTGTCTCCCTTTGTCCCTCCCTCAATACCTTCTGACTTACAAAGTGTTTCTTCTCTTAGGAAACGAATGGCAGAGAATGAGCTGAGCCGGTCAGTAAATGAGTTTCTGTCCAAGCTGCAAGATGACCTCAAGGAGGCAATGAATACTATGATGTGTAGCCGATGCCAAGGAAAGCATAGGTATGAAATAGAAGGAGAGGGATGGGACAATCACAGCTCAGGGATTAGGTAACCAAAGATCTTCCTAGTGAGTATTGGTAATTAGGAGTTACATCTGTATCTCATAATTAGTAAAAAGACCCTTAAGTTTCTACCTTTGTCATATTGTCAAGAGATTGACTATTTTGATTAGCACTAAGAAAAATTAGCTTTAAGATAGAACATTGAAGGCATATGAAATATCTAAGTGGGGGTAATTTTAGATGTTTCAGCCCTATTTGTGAATATAAGACTACTAGTAATGCCCTAAGTAGGCTTGACAAATTATTAAAGAACTATCCTTTTGTTGGTTGCAGGAGGTTTGAAATGGACCGGGAACCTAAGAGTGCCAGATACTGTGCTGAGTGTAATAGACTGCATCCTGCTGAGGAAGGGGACTTTTGGGCAGAGTCAAGCATGTTGGGCCTCAAGATCACCTACTTTGCACTGATGGATGGAAAGGTGTATGACATCACAGGTACTCTCTGTCCTTTAGAAATACAGGCTCATACTTCCTGATCTTTTATGTGCTCTAAACTGCAATGTTTTGTCTAATTATTTCTCATGTTTACAGAGTGGGCTGGATGCCAGCGTGTAGGTATCTCCCCAGATACCCACAGAGTCCCCTATCACATCTCATTTGGTTCTCGGATTCCAGGCACCAGAGGGCGGCAGAGGTAGGTGGTATTTCTGTCAATAATCTACCCACGATTTCAGTTTTGAATACGGTTTCAGATGGCCTGCTTTTTAGGACACTCAGGGGCCTTATTTTCTAGGAAGTTTGGGAACTGGTAGGTATATCTAACTTTAGGTAACCATATGACTCTAACATCTCTTGCCTTATTTCTGTTTTATCTCAGAGCCACCCCAGATGCCCCTCCTGCTGATCTTCAGGATTTCTTAAGTCGGATCTTTCAAGTACCCCCAGGGCAGATGCCCAATGGGAACTTCTTTGCAGCTCCTCAGCCTGCCCCTGGTGCCACTGCAGCTTCTAAGCCCAACAGCACAGTACCCAAGGGAGAAGCCAAACCGAAGCGGCGGAAGAAAGTGAGGAGGCCCTTCCAACGTTGACGCCCCTTCTCTTTCCTCAAAACAATGTCAGGGAGTCAAAAGGGCTGTGTACAGCACAGGATGGAGTTTGATTTATCCCTCCTCCCCCAACACCTAGGAACTGAATCTTTTTTTTGTTTTGTTTTTGAGAGACGGAGTCTCGCTCTATTGCCCAGCTGGAGTGCAGTGGTGTAATCTCAGCTTACTGCAACCTCTGTCTCCTGGGTTCAAGCAATTCTCCCATCTCAGCCTCCTGAGTAGCTGGGATTACAGGCACACACCACCACACCTGGCCCAACTAATTCTTTTTTGTATTTTTAGTAGAGACAGGGTTTCACCATGTTGCTCAGGCTGGTCTCAAACTCCTGAGCTCAGGTGACCTACCCGTCTTGGCCTTCCAAAGTGCTGGATTACAGGCATGAGCCACCGCGCCTGGCCTGAATCTTGTCTTTTGACAATACCAAAGAAATAGGGGGTAGCTAGAGTAAAGAACCTAGGGCCTGGACCTGGGCTGGACAGTATATCCCTTTAGATGTGGGAACTGGGTATTTCCCTGGGGTCTGTATGCCTTTGTCTTGTCATTTGCTTTTAGGGCAGATGACACTTTTTCCCACCCTTTTAAAGCCACAAGTCTGTCTTCTTTCTTGACCCATTTCAGGAGGAGCCCTCTCCTTTACCCTGATATAATATTTAAAAGACAGAACAAGAAAGCATGTAGCCCTAATGATAGATTACCGCATAGAGTTCGGAGAGTGGAAACTGAATTTTCCCTCCACTTTCACTTTGTGGGTAAATCACCCAATTTTAGGCTCTTTTCTGCAAGGATGGCCAAAATTAATCATTTTTAAAAAGTAGATTCATGCCCACTGCCCTTGGGTGAGGGGGAAGGATGCAGGGGTTCCCAGAAGCCCCCATGTGATTCAAGGGTTTGTATTTTTTTTTTTAAGTTTGTTCATATTTGTATGTACATACCTATTTAAAGCCAGGGGATTATCTTTCTATAAATGTATAACTGGTAACCTGTATCTTCCCTCTTTTTTGCCCATACAACTGGAGCCCTTTTTCTCATTTGAGAATCCCTTCCCTACGAAGTGTTAAGCTTAGAGTGAAGGGCACCTCCTACTGGACCAAAGGAGAGGGGACTGGAGAATTGTTTTAAGTTTTATACATTAGGTCAGTATTCCCTCTTCCTACCCCCAGCCTTATGAGGACAGCTCTCTGCCCTTCCTGCTGATTAAACTGCAGCTATAGCTGGAAAAAATTATTATAAGAAAAATACACAGCAAAACAGAGCTGGAAGGTGGTAGGTGTAGAAGATATGGAAAGATGTAATCACCGAACAAGCTGCCCAAATGGCTTCCTGCTATGGAGGAGAGTGATTTGGCCCTTACCTCACCTGCCTTCCTGATTCAAAGAAACTTGCCGCTGGCAGGACTAGGCCCAGGAGCCCCATTTGCCAATCTCTTCTCTTCTTGGGAGTCTGGGAAAGGTTGTATAGGTCTCACGCTTTCAAGGTGTAGAAGACAGTATGGAGAATAAGAGAAGGATGTTTTATAGTCCTCTGTTTCACTGCCTTCCCCATGCCCATGGAGCTGTCCCAAAACCCATCCCTCAGTATTTGTTGATGCCAAAGACACGAACCCCATGGAACTGGGGCAACTTCGGCAGCAGTACACTGAGCAATGAGGCTGTGTTGATGAGGAAGTGAGCAGCATCATACTTGGTATAGAAGCTGGTCAGGAGATAGCTGGGGAGAGAAAAAAATAGGGTGAGTGAGGTTGGCCTTCCCTATCCATATTCTTTCTTTCTTTTTTTTTTTTTTAAAGAGACAGTTCTCACTATGTTTCCCAGGTTGGAGTGCAATGGCTATTCACAGGTGTGATACGTGCAGTACAACCTCAAATTCCTGGGCTCAAACAATCCTTCTGCCATAGCCTCCCAGGTAGCTGGGACTCCAGGCATGCACCACAGTGCCCTGCTCTTTCTCTTCTATTTTAAATGACCAGTTTTACTGTATATTTACTGTTCTAGATTATCTAAAACTATTCCAGCTATATCAACAGCATTTACTTTGGGGTTCAGGAGATAGCACCTTTAACTGGAGACTATAAGTCAGTATCTGTTAATTTTTTTTTTTTTTTGAGACGGAGTCTCGCTCTGTCGCCCAGGCTGGAGTGCAGTGGCCGGATCTCAGCTCACTGCAAGCTCCGCCTCCAGGGTTTACGCCATTCTCCTGCCTCAGCCTCCCGAGTAGCTGGGACTACAGGCGCCCGCCACCACGCCCGGCTAGTTTTTTGTATTTTTTAGTAGAGACGGGGTTTCACTGTGTTAGCCAGGATGGTCTCGATCTCCTGACCTCGTGATCTGCCCGTCTCGGCCTCCCAAAGTTGCTGGGATTACAGGCTTGAGCCACCGCGCCCGGCTGTTAATTGTTAATGACATGGCAAATGACGGCTGAAGCTATTTGTCTGTATGATTGTTAAGAGTCCTCTTTGCTTCCATTCCCTACAGTGTTTTTGAAGATTACTATTAGTTCTGCCTTGATTTACTTATTTTGGCAGTGTAAAATCATTTGGTTTTATTTGGCACTTATCTTTTCTAAGTCCCTTCATTTCCTTACTACCAAGGAGGCAGCAAGGAATGCTTGATTACAGCATTGACTTCTATATTTTACTGCTCTCTGTAGACTTAGAACTAGTATACCTTAGTATCTTCAAAGGGTTTTAGATGGGTAGTCTGTTTTTTAACAGCTTCCCTATGGGCCTTTCTACCTGGCTCTTGGAGCTCTTTCTAACCCAGCATATCCTCATTTCCCCCATAGACTCACAGCACAATAGGAGAGATGCTGAGGAACTTGCGGGAGGAGGTAAACTGGAGCCCATAGTCCATTTGCTCCCAGTGTGTCAGTAGCCGAGCCTTTCCTTGGTCAGGAGTCTCAAAGGGTGTCCCTTTCACCGTATGAAGGAAGACATACATAGCCTGGGAACAGGGAAGGTGGCAGTGTGAGGGGCAGAAAGTAGTTCTTCAAAGAATTATGTTACGATCCCAAAAGGAACACATAAATCCCCAAACAATTGGTGATTTTATTTTGCTTTTGGTCGGGAAACCCTGGGGTGGGTACAAGGCTGCGGTTTAGTGCTCACCAGGTTATGGATGACGTTGGTCAGGGTCCAGACAACAGGAATGCTGAAGAAGGGGATGCTGAGTAGAACCACATGCAGCAGTCCTACCAAGATGATGTAGGCCAGCCAGATGCCTCGGCTATTCATCACTCGAGTGTTGGGGTTTACTTCGCTGTGTGCCACCCCCACATTCATCCTAGCCATAATGGGGGATCAGGCAGGAGTCCAACTCAGTTTTTTCTCAACCCCTCTTTGAGCTTTCTCCCAGCTGTCTCTCAGCCCCAATTCCCTGAACTCTATTGGGAATGAAGAACTTACCCATCATGCAGAAAATAAAAACTGAAAACTTGGGGAAAACTTTAAAAGACAAGAAGAGTCCTTACTACATTTTAGAGACATAGTCATTTTGCTCTGATTTTACACTTCAACTGTAACATGAAGGAGTGTGTAGACTTGGGGCACTCCCTCAGTGAGCGAGGGAAATAGGAGTATCTAACTTTCCTGAAGAAGTTAATAACCATGAAGAGGTCACGCACACCCAGTATTCCAGGAGAAAGTCATGGAATCATCAAAGAACCACTAAGAAGGGATGACAGAGTAAAGCTCACTCTGGTCCCCACTTTGTTCTCCGTGGCATGTAAGCAGTCAGCCTCCCTATTACTTCTCTCAAGCGTGGGGCAGGACAACTTGCCCACGGCTTCTGGACTGGGTTCGGAAGGGACCTGAGCTCAACGCCTGGAGAGATGGAGCTTTGGCTCTGACTCCAGGGGCGGCAGTGATTATTATCTGAACTCGGTTCTTTAAAATTGTGGTAGCTCTTAAGCTGATGATGTCTGGTTAGGAAGCGGCTGTTGCCCGCCCCAGCCCCACCGCCAGTTCCTTAAGCCCGTCCCATGCCCCTCCCAGCTTCCTCCTCACGTTCGTCGGTTTTTTCAGGGCTCCCTTCAGCGCTCCCCTCTCAATATTTAGGTCACCGCTTCCTCGGCGCCCCTTTCGTCTCCCACCATTTTTCCTCAGCAACCCTTACGGTCTTTGCAGCCCCTACCTGCCAGCTCAGATCCCCGTCCCGGCTACCGGCGCAGCGCCGGCTACCACACCTGAAGTCTCCAGGAAGTAACGCCTCCCCGTCTGCCCCTTTCCTATTGGGGGAACAGAATCAGCGCTGCCACCACCCATTGGTTGGTGATCTGTAATGCGATGCACAGTTGGTTGCCATTTCTGTCGTTCTCAAGATACAATGTCCGCCCCTTTCCCTGTTCCACCTTTTGAAAGCGGTGGGGAAAGCTGCCTAGAGAAGTGAGAACGGCGTCAGCTATTGACCAATGGGAAGAGTTGATGGTATGGCGTGGGAGCAAGAGTGACAACGATTGGTCAGCCTTGCATCTCTTCGCCTAAGGCGGGAGCTCCTGGAGGCGGAGGCAGCGGGTGGGGGCCTAGTGGAGTGAGGGGTAACAAGATGGCGACCGAAACGGTGGAGCTCCATAAGCTGAAGGTACAGTGAATCGGGGAAGGGCTGAGTTGGACTTTTCTAGGAACTGAATTCTACAGGGTGGCTTGCGCCTTCTCCTACGTGTTGTCTTTGCAGCCTTTTCCACTTCGTTTTTCGGCTCCCACTGTAGCTCTTTTGTGCCACCCTTCCACACTACGCCTTCCCTAATTTCCCATTTCTCCTCACGGCTTTACTGCTATATTTATTTGTTATTTCTGCTCCCTTCGTCGTTGTATCGTCCGTCATCCTTCCCCATCGGGTTGTGTAAGTGCCTTCTACCTGTTATACTCCTCGTTGCTTTTCAGGGCTACATTACGTCAGTTGGTCCCTCCTTTTTGCCCCATGTCGGACTCAGGATCCGTTTTTCTTCCCTGGGATGATGTTTCCTGTCTGTCGTCCGAAGCTGAGATTCCCCTGTTAGCAAATGGTGGCATTTTTGTGTATTTCCCTCTAAATAGGTCCCAGACACTCAGAAAATACTTCCACTCCCCTTTTCTAGGTGGGATTATGCCCCCAGGCGGAATTTTGAAACCAGGGAGAGGCCTCTCAGAAAAGATCGGTCTCGCCTTAGAAGCCTGGGATTGAGGAGACCTTGAGAATAGTAGAAGTACAGACACCTCAGATTTAAAAGTTTTCGAGTTCTCTCACGCGGCTCTCGGCCCGCCAGCCTTCCTCACACACCATCTCCTACCACCAGAGAGAACTCATACCTGCAATATTTGGGAAAAACAGTTCCAAGGTTAAGATTATCTCTTTTCCATTTCATATCTCGGATGGGCCCTGCATCTCCTGGTGTTACCATTGGCTGACACTGAATCACAGAAGCTGTTTTAAATTGTCTTATGAGAATCTTGGTAGTTTTCTCACACTTAGATATATAAAAACGTTAAAATATATTAAAAGAAGAAAACTTTAAAAAGCATTTTCTTTAAGGGTAAATAAAGATAATCTTGATTGTGGTTTCACAAGTGGTTTTCTCATTACATGCTTTGGACAAACCAGGCTGATATAGCTGAAACTGAAAAGTGATCCTTTAAAGCTTGAAGAGTTTTTTTTGTTTTGTTTTGTTTTTGTTGTTGTTGTTTAAGAAAGCTTAAGGGTAGTAAGGGTAGGGAGAGGACCCTTCTTTAGTCACTTGTTAGTTGACCCCAATTAGTCTTTCTGTGAAAGCTGGTGTTTTTCTTACTCTTGGATTCTAAACTCTATTAGTGGATTTTTGTGTTATTCTGGAGTTATTGTTAACTTGATGGTACTGAAATGCATAGATTATATCAGTGGTCTCCTGATATTGTGATGAGAAAAAAAAAAAATTGAGCAATCATCTCCACTTTGTGTATATATACTGTACTTATAGAAATTGTATACTTCCGTACTGTTATAAAACATACACAGAAAAGGAATTTTGAATGAGATAAAAAGGAACTATGAATAGAAGAGCTAATATTTTCTTCCTATTTGTCCTATTTTTGAAATCCCTGGAGTAAGTCACCAGCTGCCCGATGACTTACTTGCATTTATAGATTGTGTTGGTTTATGGAGTTCCTCCTTTCATCAAATCTGTATTTGTCAGGTCTATGTTAAATTTGTATTTGGTTAAGTAACTTTTACATAAAGTCCTCTGACCTGATTTTAGTGTTACAGTCTAAGAGAACATTAGGCATTCCTGACAGCCTAAAAAGGACTCGCTCTTTAATCACATTTGCTTGTCTTTGCTTTTTCTCTAGAGCACTTCTTAACCTTTTGGAGGTCACAGATATCTTTGAAACTCTGATGAAAGGTATGGACCCTCTCCCCAGAAAAAGGCATGTACACATATTTTGCATGCAGTTTGAGGGGCTTCATAAAACTACCTTGTAGCCCTGAGGAGTCCATGGACCTCTGGTTAAGAACTCATGCCTTTGGCTGGGCGTGGTGGCTCACACCTATAATCCTAGCACTTTGGGAGGCCGAGGCGGGTGGATTGCTTGAGGCCAGGAGTTCGAGACCAGCCTGGGCAACATGGCGAAACCCCGCCTCTACCAAAAACGCGAAAATTAGCCAGGTGTGGTGGCAAGTGCCTATAGTCCCAGCTACTGAGGAGGCTGAGGCACAAGACTCGCTTGAGCCCGGGATGGAGGTTGCAGTGAGCCGAGATGGTGCACTGCACTCCTGCCTGGGGGACAGTGAGACTCCGTCTCGAAAAGAAAAAAAGAACTCATGCCCTTTGATTCTGATTTTTAGGGCAGTTAATGTTCCACTGGCGATCTTGATGCAATGATCCTGACTTCTGGGTTGACTTGGGATTTTATTGCCTTTAAAAAAAATCTTGGCTGGGCCCAGTGACCCACACCTCTAATCCCAACTCTTTGGGAGGTGGAGGCCAGGAGTTTGAGACCAGCTTAGGCAACATAGTGAGACCCTGTTTCTACAAAAAATTAAAAAATTAGCTGGGCATGGTGGCGCACACCTGTAGTCCCAGCTCCTCAAGAGGCTGAGGTGGGAGGATTGCTTGAGCCTGGAAGGCCAAGGCTGCGGTGAGCTGTGTGATAATTGCTCCACTGCACTTCAGCCTGGGTGACAAAGGGAGACCTTGTCTCAAAAAAAAAGAAAAGAAAAGAAAAAAATATCTCCATTGTCATAAAGAGAATTTTGGGCTTTGGTATGGAACTTCAGGGGAAGGGAATACCTTTGAAGCAGGAAGGAAACATAGTATGTATCTGAGTTGATATGTAATGTCATATCAACAGCAAATTTCTGAGGATTTTGTAGAAATGCATTCTTTTTTTTTTTTTTTTTTTTCATTGAGATGGAGTTTTGCTCTGTCGCCCAGGCTGGAGTGCAGTGGCAAGATCTTGGCTCACTGCACCCTCCGCCTCCCAGGTTCAAGCGATTCTCATGCCTCAGCTTCCGGAGTAGCTGGGATTACAGGCATGTGCCACCATGCCTGGCTAATTTTTGTATTTTTAGTAGAGACCGGGTTTTACCATGTTGTTGGCCCGGCTGGACTTGAACTACTGACCTCAGGTGATCCTCTTGGCTTGGCCTCCCAAAGTGCTGGGATTATAGGCATGAGCCACCGCACCTGGCCCATTCTAACACATTTGGAAAGAGAGATTGAACTGTGGATGAAAATGGCTTGAACTGTAACAGTATCAGATATCCAGTCAAACATCAGAAAAGGAACTATTGCAGAGGAGAGGAGAAAGCGGTAGTGGTGTCAGAGTGTTGAGAATAGTGAGACATTTGTATTGAAAAGTGAAGTGAGGAAATACATTGGCAGTTGAAGATAGTTTGGAAAGGAAAATAGGTAAACTATAAAGGTAAATCAAGAGTGATGTTGAAAAAGGCTTTCTAAGTTGTATAAGGAATTCTGGCCTTTGTCATGTAATAAGTAGGGCTGGGAGCCTTTGGAAGTTTGAAAGGAAGAGCTTGATGTGATCAGCTTGTATTCTGTTGGCAGATGGGATTTGTAGGGGGAGTGATTTCACCACTTAGATGTTTATTTTTAGAGTCATTCCCCTGCTTAAAACCTTTAAATTGTGTCTCTGCCAGTCTCTGCAGCATAGTTACTAACACTTCAACTACTGTGGCCTTATTTCATTTCATTTCTTCAGAATGGTTGTCTTCATCAGTTGCTAACACTTAGCATTTATTATGTGGCAAAGCACTGTTTGAAGCCATTTGCATGCACTGATTTAATTCTCATAATAACCCCATAAGGTAAATACCTGTATTATCCTCATTTGAAAATCAGAAAAACCGTAGCTCAGAGAGAGTAACTGAGTAACTTGCCTTAGGTTGCACAGCTAATATGTGGTATATTAAATCCAAGCAGGCTGGGCACGGTGGCTCATGCCTGTAATCCCAGTACTTTGGGAGGCTGAGGCGGGTGGATCACCTGAGGTCGGGAGTTCGAGCCCAGCCTGACCAATATGCAGAAACCCCGTCTTTACTAAAAATACAAAATTAGCTGGGCGTGGTGGCGCATGCCTGTAATCCCAGCTACTCAGGAGGCTGAGGCAGGAGAATCGCTTGAACCTGATAGGCGGAGGTTGCGGTGAGCCGAGATGGCGCCATTGCTCTCCAGCCTGGGCAACAAAAGTGAACTCCGTCTCAAAAAAAAAAAAACAAAAACAAATCCAGGCAGCCTGTCTCCAGAATTCCTGTTCTTAATCATCGTACACTGCTTCTCCTTCTTACCTCAACCCAGAACCTTCACATATGCTGCAGTTGGAGTTTTCTTTTGGCTGTAGTACTTCTGCCAGCCTTCCTCCCTAACACCTTTATCTAATTAGTTACTACACCCCTTTCAGGTGTTTCACTCAAATATTATTTACCCAAGGAAGCTTTCTCTGTTCTATCCACACACATGGTCAGGCCACTTTTTATATAGTTTCATAGGACCCTGTATGTTCTTTAAAAATCAGCTGAACATGCCGGGCGCAGTGGCTCATGCCTGTAATCCCAGCACTTTGGGAGGCCGAGGTGGGCGGATCATGAGGTCAGGAGTTCAAGACCAGTCTGACCAACGTGGTGAAACCCCGTCTCTACTAAAAATACCAAAATTAGCCAGGCCTGGTGGTGCGCACCTGAAACCCCAGCTACTCGGGAAACTGAGACAGGAGAATCGCTTGAACCCGGGAGGCAGAGGTTACAGGAGCTGAGATCGCACCATTGCACTCCAAGTCTGAGCAACAGAGTGAGACTCTGTCTCAAAAAAAAAAAAAAAAAAAAATCAACTAAACACTATCTGATCAATGATTGGCTTGTTCCCTCCCTGCAAGATTGTAAGCTCCGAATGGGAAAGGACTCTCTGTTTTGCTCATGATTATTTCCCTGTATCCAAGATAATACTTGATACACAGTAGGCGCTCAATAATGATTTGTCAAGTGAATAAGCATGTCAAGAGTTCAAAAGAATGGGAATGAATTTGAAAGACATTTAGGATGTAGTAGAATTTCAAGTATTTATGGATCAGTTAGATAGGGGAAGAATGAAAGATGACTCCAGGGTTTGGGCAGTGATACCTTTAGTCTGGGTTGGGAGGAGAAGAAGCCAGTTTTGTGCAGAAGAGATAAGTTCAGTTTGAGGCTTAAGTGTCTGTGGGACATCCATTTGGAGATGTCAGGTAGTCAGTTGGAAACGTGGGTCTTTCACTCAAGAGCTGAAAGCTGATGATGCAGACTTGGTTTATTCAGAAAATATGGAGCACCTGCCATGTCCCAGTTACTGTGGGTGCCAGAGATACAGCAGTGAACAAGACAGACAAAATCCTTGCTCTCATAGAGCTTGTATTTTACTGAGGGAAGGCAAAATAAGAAGTAAAATTTATGGTATGTCAAATGGTGATTGATGAGGCACATAGAGAAAAATAGGAGAAAGGAATAGGGAGTACAATGGGAAGGGTATGGTAATTTTAAGTAGGGTGACTGGGGAAGGCCTCATTAACAAGGAGATGATTACACAGACTTTAAGGAGGTGAAGGAATGAGCTATGTGCAAAGTGTTAGAGGAATAGTACAAGACCAGTTTGGCTTATCAGAGTGAGCAATGGTAATTAGATAATGGTAGGGGAGGGCAAACTTGTAGGACCTTTTAGGTGATAGGATTCAGCCTTTTACCCTTAGTGAGATAGGAAACCAGTGGATGATGTTTGACTAGAGGAGTGACATGTTCTGACTTAAATTTTCAAACGATCACTGTTACTTTGTTGAGAATAAGTTGTAGTGAGGCAAGGGCTGAAGAGTATTGACAATAATCTGTATGAAAGAAAGACTAGAGTAGTAGCGTGTGCAGTGGTGAGAAGGGTTTGATTCTGAATATATTTTAAAGATAATGCTGATAAACTTTGCTACTGATTGAGATCAGGAAGTGAATTAGCCTTTGATATAAGTGGAATGACAAGAGGCGCAAAGAAGGAATCTTAGTGAATATTTACAGGTTTGGGTGGAAGAAGAGCTAGCAAGGAGGCTGAGGAGAAGAGAATGAAAGAAAGAAGTGCCAAGACTTTGGCAGTTAATATTGGGCATAAATGAGAGATACTTGAGCTGGTATATTGGCCTACGATTTACAAGCTGTGGTTTGTTTGTTTGTTTTTTGAGACAGTGTCTTGCTTTTTCTCCCAGGCTGGAGTGTAGTGGCATAATCAGGGGTCACTGCAGCCTCAGACTTCCTGGACTCAAGTGATCCACCTCGCCCCTGCTCCCACCCAGGAGGTGGGACTACAGGGGCACATCACCACACCTGAACTGTGTATTTTTTAATTTTCTGTAGACACCAAGTCTCCCTGTGTTGCCCAGGCTGGCCTCAAACTCCTGGCTTTGAGCAGTCCTCCCACCTCAGCCTCCCAAAGTAATGGGATTACAGGCGTGAGCCACCACATCTGGCCAAGCTGTGTGATATTTAAGCAAGTTATTGAATTTCTCTAAGCCTAATTGTAATACCAACCACTTAGGTTCCTTGTAAAGATTTTGAATTCCTATCATATATGTTATAGGTGATATAAAACATTTCTGCCTTCAAAGAATTTACAAACTATACGTTGACATAACGTGAAAAAGATGATTTCTTTTTTTTTTTTTTTTTTTTTTGAGATAGACTCTTGCTCTGTCACCCAGGCTGGAGTGCAATGGCGTGGTCTCGGCTCACTGCAACCTCTGCCTCCTGGGCTCAAGCCCTTCTCCTCCTGCCTCAGCCTCCCGAGTAGCTGGGATTACAGGTGCCTGCCACCACGCCCAGCTAATTTTTGTGTTTTTAGTAGAGACAGGGTTTCACCACGTTGGCCAGGGTGGTCTTGAACTCCTGACTTCAGGTGATCCACCCGCCTTGGCCTCCCAAAGTGCTGGGAATACAGGCGTGAGCCACCACGCCTAGCCAACGTGAAAAATATTTCTGATAAAATATTTTAATCAAAATTTGGCCAGGTGTGGTGGCTCACACCTATAATCCCAGCCCTTTGAGAGGCCGAGGTGGGAAGATCTTCTGAGGTCAGGAGTTCAAGACCAGCCTGACCAACATGGTGAAATCCTATCTCTTCTAAAAATACAAAATTAGCTTGGCATGGTGGTGTGCGCCTGTAATCCCAGCCACTCGGGAGGCTGAAGCAGAATTGCTTGAACTGGAGAGACGGAGGTTGCAGTGAGCCAAGATTGTGCCACTGTACTCCAGCCTGAGTGACAAGGGCAAAACTGAGTCTCAAAAAAAAAAAAAAAAAAAAAAAAAAATTCAAGATCAATTAATTAGAAGAAAACACAGGGCAAGCTGGGCACGGTGTCTCATGCCTATAATCCTAACCAACACTTTGGGAGGCTGAGGCAGGAAGATCACTTGAGCCCAGGAGTTTAAGAACAGCCTGGGGAACATAGTTGAGACCTCATCTCTACAGGAAATCAAAAAATTAGTTGGCTGTGGTGGCACACACCTGTGGTCCCAACTATATAGGAGGCTGAGGCAGGAGGATTGTTTGAGCCCCAGAGGTCAAGGCTGCAGTGAGCCATGATCACGCTGCTGCATTCCAGTCTGGGCAACAGAGCAAAACCCTGAGTCAAAATAAACATAAATAGAAATCACAGGGCAATGCATGATTAATGTCGAATGTATTATGGGGGTAAGTTGATATGTCCTTTCTCTGTGGGTTGGATAGGTAGAATAGAGAATGCTTTATTGACCCTGAAAAATAAGATTTAAAAAATTATTTGAATGGGTAATCATGCATAAGTTCACAAGAGTATATGGTAAAAAGTTTCTTTCCTACACTTTTCCCGAACTAGTTTCCTCTTCTCAGATTCAACCAGTGTTAACTTACCTGTTTCTTCTCCAGGCATCTTGTTTATATACATTATACAGAGATGTGTGTGTATTATTTTTTACATTAATGTTAGTGTCCTATATAGAATGTTCTATAACTTTTTTTTTTTGAGACAGGGTCTCCCCTCTGTCACCCAGACTGGAGTGCAGTGGTATGATCATGGCTTACTGTAGCCTCAGCCTCCTGGACTCAAGTGATGCCCCTGCCTTAGCCTCCAGAGTAGCTACGACTACAAGTGTGCACTACCTTGCTCAGCGAGTTTTTTGTTTTTTGAGAGACAGGGTCTCACTGTGTTGCCCAGACTGGTCTTGAACTCCTAGGCTCAAGTGATCCTCCTGTGTCGACCTCCCAAAGTACTAGGATGACAGATGTGAACCACTATGCCTACCTAGCTGTTTTTTTTGTTTGTTTGTTTATTTTCTTCTTGGGACAAGGTCTTGCTATGTTGCCCAGGCTGGAGTGCAGTGGCATGATCATGGCTCATTGCAGCCTCAGCCTCCCAGATCCAAGTGATCTTTCCACCTCAGCCACCTTAGTAGCTGGGACTGTAGACACATGCGACTATGCTTGGCTGATTTTTTTTTTCTTCAGTAGCCTTACTGAGATATAATTCACGTACCATACAATTCATTCAGTATACCTGTTAAAATATTTTTTGTTTGTTTTGAGACAGGGTCTCCCTTTGTCACCCAGGCTGGAGTACAGTGGCATGATCTCAGCTCACTGCAGCCTTGACTTCTTGGACTCAGGCCATCCTCCAGCCTTATCCCCTCCAGTAGCTGGGACTACAGGCGCATGCCACCACGCCTGCCTGTTTTTGTATTTTTAGTAGAGATGGGGTTTTAACATGTTGGCCAGGCTGGTCTCAAACTCCTGGACTCAAGTGATCCACCTACCTCTAGCCTCCCAAAGTGCTGGAGTCAAAACATTTCAAATCAAATCAAATCAATTTAGAAAAATGGGGTAAGATTTTATGTTAGTCCTATTTTAAGTTTTAAAAGGTTTTATTTAGTTCTGCTAATGTAATTGTGCTGAAATATGTGCAAAAAGAAATGACATCATTTTCAGCTATTTTATGTTTTTATTAATCTGTTTCTCATTCATTCATTCATTCTTTTGAGGCTAGGTATCGCTGTGTTGCCCAGGCTGGAGTACAGTGGTGTGATCACAGTGATATAGCAGCCTTGACCTCCCAGGTTCAAGCGTTCCTCCCACCTCGGCTTCCCTAGTAGTTGGGACCACAGGCATGTGCTACCTTGTGTGACTAATTAAAAAAAATTTTTTTTTTTTTTTTTTTTTTTTAAGGAACAGGGTCTCACTCTATTGCCCAGGCTGTTCTTGAACTCCTGGGCTCAAAGCTGTCCTCCTGCCTCAGCCTTCCAACGTGCAGGGACTACAGGCAAGAGCCACCATGCCCAGCCTCTGTTTCCCTTTTAAAATAATGTCCTAGTATATGAGAAGAACTCACTATATAACAAAAGAAGTAATACAACATTATGTAAAAGCTGTATGTAGGCTGAACGCAGTGGCTCACACCTCCCTACAAATGATATATGTAAATGTTAAGTGATCTGTAAGTGCTGGGATTACATATGACTTTTATTTTCCTCTAAACTTTTCAGAATTTTCTAACTATTCTACAGTGAACATAATACTTTTATAACAAACTAACAAAAAATTTGAAGTGTAATTAAAATCAAAAGACTTGTTCTCCAGGAAGTGGAAAGAAAATAAAGTATCAGCGTAAGAAAGAACAAGATTCTTTTAAAAAAAAAATTCTTTTTTTGG
>NW_016815506.1:191709-198018 GCF_001698545.2 Rhinopithecus bieti | reverse complement strand
CAAAAAAAAAAAAAATTTTTTTTTTACTTAATCTTCATAACAACCCTATGAAATAGGTACTGGTTTTGTTCCCATTTCACAAGTAAGGAAACTGAGGCACAGAGAGGTGAAGTTATTCATATAAGGTTGCAAATAGTAAAACTGGAATTCGCACCTAAGTATTCTGGCTTCAGAGTCTATGCTTTCCAGTCACTCTGCAGTCTTTTTTTTTTTTTTTTTTAAAACAGGCTAAAGCCTTAAAATAATTTTTTTTTTTTTGAGACATAATTTCGTTCTTGGCATCCAGGCTGGAGCGCAATGGCGGGATCTCAGCTCCCTGCAACCTCTGCGTCCCAGGTTCAAGCCGTTCTCCTGCCTCAGCCTCCTGAATAATTGGGATTACAGGCATGCGCCACCATGCCTGACTAGTTTTGTATTTTATATTTTAATTTTAATTTTTTTAAGACAGTCTCACTCTTTCACCTGCTGGAGTGCAATGGCACGATTTCGGCTCATTGCAACTCCGCCTCCTGGGTTTAAGCAATTCTGTTGCCTCAGCCTCCTGAATAGCTGGGATTATAGGTGCCTGCCACCATGCCCGGCTAATATTTGTATTTTTAGTAGAGACAGGGTTTCACCATGTTGACCAAGTTGGTCTTGAACTCCTGACTTCAGTTGATCTGCCCGCCTAGGCTCCCCAAAGTGCTGGGATTATAGGCGTGAGGCACCGCACCCAGCCTAGTTTTGTATTTTTAGTAGAGATGGGGTTTCACCATGTTAGCTAGGCTGCTGTTGAACTCCTGACCTCAGGTGATCTGCCCGCCTTGGCCTCCCAAAGTGCTGGGTAACAGGCGTGAGCCACTGTCCCCGGCCTAAAAATAATTTTTTTTTTTTTTTTTTTTGAGACGGAGTCTCGCTCTGTCACCCAGGCTGGAGTACAGTGGCCGGATCTCAGCTCACTGCAAGCTCCGCCTCCCGGGTTTGTGCCATTCTCCTGCCTCAGCCTCCAGAGTAGCTGGGATTACAGGCGCCCGCCATCTCGCCCGGCTAGTTTTTTGTATTTTTAGTAGATACGGGGTTTCACTGTGTTAGCCAGGATGGTCTCGATCTCCTGACCTCGTGATCCGCCCGTCTCGGCCTCCCAAAGTGCTGGGATTACAGGCTTGAGCCACCGCGCCCGGCCTAAAAATAATTTTTAATGGATGATTGCCTACCATGTTCCTCAGTAGAGGTTGCTTTCGGCTTGTTGGGTTGGGCACTTCTGTTCACAGCATCCCCGCCTGCCTGCCCCATTCACTAAATGCTTTACCAGTCATTGTGATATGTTTTAAAAATAGAAAAAAACTCTCCACTCTTCATTATGAAATGTTCCCCTGGCTGAAAAATGTAGAAATGCAGAGCATACTCCATAGTTGTAAAATTTTTTGTCTAAAGGAATCTGCCTTCTAGCTTCTGATTGGTCATAGATCTGTGCTTCAAAACAAAAAAGGTCATCTTTCAGACCAAACATCTATCTGTGTGTTGATCTGCATATAGAATTTCTGGAGCCTTTCTTTCCTACTTGTTCTCCTGGGTCAGCATGTCATTGTGCTTCATAAAATAAAAATATAGAGCCCAGCAAGGCCATTACATCATTTATTATGGAGTCTGTCTTTCAGTTACCTATGACTTATAGGTAGCAAATCATACTGTTAACCTTCTTTGCCTAAAATTCTGAGGTCTTTATCCTTTGAGTTACTATTGAGCCCAAACCTCACTTATCCAGTTTTTGTATAACAAAGTTTTGAATCTAAGTGTAGGAATTTATATGTATACCTTATTCCTTCTAAATTGAGTCTTTGTTTTGGCCTACTATTAGTCCTGAAGAAGTGTTTTTTTTTGTTTTTGTATTTTTTCTGTTTCTGTGGTGTTTTTTAAGCTTAGTTATGTCCGTAATACATCAATTCTCCTCCTCTTATTGTCTGTAAAATTGATGAACATAGCTTTTATATCTTTAGATAAGTTACTGATTTTAAAATCTTCAGCAGAACTCTAGGGTATACCATTAGATATTTCTTC
Organism: Rhinopithecus bieti; assembly: GCF_001698545.2. Taxonomy (NCBI): domain Eukaryota; kingdom Metazoa; phylum Chordata; class Mammalia; order Primates; family Cercopithecidae; genus Rhinopithecus; species Rhinopithecus bieti. Next base: position 195,981 of record NW_016815506.1, on the reverse strand, counting down.
CCATTTTGACATAGATCCTTTAATCAGTTCATTGTTGACATTAGCTAATGTATCTACTTGATTCTACGGTGGTTAGATCTATATGCATGTATATGGTAGATTGTAATAAAGGATCTGGGATAATAAGTGGTAAGGAGAATCTGCTTTTAGATCATTGGATTTTTCTGCTTGAAGGTTCATTCTTCCAATATGCTGGCTGCCACAGTAATCTTTGGAATAAAACCTTTTTCCCCCTTAGAATATTTAGAAATAACTAGAGATTTGTGACAGTAGGTGTGCAAATAGATGAGGTTTTTATTAAAGTGTGATGTTTATTTTTAGGCAGTTCCTCTTGTGTATTGAATATCATTAGAGGAAAATGGATCATTGTTGTGGACCTAGAGTCTTGGTAGAATTAATGGCAGTAATTTGGGATGGAACTTCATTTTCTTTTTTTCTTTTCCTTGTGGGAACTACCATTTTACTCACTGATGTTTATCCTGTTAACTAAGGAAAAGTTTTATTTTTTTCCCCTCAGCTTGCTGAACTAAAGCAAGAATGTCTTGCTCGTGGTTTGGAGACCAAGGGAATAAAGCAAGATCTTATCCACAGACTCCAGGCATATCTTGAAGAACATGGTGAGTACTTTGTGGAGGCAGAGTGATGTGAGTGAGGGAATTTTTAGGCTTTGACACTGAAAAGATTTCTTTTTTTTTTTTTTTTTTTAAGTCATTAGTGTTGTAAGCTCTTAATTAACGGCATCAAGAAAACTCTTTTTTTTTTTTTGAGATGGAGTCTCACTCTGTCGCCCAGGCTGGAGTGTAGTGACGCAGTCTCAGCTCACTGCAACCTCCGTCTTCCGGGTTCAACCAGTTCTCCTGTCTCAGCCTCCCGAGCAGCTGGAACTACAGGTGCACGCCACCATGCCTGGCTGATTTTTGTATTTTTAGTAGAGACGGGGGTTCACCATATTGGTCGGACCGGTCTAGAACTCCTGACTTCAGAGGATCCACCCGCCTGGGCCTCCCAAAGTGCTGGGATTACAGGCGTGAGCCACCGTGCCTGGCCATCTTGTACAACCTTCATCTCAGGTTGTACAAGTCCCATCTCTAATTTTTATTTACTTACTCCCTTTTATTTCCATTCCTCATTTCACTTCCTCCCCAACCCATTTAGGCACCCATTCTAATGTGTTTGAATGTATTTTTTTGGTCTTTTTCATGATAAAATATATAGTGTTGTTTCGTAGAATGTTTTCATTTATATAATTAGTAATTATATAACTGGCCATAGCCTTGCTTTATTTCTCATTTCATTCACTAAGTGTTGTGTTTTTTTTAAATGTGTCCATGTGGAATGTGACTGTGTAGTTATCTAGTCTGTTGATTCTGATTCCTGCATAGCATTCCATGATGGATAACCACACATTTTACTTAATTCACTCAGTGACAGAAACATATTGCCACCAAGCCCCTGCTACTGCAAGTGATACTACTTATAGTATAATACACGTATATAATAGTATATATATATATTATACTATGGGTTGAATATTATATATTTGAAATGTTTGGGACCAGAAATGTTTCAGTTTTTAGATTTTTTTGGATTTTGGAATATTTGTGTATATATGTAATGAGATATCTTGGGGATGAGATGCAAGCCTAAACACAAAATTCATTTGTTTCTTATCCATATATTTGAAAGTAGTTTTACACAGTTATTTAAAATAATTTTGTACATGAAACAAAGTTTTTACTGTGACCCATCGCATGAGGTTAGGTGTGGGGTTTTCCACTTGTGGTGTTGTATCAGCCTTCAGAAAGTTTTAGATTTAGAAGCATTTTAGGTTTTGAATTTTCAGATTGATGATGCTTAATCTGTCGGATATAGTATACTATATTCTATATACTAATAATATATAGTGTATTATTATGAACTACTTATTTCATGCTTTGAAGTTCCTCTGAAAGTCTTTTTGGGGTATATGCCCAAGAATAGTATTTCTAATTAATATTCATACATATATACTTAATGTGACTAAGGACTCCCAAATTGTTTTCCAGAATTGCTCTATAGATCTACAGTCTCATTACTAGTACATAAGGGTTCTTGTATCTCCACAAACCTAAACTTGGCACTGTCTATCAAGTGGCCTAGGTTTTGCTAATTTGTTGGCTGTTTTATGTTCTCCATGAAAAAAGTTTAAACATTTCACAATACTTTTGTTTCTTCTTTGCCCATTTTTCTATTGAGGTTCTCATAATTTGCTTGTTGGTTTGTAGGCATTTCTTTTATATTCTAATAACTATTCTTTTGTTGGTTTTAGGCACAAATATCTTCTTTGGCTGTGCAGGGTGGTTCATGCCTGTAACTCAGCACTTTGGGAGGCTAAGGTGGTATGACTTCTTGAGGCCAGGAGTTTGAGACCAGTCTGGACAGCATAGTGAGATCCATCTCAAAGAAAAATAATAACAGCTGGGTGTGGTGATGTGCACTTATACCTACTTGGGAGGCTAAGGCAGGAGAATCCCTTGAGCCCAGGAGGTGGAGGCTGCAGGGAGCTGTCATTGTGCCACTGCACTTCAGTCTGGGTGATAGAGTAAGACTCTGTCTCAACAGAAACAAATATCTTGTCATTTGTCTTGTAACTTTCTTTGTGCTATCCTTAAGTAGAAGTACTTAGTTTTGAAAAATACTCAGTTTTTCACCTCTTACTTTTGCTTCTGAGTTGTTTTTCTTTTAAACAAATCTTTCCCCACCACTAAATCTCAAAGATACTTTTCCACATTACTTTATTTGTTTGTTTATTTTTCAAGACTGGGTCTTGCTCTGTCACTCAGGCTGGAGTGCAGTGACATCATCTCAGCTCACTGCAACCTCTGCCTTCCAGGTTCAAGTAATGTTCCCACTTCAGCCTCCCCGGTAGCTAAGACTATAAGCACACACCCCCACACCCAGCTACTTTTTAAATATTTTTTGTAAAGACGGGGTTTTGCTGTGTTCCCCAAGCTGGTCGCTTGAACTCCTGGGTTCAAGTGATCCACCTGCCTCTGCCTCCCAGATTTGTGGGATTACAGAGAGCCACAGTGCCTGGCCCCACATTACTTTTAAAATTAAAATTAATTCTCTAGTTTGACTTCACATTTAGTTCTTCAGTCCAACTGGAGTTCACATTTGTAATTAATGTTAGGTAGAGATCTGGTTTTGTCTTCTCCAGATGTAGCAGATTTCATGTGCATCAATTTCTGCCTTCACTATTGGATTTTTTGGGGGAAAGCAAAGTGATTATAATTTTAACCTTGGTAAGTGATCAAGATGGTTTTGTAGCAGGGCTTGACCTGAATATTTTAATATTCTTTAGCTGAAGAGGAGGCAAATGAAGAAGATGTACTGGGAGATGAAACAGAGGTGAGTTGGATAGAGTAAGGTTAGTCTCTGGTCTGGTAATATGCCACTGCTTTGGCCACATTGCTTTAACATCAGTCATTGGAAGACTTAGATTTAAATTTATTAGGGGAGCATAAGATGGGTATGAAGGTTCTGAGAGACTGGTTTATTTTGGAGTTCTGATGTTCTTCTATTGATAGATATTTATTCTTTAGATTTATGTTAACCACCTTGTTTCATTTGGTTTTAGGAAGAAGAAACAAAGCCCATTGAGCTGCCTGTCAAAGAGGAAGAACCCCCTGAAAAAACTGCTGATGTGTAATTATCTCTTTTTTATAATCTGAGTACAGAGCAGGCAGCTCTTTTTTTATTGTGTTTAATGTTTAACTCTGTTTACCTCTTACATGTTCCCATTGGCCTTTTCATTTCTGATTAGGTCAGTTTTTGTTTTTTAGAAGGGACTACTTCAAAGTACTTGGTCCCAGTGAAACAAAGCAAATTGTCTCTGAGTTATGTAATAGGTAATCAGGACAAGGCGACTTCAAGCCCAGACATAGTTTAATTCTCCTAGCCTTTGTTGTTCTTTTGTAGAGTCACTATAATAGATTATTCTGTTACTCTATAGAGAATCTGTACAATTCTGTATACAGTGTAAAACTGTATAAACTCTGTTAACTCTTTTTTTTTTTTTTTTTTTTTTTTGAGACAGGATCTCACTCTGTTGCCCAGACTGGAGTGCAGTGGCGTGATCTCGGCTCACCGTAACCTCCGCTTCCCAGGCTCAAGCAATTCTCCTGCCTCAGTCTCCCGAGTTGCTGGGATTATAGGCATGCGCCACTACTGCCCAACTAGTTTTGTGTTTTAGTAGAGACAGGGTTTTACCATGTTGGCCAGGCTGGTCTT
>NW_016815506.1:167580-191453 GCF_001698545.2 Rhinopithecus bieti | reverse complement strand
TTATCTTTTTTTTTTTTTTTTTTTTTTTTTTTTGAGACAGGATCTCACTCTGTTGCCCAGACTGGAGTGCAGTGGCGTGATCTCGGCTCACCGTAACCTCCGCTTCCCAGGCTCAAGCAATTCTCCTGCCTCAGTCTCCCGAGTTGCTGGGATTATAGGCATGCGCCACTACTGCCCAACTAGTTTTTGTGTTTTTAGTAGAGACAGGGTTTTACCATGTTGGCCAGGCTGGTCTTGAACTCCTGACCTCAAATGATCCACCTACCTTAGCCTCCCTAAGTGCTGGGATTACAGGTGTGAGCCACCATGCCCAGCCCATTCTCTTAACTGTTTTATTATAAGAGTTTTGCACTTTTCTGTAAAAGTGTAAAACTGAGGCCAGGCACAGTGGCGCATGCTTGTAATCCCAGCGCTTTGGGAGGCCGAGGCATGTGGATCCACGAGGTCAGGAGTTCAAGACCAGCCTGGCCAAGATGGTGAAACCCTGTCTGTACTAAGAACACAAAAATTAGCTGGGCATGGTGGTGGGCACCTGTAACCCCAGCTACTCGGGAAGCTGAGTCAGGAGATTTGCTTGAACCTGGGAGGTAGAGGTTGCAGTGAGCTGAGACTGTGCTACTGCACTCCAGTCTGGGAGCCAGAGCTGTCTCAAAAAAAAAAAAAGTGTGAAACTGTATTTAAGGAGTTTTGTAAGGGAGGAAGGTGTTGGGTAGAGGTTATGTTTCTGAAGTAGCACTCTCTTCTCTCTTGCTTTCTGATCTACAGTGGAGGAGGGGAGGACAAAGTGCTAGAATGGAAAGTAGATCTTGATTTGTTTAAACTATTCCACAAGGGTGATCCTAAACATCTTTAATTTGGGACTTTTTCCACAAATATCTGGTCATTTTGTGTATTACAGCACATTAAGAACAGTTGAGTCCTAAACTTTTAACATTTTTGTTCCTCATAGCTGTGTTAGTGCATTTGATTTTAAAAGGCAATATATTTACAAGTAAATAGTCAGTACATAGTGGAGTATATCAATTAAAAATTAAGTACTCTTTGTATCCATTCTCATCTAACTTTACTGAGGTTTTTAGAACAGTACATACTTTTGGAAGATTTTATATGGGTCTGCGTGTGTTTATGTGCATACGTATGTATGTGTATATATAGATACACGTGTACACACACTGTACACTCTTGATTTTTTTCACATCTGGAAATTTTTTATATCATTTTCTTATGTAAGTGTTAGTTATACGCTAGGCATTGTTCTTAAGAGTTATATGCTAGGCGTTGTTCTAAATGTTTTACAAATACTTTCATTTTATCCTCAGTAGACCCTATGAAGTCAGGATAATTATCCTAGGAAGTGGTCTCTTTTTTGTTTAGCTTGTCATTATGGGAAATTACAAGTATATACAAAAGTTCAACTAGTATAATAGACACTCATCTACCTATCACCCACATTTACTAGTTATCAACTTAGAACCTTGTTTTTTCTAGCATTTAATAGTATTCCATTCTGTGGATAAACAGTAATTTATTTCACCAGTGTTCTGTTGATGGACATTTAGATTATTCATAAAGGAAAAAAAAATGTAGTTCTGCATGTCCTTTTCTAATTATTTATACTCACAAGTATACCCGTAGGGTAAATTCCTAGCAGTGGATTTGCTGCATCACAGAGGATGTACATTTAACATCTTGATAGATTTTTGTCAAATATCCCTTTATTTATTTTTGAGACAGGGACTCTTATCCAAGCTGGAGTGCAGTGGAACAATCTTGGCTCACGGTAACCTCCTTTTCCCAGCTCAAGCAGTCCTCCAGCTTCAGCCTCCTGAGTAGCTGGGACTACAGGCATGAGCCACCATGCCCGGCTCTTTTTGGTATTTTTTGTGGAGATAGGGTTTTGCCGTGTTTGCCAGGCTAGTCTCGAACTCCTGAGCTCAAAGCAATCCACCTGCCTTGGCCTCCCAAAGTGCTGGGATTACAGGTGTGAGCCACCATGCCCAGCCTATCAAATATTACTTTCTAAAACCATTTAATTATCTTTCCATCATAAGATGTTTATGATTAGATATAGTGCCTTGAAAAAATGACTTTGTGAGATAGTTTTAAAATAGAAATGTTATGGGGATTTCTGGAACAAGAAAGAAGATCAAGTGAATACCATCATAATTGGCTTGTGTGGGTTAAAAAATAGAGGTTCAAAAGTTTGAAATTCATTATTCATAGAATATTTAAAATGTGCATTCTGTTCAGGGGTTTTAATTCTATTAATGAATTTTGAAGCTGGGAAATTGAAGTGGGTGGGGTGATCATTTTGATTTTTAGAGGATAGTTGTGGTTAGACTGAAGTATGTACAAAAAGATTCTAGGTCTCTGTATTTCTGAGAATGTTGTTTATGTGATTGAGTAGGAGAGAAATTTCTCATTGAAGAGTGGAAATTTCCCATGCATTCAATGTTTATTTATTGCGCTTGAGTTTAGTTATACCTAAGGGAATTGGAATAGAATGGAAGGAAACTTCCCTTCTGGGGTTCCCTTTCTGCCATGAGGTAAACTGCATTGACTGTGCTTCAGAGTGGGAATAGGGAGGAAGCCATTACAGTTGGGTTGATGGAGGAGTACTGCTTTCTTGATGGCATTGTATTTCAAGTAAAACATTAAACTTCTTTGGCCTTTTGTGCCTAAATTATAAGACAAGGTTAGGGAAGGATGGCAAGGAAATCGGAATTGTGTAGAAATTTCTTTAAACATCAGAATAGTCAGGGCTAGTTTAGATTCTTTGACTATTTAAAAGGAGATCCCTTTCTTCATCTTTGGCCTGAGGTTCTCCAAAAATGTATCTGTTTCTAGTTTGATTCCCCACCCCCAACCAGCTAAAGCGGTTACATATTGTAGGACTTTGTTATGGTCAGCAGGGGGCACCCATTGCTTGTCTGTCAGTCCAGGGATTTCCAATAAAAGGGTGGAAGAGAGTACTTGTTCCAGAATTGCTTCCTCTGAAAATGTCATTAAACCATTACTACCTTTCAGGGCATCAAATGGGAAAAGTGTCCGGGATATTGGAACAAAAGCTGCCCATGTCTCTAAATGAGGGACCTTAATGAGACTGGTTATGACCCACAGTTTTATGGGAGTTGTTTGGTGGAGGGTTAATGCCCTTCCATTTATCCTGGGTACTTCCGAACTTTGTCTCCCGCCCCTATGGTCCCCCCTCTTTTGTTTTCTCTTAAACCTTTGACCAGTAACTTGCCATGTTTTCCTATTTCAAACTCCCCTTAGACTTTTTTCTTCCTACCTTCTTTGGCATTTTTATTTGTTCCACTTTGACTGTTCCAACTAGAGCTACATTCCTCATGGGAGAAATAAGGGATTTTTAAAAGAAGGAAACCAGACCTTGTAGAGTACTTAATTGTTGTGATGAACATTGGGAGCTGGTACTTAAAGGAGGATTGGAGGGTTACTCATTAGTTCAAAAGTAAATTAAAGGCTGGGCTTGGTGGCTGACGCCTGTGATCCCAGCACTCTGGGAGGCCGAGGCAGGTGGATCACTTGAGGCCAGGAGTTCGTAACTAGCCTGGCCAACATGGTGAAACCCTATCGTTACTAAAAATACAAAAATTAGCTGGGCGTGGTGGCAGGCACCTGTAATTCCAGCTACTTGGGAGGTTGAGGCAGGAGAACCTCTTGAACCCAGGAGGTGGAGGTTGCAGTGTGCCGAGATTGCACCGTTGCACTCCAGCCTGGGTGACAAGAGCAAAACTCCGTCTCAGAAAAAAAAAAAGTAAATTAAAAAGTTCCTAAAAGCAAATGAGATGGTTTCTGGTGTCCTTTGAGTGTTTCCCTTCAGCCCAGTATATTTAGCCAGACTTCTTTCCTTATTTCTTTATTGTACTTTAGCTAAAGAAGCTTGGTTTGTTATTTGAACTCTTTCTTCTCAATAGATGACAGTTAAAGGAACCAAAGCTCTAGTGGACTTCATGTTTCTTTGGCATAAGGGGTGGCAGAGAGATAATAGGGCAGAGATAATTCAAGTGAATTCTTACACGTTTCTGAGGTTGTGGTTTAGAATATCAGTTTTCTCATTTTAAAAGGTCTCTTTCTTTTCTAGGGCAGCAGAGAAGAAAGTGGTGAAAATTACATCTGAAATACCACAGACTGAGGTAGGTATTCTGTTCCCTAGTAGAACAGTCTCTACATTTCTGTCTCCCTCTTACCTTTTATTATATCTGCATCATCCTCTAAAATTTATTCACAGGCAGAAAATCAGTATTGACAGATTTTGGTGTTGATACGTTTCACTGCCAACTGCTCTTTGGAAAATATTTGGCTGGCATAGGGGTAGTCATTCTTGAAGCTGTAGTCTTTTTGTATGTAACACTATTGTCTTAACAATGACTCTCTTTGAGATGTTTATAAACCTAGGATTAGAATTTGGGAGGATTGTACCTTGAAAATGGATTGGTAGATGTGACTCTTATGTTGCTACCGGCCAGTAACTGGGATTGAAATTCCACTGGTTTCTGTGGTGTAGGACTGTGAAACCAGGTTCCAGTTGAGATCTTGTGTTCAGTGTCATACTTACAAAGTAGAGAATTATTAAACTCTTTTAGAATGGCATAAAACAATGCTGCCTCATTTCTAACTGAAAGAATGCCATTAGTGTTGGAACCAAGCTATTCCTTTGATCACTTTTCAAAGGTCAGCCAAACATAGCTTTTGACTTCTTGGCTTCATGCATAATGTAGGTTTTACTTTATTTCTCCCTTTTGTTTCTGAGGGTATGTAATAATAGTCTTCTTGCGTTTGCTTTCTGGGAAGGGCTGTTAAGTCCTAGTATGGACACAACCTGCTATCTTCTAGGATTGTCAGTATTTTCAGTTTGGACCCTAAGAAATTACTTCTGATGTTTTTAAGATACCTTCTTTTGGCTGGGCTGGGTGGCTCGCGCCTGTGATCCCAGCAGTTTGGGAGGCTGAGGTGGACACTTCACTTGAAGTCAGGAGTTCGAGATCAGCCTGGTCGTCATGGTGAAATCTCATTTCTACTAAAAGCACAAAAATTAACTGGGCACAGTGGCACAGTCCTGTAATCCCAGTTACTCGGGAGGCTGAGCCACGAGAATCGCTTGAACCCAGGAGGCTGAGGTTGCAGTGAGCTGAGATCATGCCGCTGTACTCCAGCATGGGGGACAGAGTGAGACTTTTTTTTTAATTTTAAATTTTATTATTTTATTTTTTTAAAGATACCTACCTCTGACTTTCTTAAACCATAAATTGATTTCTTTTTTCTTCCTTTTTTTTTTTGTCTATTTTACTTAGAGAATGCAGAAGAGGGCCGAACGATTCAATGTACCTGTGAGCTTGGAGAGTAAGAAAGCTGCTCGGGCAGCTAGGTGAGTGTCCCCAGCCTTTTGGGCCTGCGATAGTGATGTTGTAAAGGTGAAGATATGTGATCCTAGGTTTTTGATATAATTGTTGATTTAAGTAGAATAGAGGCTTGCTGAAGGATATGAGCACTTTTTTGACCCTATTCAGAACATATCTACTGGTTTGGTTATAGTAGCTATAAATTGGGCTTTATTGAGAAGGGTTTTTGTAACAGTTAAAGCCAGGAACTGACTACTACTACTAATTCTGATAAGGCTTCCTCTTAGCTTAATCTCTGGACTTGGTAAGAGGGAGAGTAAACTGAACCTCTTTCATGGTGTTGTTAGAATTAGCTAATGATTGCAAGACTTGAGATCACAAGCAAGAAGTGTCATATGTATTCTTGACACGGAGACAGACAACCAGGAGTGTGAACAGCTTCCTAAAATTTAGTTTGTTTTTCCTTCTTCAGGTTTGGGATTTCTTCAGTTCCAACAAAAGGTAAGAGTACAGAGATACTTCTGAGAAAGTTACCTTTTTATTCTTTTTTTTCTGGTATAACAGGTTTCATTTCTCCAAAATAAGGTAAATTTGCTAGCTGTAGAAACTCTTAAGAGATTATAGCATTCATCTCCTGCTTTAGATAAAATTATACTTAGGCCTTCCTGGGCAATTAAGAGATACTGAATGTTATGAGAGGATAGGAAGTGCCAACATTTGTCTTTCTTTCTTGAACATCTTCAAAGAAGTTTCTCTAGTACTTTGCTTACTTATTCTAGGGTCTCAACTGCACAAAATTATTGCATACTATCCAGTGTTATACTGGCTATTATAAGTGATAAAAGGGAAAAGAGTATTTTCTACCTTAACAGTTTTACTTCTAGGAACGTATAAGGAAATAGTCTTGAATGTGCATAAAGACTTAGCCTCAAGGATTATCACAGCATTATTTATAGTGATCAATAACTGGAAACAACCAACTGTACAACAGAGAATTTGTTATTAAATGTGTGCCATGGTATAGAAGACTATACTGTGCTGAAATAATATTGAAAGATATTTATCAGAGATATTAATAAAAAGAGTTACAAATTTATATTAACAGTATGTTCCCATTTTAGTCATGTAAGAGTGCATGTATAGATAGGAAAAAAGATTGGAAGGATATACGGTAGACACTTGAACAACACAGGTTTGAACTGCACAGGTCCACTTATACATAGATTTTTTTTTTTTTTTCAATAAATACACTTTGCCCTCTGTATCTGAGGGTTCTTCATGACCAAATGTGGTTCAGAAATACAGTATTTTTGGGATGCGAAACCTGCAGATATGGAGGAGCAACTTATTATAATCTGCTGTAGGACTTGAGCATAGTGGATTTTGGTATCAGCTGCAGGATTGGATCCAATCCCCTGAGGAAATGGAGGGATGACTGTATTCTGAATTGTTAGTACTCATTATCTCTGGTTGGTGGAATTTTGAATGATTTATTTCTTTTGCTTGTCTGTGTTTTAAAATCCATACAATGAATATGTATCACTTTTATAATGAATTAGAGGAAATTATTACTATTTTTTGAGACACAGCCTTGCTCTGTCTCCCAGGCTGGAGTGCAGGGACGCAATCTGGCTCACTGCAGCCTCTGCCTCCCGGGTTCAAGCTATTTTCCTGCTTCAGCCTGCTTCAGCTGGGACCGCATGTGCGTGACACCACACCCAGCTAATTTTTGCATTTTTAGTAGATACAGGTTTCACTGTGTTGGCCGGGCTGGTCTTGAACTCCTGACCTCAAGTGATCCACTCACCTCTGCCTCCCAAAATGGTGGGATTACAGGTGTGCCAAGCCTGAAATAGTTATTATTTTTAAGAAACTCTGGGTGTGGTAGCTCACGCCTATAATCCCAACACTTTGGAATGCCAAGCTGGGAGGATTGCTTGAGTCCAGGAGTTGGAAACTAGCTTGGGAAACAAAGTGACACCTTGTTTCTACAAAAAATTAAAAAATTAGCTAGACATGGTGGCAGGTGCCTGTAGTCCCAGCTACTTGGGACGCTGGGGTGGGAGGATCTCTTGAGCCTGGGAGGTCTTTGCTGTGCTTTTAAAAAGATGGAAAAATTCTGGCCACTATCACTAAGTGTTATAGAAAAAAAAAATTTTTTTTTGACTCTTAGTTATATCAAGACAGATATAATATAATTGGTGAAGGTTGGCCGGGCGCGGTGGCTCAAGCCTGTAATCCCAGCACTTTGGGAGGCTGAGACGGGCGGATCACAAGGTCAGGAGATCGAGACCACCCTGGCTAATACGGTGAAACCCCGTCTCTACTAAAGAATACAAAAAACTAGCCGGGCGACGAGGCGGGCGCCTGTAGTCCCAGCTACTTGGGAGGCTGAGGCAGGAGAATGGCGTAAACCCGGGAGGTGGAGCTTGCAGTGAGCTGAGATCCGGCCACCGCACTCCAGCCTGGGCGACAGAGCCAGACTCTGTCTCAAAAAAAAAGATGGAAAAATTCTGGCCACTATCACTAAGTGTTGTAGAAAAAAAAATTTTTTTCTGACTCTTAGTTATATCAAGAGAGATATAATATAATTGGTGAAGGTACGACAGAAATTATAGAAGGTGGTGCTTTTTTATTTGTTTTAAGAGATAGGGTTTCACTATATTGCCCATGCTGGACTTGAGCTCCTGGGCTCAAGCAATCCTCCCTCAACCTCCTGAGTAACTGGGACTACAGGTGTGTGGCTAAAATGCTATTTCAAGAAAGATAATAGTTAATAGTCTGAAAAGGGAACCTGATAAAAAATAGTTTCAGTGTTACTCATAATTCTGACATCTTAGAACTATAGAGTAACTCTAAAATAACGGAATTTGGGAACATTTAAAAGGAAGCATTGTTTTTTGAATGAAATCCTGAAAAGTTTGAAGTAAATAATTACTGGTTAGGTTCTTGGTGATAATTTCAGGACAGAAAATTGGCCTTAAGGAAGCATAATTTCCTTTTCTTTTCTTTTTTTTTTTTTTGAGATGGAATCTTGCTCTGTTGCCCAGACTGGAGCGCAGTGGCGCCATCTTAGCTCAGTGCAACCTCTGCCTCCTGGGTTCAAGCAATTCTCCTGTCTCAGCCTCCTGAGTAGCTGGGACTACAGGTGCACGCCACCACGCCCGGCTAATTTTTGTTTTTTTAGTAGAGGCAGGATTTCACCATATTGGTCAGGCTGGTCTAGAACTCCTAACTTCAGGTGATCCACCCACCTTGGCCTCCCAAACTGCTGGGATTACAGGCGTGAGCCACCGTGCCTGGCCAAGAGCCAAAGTTTCAACTCGTGATAGTAGTTCTTGTTTGTCCAGATGTGATCTCTTTTTTTTTTTTTTTGAGACGGAGTCTCGCTCTGTCACCCAAACTGGAGTGCAGTGGCCGGATCTCAGCTCACTGCAAGCTCCGCCTTTCGGGTTCACGCCATTCTCCTGCCTCAGCCTCCCGAGTAGCTGGGACTATAGGCGCCCACCACCTCGCCCGGCTAGTCTTTTGTATTTTTTTAGTAGAGATGGGGTTTCACCGTGTTAGCCAGGATGGTCTCCATCTCCTGACCTTGTGATCCGCCCGTCTCGGCCTCCCAAAGTGCTGGGATTACAGGCTTGAGCCACTGCGCCCGGCCGTGATCTCTTTTTTAAGAGCTTTAGAGAGATGCAATTTATATGACATAACAATTCATCCATTTAAAGGTATATAATTCATTATTTCATAGTATTTTCACAGGGTTGTGCAGCCATCATCACCGTGCTTATCACCCCAAAAAGAAACTGTGCGCATTAGCAGATATCCTCCATTACCTCTCCCTGCCCAGCCCTAAGCAGCCACTGAGTTTTTTTCTCCATAGAAATTTGCCTTCATATGAATGAATTCATATAGTATATTATCTTTAGTGACTGGATTCTTTCACTTAGCATAGTTTTCAAGGTTCACTTATATTGTAGCATGTATCTCTATTCATTTTTATTATTTAATGATATTCCATTGCATGGATATACCATACTTAATTTAGCCAGTCATCAAGTTGATGGGTGTTTTTAATTTTTTGTCTAATATGAATAATGCTGCTGTGAACATTTATTTACAAGTTTTTGTGTAATTATATGTTTTAGTTTTCTCTTGGCTGTATACTAGCAGTGGAATTGTGGGATCATACGTAACTGTATTTACCTTTTGCGGAACTGTTGCCAAACTGTTTTCCAAAGCAGCTGTACCGTTTTATGTTCCTGTTAGCAGTTAATGCAGACATGATCGCTAGATGGAATTTCTGCCTTTTCTTTGTCATCATAGGATAAAGGGGGCGTGTCCTGTTTACAGTTTTTATGTTGCCTAATTTGACTTGAAGACTGTCGGCTTTTATGATTTTTAAAAATATTAAATAAAACTTTATTTACTTCCTTAGGTCTGTCATCTGATAACAAACCTATGGTAAGAAATCTTTTTTTATTTCTTACACACCCAGATCTTAATTCTGTATAGCTAACTTTAGAGACTCTTCCTCACCAGATTAGAGGAAACTCTGAGAACATTAATTTGTTGACTGTTTTCAGTACAATGTTATATGTCCTGAATTTAAAAAATTGTTGGAGATACTGAGAAGTCAGGAAAATTGTCACATGTTCAGTTACTGCAGACGTCTTCCTTCCTACCACTCTTTTCGAAAGTAAGAATAGATTTTGTTAGCTAGAGAACAACCTATGTATGTAACTCTTTGTTTTATGGTACTGAAGCCTTGTCCAGTGGCCTTAGATAATGTCGAATTCCTAATTACCACAAGAGAATCTATGGAAGCAATTTAGGAGTTCTGTTTGTAGATAGTGCTTTTTTTTTTTTTTTTAAATACTATCCGTGAAATGTGAAATCTGAGTAAAGAATGGTAGAATAAAATGGCTTTCTGGACCATTGTTACTAGTCAGCATATTTTAAGAATGGTAATGAATACTGTGGTGAAATAGAATCAGCTTTATGAAATCCTGCTTTAGGGGTTGCTGTTTAACATTGTAAGTTAAGATTTAATGTTATTAATGAAAATTTCCTAAATATTCTTTTTTTTCTTTTTTTTTTGAGATGGAGTTTCATTCTTGTTGCCCAGGCTGGAGTGCAGTAGTGCAATCTCAGCTTACTACAACCTCCGCCTCCTGGGTTCAAGGAATTATTCTGCCACAGCCTCCCAAGTAGCTGGGATTACAGGTGCCCCCCCACCATGCCTGGCTAATTTTTGTATTTTTAGTAGAGACGGGGTTTCACCATGTTGGCCAGGCTGGTCTTGAACTCCTGACCTCAGGTGATCTGCCCACCTCGGCCTCCCAAACTGCTGGGATTACAGGCATGAGCCACTGCACCTGGCCCTAAATAATTCTTACAGTAGTAACGAGTCCATGTACCAAGGTTTCCAAGAAAGAGGAGGGAAGAGAATCGAGTGGGTAGTGGTTATAGATTGTCTTCTGCAAAAGGTGCTTCTGTGATAGTTTCTCTTTGCTTGGAGATAGATTTAAGAAATACTTGCAGAGCCGGGCGCGGTGGCTCAAGCCTGTAATCCCAGCACTTTGGGAGGCCAAGACGGGTGGATCACGAGGTCAGGAGATTGAGACCATCCTGGCTAACGCGGTGAAACCCCGTCTCTACTAAAAAATACCAAAAAAAAGTACCTGGGCGAGGTGTTGGGCGTCTGTAGTCCCAGCTACTCTGGAGGCTGAGGCAGGAGAATGGCGTAAACCCGGGAGGCGGAGCTTGTAGTGAGCTGAGATCCGGCCCCTGCACTCCAGCCTGGGTGACAGAGCGAGACTCCGTCTCAAAAAAAAAAAAAATTACTTGCAGAGATGATGTGAGAATTAATGATTTTGGATTGAGAATAGTAGACTTGTTTGGAGGTGATGATTTAGACATGTGTTTGCTTTCTCCAGCAGTGTTTGCCTTCCCTTGATCTTAAGCCCTCCTTAGGCTATTGACACCTGTGATAAATGCAGGAGGCAGGACTGAATGTTTCACTGCATTCCAGAAGGGGCCTTTTAATAAATCAGTGGACTGGATGGTTGCTGTTTAGTTTTCTTATTTTTCTCATAGGGTATCTTTGATGTTATAGGCTTGTTTGAACTCTTAGCTTTAGACTATAGTTTCTGCATTTTTTGTTTTCTGTTTTGATTTTTTAAAACTGTATTCTTTCCCCTATGTTTTTATAGGTTAACTTGGATAAGCTGAAGGAAAGAGCTCAAAGATTTGGTTTGAATGTCTCTTCAATCTCCAGAAAGGTAATGTAGGTTCGATGGAAGTAATGTTTTCGTGACATTAGAGCAGCTTATGGGAATTACATAGTCTGGAAATGACCCTCCTGAGAATGTAATTGGCTACAAAGCATTTCATTTCACATACTCGTTTGACTGTCACCTCCTCTTGCTGGCTCTTGATTATATTATAGGATATATATTATATTATATCTTGATTATATTATATTATATTATAGGAATATATTCCTATAATATATTTCTTTTCTTTCTTTTTTTTTTTCCTTTGAGACAGGGTCATTCTGTTGCCATACTGGAGTGCAGTGGTGTGATCACGGCTCACTGCAGGCTTGACCTCCTTGGGCTCAGGTGATCCTCCCACGTCAGCCTCTCACGTAGCTAAAACTGCGGCGTGTGCCACCATGCCCAGCTAATTTCTTTCTATTTTTGGTAGAGACGAGATTTTGCTGTGTTACACAAGCTGGTCTCGAACTCCTGGGCCTAAGGGATCCACCCACTTCTGCCTCCCGAAGTGCTGGGATTACAGGCGTGAGCCATTGTACCCAGCCTGAGTATGGTCTATATTTCTGTTGGTTAAGATGTTGAATTCAGTGAAGTTAAAACTTATTACAACTACTTTAACTTTGATAATAGGCATAATGGGAATTAAATAATCAGGAGAAGATAGTCTTGTTTTTAGGTCAAAAGTACTTAGAAATAAAACTTGGAGGATTGGTGGAACAAAAATAAAAAAGTTAATTCATTCTTTATGCCCCTCTGCTAACTGATGTTATTTAGTTTATTAAGCAAGATGGCTTTATTTACTTCATGCTGTGTGGGGTGATTGGTTCCCCAGGGCATAGTTGCCTTTGTAGTTTTGCTAGGCACATTGGAGAAAATGATAAGGATGTTTTCTATTTGCCTAGAGCAGGTGATCTCTTAATCTTTGTTGTTTAGAACAGGAACATGTTTCTTGGTTGTCAAAGTGGTGGCAGGGTATTTGAAACCAGAAAAACCATCATTTAAGAAAAAATCGGCTGGGCATGGTGACTCACGCCTGTAATCCTAGCACTTTGGGAAGCCGAGGCGGGCGGATCACCTGAGGTCAGGAGTTCGAGACCAGCCCGGCCAACATGGTGAAACCCTGTCTCTAGTAAAACTGCAAAAATTATCCGGTCGTGGTGGAACATGCCTTAATCCCAGCTACTTGGGAGACTGAGGCAGGAGAATCACTTGAACCCAGGAGGCGGAGGTTGTAGTGAGCCGAGATCATGCTTCTGTACTCTAGCCTGGGCAACAGAGTGAGACTCTGTCTCAAAAAAAGAAAAAAAATCATTATTTCCAACTCAGCATAAAAGTATTTAGCTCTCTAGAAAGCCGTTGGAAGAAACTTACCTGACATTGGTTATGTATTTTGCTTAGTAAAAAAACTAAACACTAAAGGTAATCATTATTGTACCACTATGGAACACTTGTGCACAACTTTGTTCCATCTTCTATTTAGGTTAACTTTTTTTTTTTTCCCAATCTTTTTTGAGACAGGTTCTCACTCTGTCACCCAGGCTGCAGTGCAGTAGCATGATCACAGCTCATTGCAGCCTCCATTTCCCAGGCTGAAGCAAGCCTCCCACCTCAGCCTCCTGAGTAGGTGGGACCACAGATGTGTGCCACCATGCCTGGCTAGTTTTTTGAATTTTTTTTAAGAGACGAGGTCTCCCTGTGTTGCCTAGCTGGTCTCGAATTCCTGGCCTCAAGCCATCCTCCTGCCTTGGCCTCCCAAAATGCGGGACTATAGGTGTGAGCCACTGCACCTGGCCTGGGTTATCATTTTTTGTATTAACCAGAAATATAGCATCAGGTCCGTGTGCCTAGCATGATGCTGAGACCATCTATGATCAGTGGGAATACTTGCTCATTTATGTGAAGTAGGAAAATATTTGGAGTTGAGAGGCAGAGTATGTGATTCTTAAGCCACATGCACCTTAATTGGGAAGGGCTGTTATAAACCAAAGGTCACTTGTGTTGTGCCAGATGGCCAAGGGGAAGGGTGCCTTGGATCTGTGGCCCTAGTTCTCGTCTATCTTCTCCTCTTTTATATGAGGGCTAGATGTCTGAGAACCCCAGCAGTAAAAATTCACTCCATCTTCTAAGGAATTGTCTGTGTTCCTTCAGAATTTACAAAATTGAACATCATATCTCTTACTACATAGCTCATAGCTCATACTACACATTGCTGAGTAGAATTTGTCTATCAATGCTATACTATATACCTGTGTTATTTTTATAGTATTTCATTACAGGAATATCAGGTCTTTCTCTTCCCTTCCCTAGACTTTTTTTCTTTCTTTGACCTTTTTTCATTTTTAGTCCACAGGAGGCTGAGTAAAACAGATACATATATTAACTTTGTGACTTTGAGCAAATTACTGAACTTCTTTGATCCTCATCTGTAAGACTTAGAGCAATACCTAGCAACCTGATTGGGAAGAGTAAATAATTGGGTACAGGGCCAGGTGCAGTGTCTTATGCCTGAAATCCCATTATTTTGGGAGGCTGAGGTAGGAGGATTAATTGAGCCCAGGAGTTTGAGGCTGCAGTGAGCCATGATAGTGACACTGCACTCCAGCCTGGGTAACAGAGTGAGACCCTGTCTTTTTTTTTTTTTTTCCTGAGACAGGGTCTTGTTCTGTCACCCAGGCAGTGCAGTGGTGCAGTGGTGCGATCTCAGCTCACTACAATCTCTGCCTCCTGGGTTCAAGTGATTTTTCCCACCTCAACCTCCTGAGTAGCTGAGAATATGGGAGTGTGCCACCACACCCAGCTAATTTTGCATTTTTAGTAGAGATGGAGTTTCTCCCTATTGTCCAAGCTGGTCTCGAACTTTTGGTCTCAAGTGATCCACCCACGTTGGCCTCCCAAAGTGCTGGGATTACAGGCATGAGCCACCGCACATGGCCTAGACTGTGTCTTTAAAAATAAAAATTGTATACAGCATTCGAAATTACCTAACAGTGATGCTTTGACCCTCAATAAATGTTGGTTTTCTTCCTTTTTTCTTAGTTCAGTTCTGTTGGTAAATTGCCTTTATGGCCTTAAAATTGAGTCAATTAACTTGACTCAATTTTAGTTTTTGTTGATCATTGATAAGATTTCAGCGCCCATTTTAAGTCTCTGGAGGGTTGTAATACAATAATGGTAACTGGCAGAACTCTGGCTATGAGCTTCCTTCTCTAATAACATTGATTGCCAATATGTATAGCATATTTTTTTATTTGCATATGTGCTAGAGTAGTGCTTCTGAAATATCTGTGGCAAAAAACTAGTTTAAAATTTTTTTGATTATTGCAGAGTGATAACTTTTATAAAATGCAATTAAAATGTTACAACAGTATTAAGTTATTCTGAAAGTTTCTTAACATTTTCAATTTCTGGACCTTTACACACTGGTAAGAAACAGTTCGGAGACTAGCACCGGGAGGCAGACTATATTTTAAGTAGCACTTTACTAGAATCTGTATGGTTTCTAGGGACTACTTCACTTGGAGATTTGTGACCTTTTGAGATGTCCTCTTTGAGTATAGGCCCCATTTACATTGGTTGTAAGTCTTGATTTTCAGAACCATCCTAATTTAAACAGTTTGGTCTATTTTATCCCGTAAACCGTCACAGTGTCCCAGAAATGGTGATGTTTTGCTGTCTACACCAGCACTGTCCAATAAAACTTATTTTACAAAGCCATTTGTGGCTAGTGGCTACCGTATTGGACAACTCATATCTAGCTAATATCTCCCACACAGCTTTCATACTTGGAAGTGGCATAGAAATTACTTGTCAGACCACATACTTGCACCACTGTTAATCTGTAGCTGAGAATTTTTTTTTAATAATTGTAGAAAATATAAGCAGTTTCATTGTAAATCTATGAAAGGAGAGAAGTTGGAGGAAAAGGAGTAAGACATAAGAAAAGTAAGGATTCTTTTTTTCTAGAACTTAGTGTTCTAGTGAACAGTTCCACATCCTGGAATTGCAGCTGGGTACATTGTCTGGTGAGAATTGGCTAGTTCTTGTGCTTAACTATTTATCACCAGAATGAGTTGTTACCTAGTGTTTGGCTGGTTGGCAGAGGTTAGTGACTTAGTTAAGTTTGTGTTTGCGGAACTGCCAGATGAGCATACTTTTGTCCACTTCATCCTGGGATTCTGGGTTCCAGTGTAACCTTCTATATAATTTGGTCACTTGTCTTTCAAGTTGTGTAATTCTCTAGGTACAGATTTTATTCAGTTAGATGTGGTACACATAGTGGCAGTTAGCAGGTAATGTAGCCTCTTCTCCTAGTATTCTAAGCAAGACAATGAAAAACCCACTTTTTGTCATCTCTATTGCATGGGGTTTGTCTGCTTGATCCCACTTATGTCCCTGCTTGCTTGCTGATTTCTCTTTAGTGGACTTGGCTACTGATCAGTGTAGTATATGAATAAAGAGAGGAAGTATGTGAGAGCACATGAGCCATGGATTGAATAATGTTTATGATTGATTTCTTTTTTTCTTTTTTTTAGAGATAGGGTCTCATATATTGCCCAGGCTGGTCTCCAATTCCTGGGCTCAACTGATCCTTCTGCCTCAGCTTCCCAAAGTGCTGGGATTACAGGTGTTAGCCACTGTGCCCAGCCTTTTTTGTTTTTGTTTTTGTTTTTTTATTGTCACAATCTGCTCATCTCCTTTTCATATTTTAGATTTATGGCTTGAGCATATTACAGATTTAAGGAACCTGAGTCTCTGCTATTTTTCCTAGGCTGACTTTTGCATGACTATTTATATATTTCAGTTTTTAGCTCCACTAGTGTACTATACACATATCAGGCACTACACAGAAATGTAAAGAAATCTCTCTCCCACCTCCCCCCAGCCTCCCCTAAATCATCATCTCCTTTTCCCTCTGCCCAAGAAAAGTCTGTTCGTTCATGTTTCCAGCTTAAGTCTCAGTGAATAGAATCTTATTGGTTTAGACTAATGGAAAGTGACAAGGCGAAGAATGGCATTGGCATTTACAGAAATTTTTTACACAAGAGGCTGTAAATTGTCCCCTTCAACTCTTTGGACTGTTTGAGGATAGAGTGGCATGGCTTTTCTCATAAATCTCATGGTGACAATGGACTAACAAACCTCCCACCCCCCTCAAACAAAACAAAACAAAACTCAGATAAATAACATCTAGCTGGTTTGTTCTCATTGATCACCAGCTAGGTTTTCTGTCTTGTGCTTCACTGGTTGTTTTTCCTCCCTCTGTTTCCCGTGCCTCCCAAGAGAAGTAGTGAGTCAGTGCCGTTGGTGAAGGACAGAACTTAGCCTGGCACATAGGAAACCGTTTTTATTTTTCTTTTAAGACAGGGTCTAACTCTGTCACCCGGGCTGGAGTGCAGTGACGCAATGATAGCTCACTGCAGCCTCAGCCTCCTAGGGTCAAGTGATCCTTCCGCCTCAGCCTCCTGAGTAGCTGGGACTACAGGTGTGCGCCACCACACCCAGCTAATTTTAGTATTTTTTGTAGAGATGAGGTTTCACCATGTTGCCCAGGCTGGTCTTTTTGAACTCCTGGACTCAAGCAGTCTTCCAGCCTCAGCCTCCCAAAGTGCTGAGATTACAACCGTGAGCCACTGTGACTGGAAACTCATCTTCGAAAGGAGTTTGAAGCCTGGGCAACATAATGAGACTCTGTCTTCTATAAAAAGTAAAAACAAATTATCCAGGTGCAGTGTGGCACATGCCTCTGGTCCCAGCTACTTAGGAGACTTAGGAGGGAGGGAGGATTGCTTCAGCCTAGGAGGTCAAGACTGCAGTGAGCCATGTTCATATCACTGCATGCCAGCCTGAGTGATGGAGCGAGACCCCATCTCCATAAAAAATTTTAAAAAAGAAGAGAATGGGAGATGGATAGAGGGAATAAAGCCAGCTCAGTTAATATATTTGTAGTCAAGGGATATTAGTTTTGGTAAAAACTAAGTCTGGGCTTAGTGCTATAGTATTAACTGCTGTGCTAATTTGAGTGGATTGTTTTGTATTTTTCAAACATTGGCACCTTGGGAAGGAGGAACTTGGTACTTTAGGACATTATAGGAAATTCATCTACATGGGTATTTAAAAAACAAAACAAGTCTAATCCCAGGCACTAAGCAGAAAACTGGAATGTGGTTGATATTCTTTTCTTTCCCCAGGAATGTGAGGGTGGTATATGTTACTGATTCTTGGTTACTAATAGAAGGTACAAGCATCTTATATCATTATTGACCTTAGTACATCTTCCTTTTTTATGTATTAGAATAGTACCAGGATTTTTCTACTTCCAGCCCTTCATATAGGTAACTGTCCTAAAGAGTTATCTCAGCCGGACGCAGTGGCTCACGCCTATAATCCTAGCACGTTGGGAGGCCGAGGCGGGCGATCACAAGGTCAGGAGATTGAGACCATCCTGGCTAACATGGTGAAACCCCATCTCTACTAAAAATATAAAAATTAGCCGGGCATGGTGGCGGGCGCCTGTAGTACCAGCTACTCGGGAGGCTGAGGCAGGAGAATGGTGGGAACCCAGGGAGGTGGGGCTTGCAGGGAACCGAGTTTGCAACACTGCACTCCAGCCTGGGCGACAGAGTGAGACTCCATATCCAAAAAAAAGAGTTATTTTAAGTCCAGTAAACCCTGAAGGATACTTTTCCCAGGTTTATGATTTTTGCCACGCTTATTTTCTGATGGGTATGATCTGTGTTAACACAGTGTCACAATATAAAAAGTTTAGACTGGGCACAGAGGTTCACACCTGTAATCCTAGCTCCAGTACTTTGAAGTGTCACTTGATCCCAGGAGTTTGAGACCAGCCTGGGCAACATAATAAGATCCTATCTCTACAAAAAATAAAAATAGCCAGGTATGGTGGTGAGTGCCTGTAGTCCCAGCTTCTTGAAAGGCTGAGGTGGAAGCATTGCTTGAGTCCAAGAGGTCAAGGCTGCAGTAAGCCATGATGGCATCACTGCACTTTAGCCTGGGAAACAGAGCAAGACCCTATCTGAACAACAACAAAAAAGAATATCAAAAGGTTGAAAATAGACTATGCCTCTACTGACTTCTTCATGAGGCTGGTGACTAGAATATTCTTGGGTAGCTGCAGTGATCATTTTCATGAACCTTTTGTATTACATTTTTTATCACCATTGGTAGGAGATGAACCACTTCACAGTAAGTGAGATATTGGATGTGCCTTTTTTGTTTGTTTGTTTGTTTTGTTTTTGAGATGGAGTTTCGCTCTTTTGCCCAGGATGAAGTGCAGTGGCGCGATCTCAGCTCAGTGCAACCTCTGCCTTCCGGTTTTAAGTGATTCTCCTGCCTCAGCCTCCCAAGTAGCTGGGATTGCAGGCACCCGCCACCACGCCTGGCTAATTTTTGTATTTTTAGTGGAGATCGGGTTTCACCATTTTGGCCAGGCTGGTCTCGAACTCGTGACTTTGTGATCTGCCCGCCTTGGCCTCCCAAAGGGACCTGCCTTGTTTGTTAGGAGCTTGTCACTTAACTGTATTGAGGTACCAAAGAGGAAGCTGAGACAAAGTCAATTCACAGTACAGACGGGCACCAGTCTTCTAGCATACAGATTTCATTGTAGCTAACTAATGGCATGCTGTTCTCAATTCACTCTCTGGAGGGTCTGTTGTATTCTGTCTTCTATTCTCCCACCATCTGAAATAAGTGAAGAAATACTTGTTTGTTCCTTTGCTTCTGTGCTGGGTTTTGGTGTAGAGGTTAGTCATTGGGATGTGGAAAGATGAAAGAAGTTCATACAGCAGTCCTTCCTTACCTGTGGTTGTGCTTTCTGTTGTTTCAGTTACCCTCAGTCAACCACAGTCCTAAAATATTAAATGGAAAATTCCAGAAACAGTTTATAACTTTTAAATTGCACACTGTTCTGAGTAGCATGATAAAATCTTGCCCTGTCCTGCTCAGGTATGTGAATCATCCCCTTGTCCAGCATATCCCTACTACTTCCCCATTAGAGCAATGCCTTGTGTTGAAGTAACTGTTATTTTACTTAATATTGGCCCTAATCCACAAGAGTAGTGATGCTGGCATATTGTTGTACTTTTTTTTTTTTTTTTTTTTTTTGAGACGGAGTTTTGCACTTGTTGCCCAGGCTGGAGTGCAGTGGCGTGATCTTGGATCACTGCAACCTCTGCCTCCTGGGTTCCGGTGATTCTCCTACTTCAGCCTCCCAAGTAGCTGGGATTACAGGCATGTGCCACTATGCCCAGCTAGTTTTTAATTTTATTTTTATTTATTTATTTATTTTTTGAGCTAGAGTTGCTCTGTCGCCCAGGCTGGATGGAGTGCAGTGGCACAATCTCAGCTCACTGCAACCTCCGCCTCCTGGGTTCAAGCAATTCTCCTGCCTCAGCCTCCCGAATAGCTGGGATTACAGGCATGTGCCACTATGCCCGGCTAATTTTTTTTGTATTTTTAGTGGAGATGGGGTTTCACCATATTGGCCAGGCTGGTCTTGAACTTCTGACCTTGTAATCTGCCCACCTTAGCCTCCCAAAGTGCTGGGATTACAGGCATGAGCTACTGCGCTCGGCGTTATTTATTTATTTATTTAGAGACAAGGTTTTGCTTTGTCACCAGGCTGGAGTGCAGTGGCATGATCCCAGCTCACTGCAGCCTCCACCTCCCGGGCTTAAGTGACCCTCCCACCTCAGCCTGATGAGTAGCTGGGACTACAGGTACACACCAACACGCCCAGCCAATTTTTTAATTTTTTTGTAGGGACAGGGTCTCACTATGTTACCCAAGCTGGTCTCAAACTCCTGGGCTCAGGTGATCTTCCCGCCTTGGTCTCCCAAAGTGCTGGGATTACAGGGTTGGGCCACCATGCCTGGCCTGTTCTATTTCATTATTGCTGTTAATCTCTTATTGTGTCTGATTTAAAAATTAAAATTGCAGGTAAAAACAGTATATATAGAGTTTGGTACTATTTGAGGCTTCAGGGGCTTTTGGAATGTATCCCTCTTGTATAAGAGGGACTACTATACTATGGTTTTAGAAGTTGGTCACCAGCCTTCTCAGAGGGTCTGTAATTAGGATTTGTTTGTTTAAGTATGGCTGTATAAACCTTTTCCAAAGGAAGAATGATGGGGCCATGCATAGGATATTACCAACATGGAACTTTATAAACCTAAGGAACCATAAACTATGGTGAAGAGTTTGGTAGAGTGTCTTTAAAGGAAGTAGTGGTAGAAGAATTAGATCCCAGAATAGGTTGGAAAAGTAGCCTGCTTAGTAAGTTTGGGTTCTATTCAGATATACTCAAGCAGCAGTGCCTAGGCTTGGTGTAAAATTTAATTCTCCATTTCTCTTTCTTATACAGCCATGGGACCAAGAAAAACGCAGATAGTAGATTTGTAAGTGGAAAAAAACAAAACTAAATGTAGGCGCCTCAGCCATTGATACCTCACTGATCAAGAGCTTTTGGGGGAATTTCCCCCCTCCTTCATCCTAGGTTATTTCAATAATTGTTCTTTTCAACTTAGATTAACCAACAAGAAAAGATTACTCTATGGTAGATAGAGATAGCAATTGAGAGAGTGGATATCTTAGAAGATAAATTTCAGGAAAAGCTAAAACTCAACCTCATATAGTCTTTAGGATTTCTTAGATAATGTTTCTTGGAGTTTTTTGTTTTGTTTTGTTTCGTTTTTTGTTTTTTTGTGTGTTTTGTTTTGTTTTGTTTTGTTTTGTTTTGTTTTGTTTTGCTTTGCTTTTTGAGACAGTCTCACCCTGTCCCCCAGGCTGGAGTGCAATGGCATTATCTTGGCTCACTGCAACCTCTGCCTCTCAGGTTCAAGCGATTCTCCTGCCTCAGCCTCCCGAGTAGCTTGGATTACAGGTGCGTGCCACCACGGCCGGCAAATTTTTTGTATCTTTAGTAGAGACAGGGTTTCACCATGTTGGCCAGGCTGGTCTTGAACTCCTGATCTCGTGATCTGCTGGCCTTGGCCTTCCGAAGTGCTGGGCTTTCAGGCGTGAACTACAGCACCTGGCCTCTTGGAGCATTTTTAAGACTAAACAAATGTTTAACCTCTCTTTTACATTCCGTTTTCATTCATAATACTTTGAAAATAAATATTGGGCCTTTTCAAGGAGAGATACAATGTGTAATCCTATATCTGTTTTCTTCTTCTCTGTCTCCTCCCCTTTAAGATAAAAAAATGCAGTACTCTTCCCCACCCTCCCAGTGGAACAAACTTTGAGAGAGTGGTAAAAGGAGCTGTATAAAGGGGAAACAGGCCAGCACAGTGACTCACACCTGTAATCTCAGCACTTTGAGAGGCCGAGGCGGGTGGATCACCTCAGGTCAGGAATTTGAGACCAGCCTGGCCAACATGGTGAAACCCCATCTCTAGTAAAAATACAAAAATTAGCTGGGTATGGTGGCTCACGCCTGTAGTCCCAACTACTCGGGAGGCTGAATCACTAGAATTGCTTGAACCCTGGAGGTGGAGGTCTCAGTGAGCTGAGATCATGCCACTGCACTCCAGCCTGGGCAACTGAGAGAGACTTGGTCTCAAATATAATATTAAGAAAAATAGGCCAGGCGTGGTGGCTCATGCCTATAATCCCAGCACTTTGGGAGGCTGAGGCGGGTGGATCATGAGGTCAGGAGATCGAGACCATCCTGGCTAACATGGTGAAACCCCGACTCTACTAAAAAATACAAAAAAAAATTAGCCAGGCGTGGTGACGGGCGCCTGTAGTCCCAGCTACTCAGGAGGCTGAGGTAGGAGAATGGCGGGAACCCGGGAGGCGGAGCTTGCATTGAGTTGAGTTCGCGCCACTGCACTCCAGCCTGGGCAACACAGCGAGACTCCGTCTCAAAAAAATAATAATAAATAAAATAAATAATAATAATAAAGAGGAAACAATAGGGGAAACTCTCTGACCTCAGTTTATTCCATCATCTGGTTCTTCATCTGGGTCCCTGCAGAGGAACAGAACTTGTCTTTTGTCTGTAACACAAATACATCATCTCCCTCCCTTCCCAGTTTCCCCTACACCCACACGTCTCACTTCCTTTTATTATGGGTCCAGTCAGTGATGTCAATTATGTGCACCATTCAACTGCTGTTGAACAAGTTGGCTATAGGAATTTGGAAGAGCGAAGAGGCAGAATGGAATTTTTCTCTCTCCTGACTAGAGCAAGACAATGTATTCTAATTTCAACCAGAGAAGTAGGAGACGGGTTTTTCTTTGCTCAACTTCGCCTTCTACTGTCCCACTATTCCCTGTAATCCTCCAACACATACTTTTTACCTAGCCAATGTATGAGGAAAAAATTGGACAAGAGATGTTGGAAATAAAAATTGAACATTTTAAGAGGAAAAGTTTGGCCGGGTGTAGTGGCTTACACCTGTAATCCCAGCACTTTGGAAGGCTAAGGCGGGTGGATTGTGAGGTCAGGAGATCGAGAACATCCTGGCTAGCACGGAAAAACCCTGTCTCTACTAAAAATATAAAAAATTAGCAGCACGTGGTGGCATGCGCCTGTAGTCCCAGGTACTCGGGAGGCTGAGGCAGGAGAATCGCTTGAACCCGGGAGGCAGAGGTTGCAGTGAGCCTAGATCACGCCACTGCACTCCAGCCTGGGTGACAGAGCGAGACTCTCTCTCAAAAAAAAAAATAATGAAGAGGAAAAGTCTTTAATGTTTAGGGAAACAAGGTGAAGTTTTTGATGCTATGTCAGCATTCATGGCTGGCACTTTGTGCTAAATTTATGGTAAACTGGGTATTTGGGAAAGTTCTGTTAGATGTTTAGACTTCCCTGAAGGTGCATAGCTGAGATCATAAAGCTCTCGTACCTTTTAATTTTATGTATTTCTCTCTCATTTCATTCATTGAATTTGCACCTGAAGAACTTCAGGTAAAGAAATTTGTAGGCCGGGCGCGGTGGCTCAAGCCTGTAATCCCAGCACTTTGGGAGGCCGAGACGGGTGGATCACGAGGTCAGGAGATCGAGACCATCCTGGCTAACATGGTGAAACCCCGTCTCTACTAAAAATACAAAAAACTAGCCGGGCGAGGTGGCGGGCACCTGTAGTCCCAGCTACTTCGGAGGCTGAGGCAGGAGAATGGCGTAAACCCAGGAGGCGGAGCTTGCAGTGAGCTGAGGTCCGGCCACTGCACTCCAGCCAGGGCGACAGAGCAAGACTCCGTCTCAAAAAAA
>NW_016815506.1:162730-167404 GCF_001698545.2 Rhinopithecus bieti | reverse complement strand
CAAAAAAAAAAAAAAAAAAAGAAATTTGTAGTAAGAAAAAACTCTTTTCTGTTTCCCCTGGTCAATACCCCCTCCATAATGTCTTTGCATTCCTTCGTCTAACATGTCAGAATTGATGACTTTGATAAAAAAAAAACAAGTTTTATGCCTCTCTTTGGCCCCCTGTTCATCTTTGCCACAAGAGTAAACACAGCCTGAAAGGGAGAGGAGTGATGGATTCTGTTAAGTCTGTTTTACTTTTCAATATGTTCAGTCGTTTTTGCCAGCCTCTTTCTTGAGATGGGCTTATTCTCTGGGTAAGAGTTTTTTCTTTTTTCTTTTGGAAGTACCACTCTTAGTACATAAGGTAAATAATTTTAAAAATTACATTATATCTGGTTATATATCCAATTTTGGGGTGATAGATAGTTGGCCTGGCCTTTCTGAGTGAAGCAATATCTATCCACACTCCCAGATACTCTCCCCAGCTGTGGTGAAATGTGAGCTCTCTGAATCCAAGTATACTCAGCCCTCTGTATCCATGGGTTCTACATCTGTGGATCAAAAGCATTTGGGGGAAAAAAACAACAATAAAAAATAATACAAGTGAAACAGGATTGTATAACAGCTATTCATATAACATTTACATTCTATTAGCTGTAAGTACTCTGGAGATGATTTAAAGTATATAGGCGGATGAGCATAGGTTATATGCAAATACTATGGTTTTTTTTTTTTTTTTTTTTTTTTAAAAGATACGGTCTCACTGTCTTATAGAGTGCTGTGTCCCAGATCCTGGCTCACTGCAGCCTCCACCTCCTAGGCTCAAGTAACCCCAGCTCATTCCCTGCAAGTAGTTGGGACCACAGGCATGCACCACCACGCCCGGCTAATTTTATTTTGCAGAGACAAGGTCTCCCTATTTTGCCCAGGCTAGTCTCAAACTCCTGGGCTCAAGCAGTGCTGCTGCCTTTTTTTTTTTTTTTTTTTTTTTTTTGAGACGGAGTCTTGCTCTGTCGCCCAGGCTGGAGTGCAGTGGCCGGTTCTCAGCTCACTGCAAGCTCCGCCTCCCGGGTTTATGCCATTCTCCTGCCTCAGCCTCCGAGTAACTGGGACTACAGGCGCCCGCCACCTCGCCCGGCTAGTTTTTTGTATTTTTTAGTAGAGACGGGGTTTCACCGTGTTAGCCAGGATGGTCTCGATCTCCTGACCTCGTGATCCGCCCATCTCGGCCTCCCAAAGTGCTGGGATTACAGGCTTGAGCCGCCGCGCCCGGCCCGCTGCTGCCTTTCAAAGTGCTTAGATTACAGGCGGAAGCCACTGCACCTAGCCTTATGTTATTTTGTATAAGGGACTTGAACACCCACAGATTTTGGTATCTGCAGGTGGGGGCAGGGGTGGTCCTGGAACCAATGCTTCTTGGATTCTGAGGGACAACTGTATATCCTTCAGAGTCTCTATGGGAGGAAATAAAGTGGTGTTGGGGAAGGAATTTTTTGGCATATGTGTATGTGATTAATTTTTTTGATAGGAAATTTTGGTTAAAGGCTCCTCATGTTGTGAGAGCTACAGCAGAATGGGAATGTTTAAAATGTATGTTAATACTTGAGAGGTTTATACATGTGGGTTCAGTTAAAATAAGATTGAACAGTTACGGGATAGTTCATTTTCTTATGTACTCACCAAAGTAGCAGAGTTGCTCTTCATGACAGATACCTAAAGGAGGTCAGATCCCATAGTATTTTGGAGGTGGAGGTGGGGACGAGGCAGGACACCAAATTGGAGATACTTTAAGGGGATTACTTGGTGGTGATGTTTGTAAATTAGCAAAGACCCCATTTTTAATATAATATGAAGTCCCTTGTTAAGATCTAGAAAATTTTAACTCCTTTTTTCCTCTCCCCTTCCTTTGCTACTCTTTTTTTCATAGTTTTTTTTTTTTTTCTTCTTTCTTTTTTTTTTGAGACAGTCTCGCTCTGTTTCCCAGGCTGGAGTGCAGTGGTGTGATCCCAGCTTACTGCAACCTCTGCCTCCTGGGTTCAAACAATTCTCCTGCCTCAGCTTCCTGAGTAGCTGGGACTACAAGTAGGCACCACCACGCCTGGCTAATTTTTGTATCTTTGGTAGAGGCCGGGTTTCACCATGTTGGCCAGGCTGGTCTCAAACTCCTGACTTCGGGTGATCCACCTACCTCGGCCTCCTAAAGTGCTGGGATTACAGGTGGGAGCCACCATACTTGTCCATCTCTTTTTCATTTTTTTTTTTTTTTAAATTTAACCTTTTAACTTCCAGAGCAGATTCTTAGGACAGAAATAGAAATGTGTGGCCGGGTGTGGTGGCTCGCGCCTGTAATCTCAGTGCTTTGGGAGGCCAAGGCAGGCAGATCACGAGGTCAGGAGGTAGAGACCATCCTGGCTAACATGGTGAAACCCTATCTCTACTAAAAATACAAAAAAAGTTAGCCGGGTGTGGTGGTGGGCGCCTGTAATCCCAGCTGTTTGGGAGGCTGAGGCAGGAGAATGGCTTGAACCTGGGAGGCAGAGGTTGCAGTGAGCCAAGATAGCGTCACTGCACTCCAGTCTGGGTGACAGAGCAAGACTCCACCTCCAAAAAAAAAAAAAATACAGATACAAATAGAAATTTGTTTTCAGGGTGTTGTACACTTGGAGTTTGTAACAAATATTAAATCTGGAAGTCCCTAGCAGGGGAGATATGTAACTGAGAAGATTATATTTGGAATACTTGATCTGGACTTTATTTTATTTATTTATTTTGAGGGAGTTTCACTCTCGTCACCCAAACTGGAGTGCAGTGATGCAGTCTCAGTTCACTGCAACCTCCACTTCCTGGGTTCAGTTGATTCTCCTGCCTCAACCTCCCGAGTAGCTGGGATTACAGGTGCATGCCGCCACGCCTGGCTAATTTTTGTATTTTTTTCTTTAGTAGAGACGGGGTTTCACCATATTGGCCACTGTACCACCTCTGTTCATTTCTAATTGCTCCTTCTTTTCAACCACCTCATACCTAAGCATGGGTATGATATGCAAATTCTGTAACTGCCTCTATACCCCAATAAACTCCCTACCAATAATTACTTTCTAATGTCAAGATCAAGGGGCTGGGCACGGTGGCTCACACCTGTAATCCTAGCACTTTGGGAGGCCTAGGCGGGTGGATCACTTTGAGGTCAAGAGTTCAAGACCAGCCTGTGCAGTATAGTGAGACCTTGTCTCTACAAGAAAATAAACAATTAGCTGGGCGGGGTGGCATGCCTGAAGTCCCAGCTACTTGGGAGGCTGAGGTGGGAGGATTGCTTGAGCCAGGGAGGTCCAGGCTGCAGCGAGCTGTGATCGTGCCACTGCACTCCAGCCTGGGTGACAGAGCGAGAGACTGTCTCAAAAAGAAAAAAGGGCCAGGTGCAGTGTCTCATGCCTATAATCTCAGCATTTTGGGAGGCCAAGGCGGGTGGATCACTTGAGGTCAGGAGTTTGAGACCAGCCTGGCCAACATGGTGAAACCCCGTCTCTACTAAAAATACAAAAATTAGCTGGTGTGGTGGTGGGCACCTGTAATCCCAGCTACTCAGGAGGCTGAGGCAGGAGAATCACTTGAACCTGGGAGGTGGAGGTTGCAGTGAGCAGAGATCACACCATTGCACTCCAGCCTGGGCAACAAGAGCAAAACTGTCTCAAAAAAAAAAGAAGAAGAAGAAGAAATCCCATTTTGCCTTTCCCCCACTTTATTGATATTCCTCCTTTTCCTTTGTATCAGTTCTGTAGGAAAAAATGCCTTTGTGTTCTGCCACCTAGTTGCCTCCCTCTTTTCCCCACATAACTGCAGTGTGCCCTGATCTTGTTTTGGCATGTTCTTCCTGTATTGAACTATGATGATTCTCTCTGCTTTTCTATTTGAATTGTAGGAGAGCAGTAAGACAGGTGTGCTACCCAGAATCCTCTGTGATTTCGTCACAGCTCTCTTTTTACGCCTCACATCTCTGCGGCTGAAATAGTGTTTGTAGGAAGCATAAACTTTGGAATACCCTTAGCATTTATGGGAGATAATTGGAGCAGGATGGGAGTCTTCTTTGGACTTGATGAGAAATTTTAAAAAGTTACTTGGTCTGTATTTTTTCAAAGCTACTTGAAATTGGCCCCAAATAATGGTTGCACATAAGGGTTACGGGGAACCTTTTAAAATACAGTTCTGTAGGCCTTCCCTTTTGAGATGTCGATTTATTAGGTTGGGTTGTGACCTGAAATCTGCATTTTTAAATACTTTATATGAAAATAATCTGGTTTCCTAGTGCTCACTCTTAAATTTCTGAATGGTCAGTTAACTGTCGTCCCTTCTCTGTATGTTTTGGCTAAAACAGCATACACCTCTCCTGAAAAGTTTCAGCTTCCCAGGCTGGGCACAATGGCTCATGCCTGTAATTCCAGCACTTTGGGAGGCCGAGGTGGGCAGATCACCTGAGGTTGGGAGTTAGAGACCAGCCTGGCCAACATGGAGAAACCCTGTCTCTACTAAAAAATACAAAATTAGCCAGGTGTGCTGGTACATGCCTGTAATCCCATCTTCTCGGGAGGCTGAGGCAGGAGAATCGCTTGAACCTGGGAGACAGGTTGTGGTGAGCTGAGATCGTGCCATTGCACTCCAGCCTGGGCAGAAAGAGCAAAACTCTGTCTCAAAAAAAAA
>NW_016815506.1:149066-162316 GCF_001698545.2 Rhinopithecus bieti | reverse complement strand
AAATTTCAGCTTCCCTCTACTGACTTCTTGACATTTCTGCCAGGCTCTGCGTCACTTATCCTTAAAAGCAGCAGCTCCTTGGCTTTTAAGAGAGGGAGATGGGGACTTTTAATAGAAACTTGATTTCTGGGGGTCTCAAGTGTGAAGCCTTCATTTCCTCTACCTGCCTTGCTTTGTCCTACAATCAGCTAGAGCAAGACCAAAACGACCTCCTCTGGGGTTGAAGAGGAGTGGGGGTTGGGGAAAGAGCTTGATTTGGACAAGAGAAAGAAAAGGTGGTGGAACCTAGTGAGCGAGTAGTTCTTACCTGACTGTGTTCTTGGGCTTCAAATCCTGTGAAGATAAGAGGAGATACGATTCCTGATGTTCTCTTTAAAGTTCCTAGCACCCTACCAGCCCTAGAAAGTTGATACTGATCTCACACTTGAAAGAGACTATTGAGAGTAGGTTAAGATGGTTATATTGGGGAGGTGTGTTAGGTGTATGTGTGTGGATAGTGTTAGAGTGTCTCTACCATGTTATTTGCTAAGGTGGTGTACTTGCTGCTAGTCTAGTCTCTCACCTTCATCTACTTAAGCTCTGTGCATTGATTTTTGGGACCACCGTATGTTCTGTTGTCTGGCTGGCATAAAGGCTCGGGAATAAACAGTTTCAGAAACTGGGGCAGGAGAGGTGACAGCTGTGTTTTTAAGCATCCAAGTGTTTCTGAGAGAATAACCATCAGTTGCTGTCATTCATCCTGAGAGTATGAAATTGGAAGCTCGCTTACCCTGGAGTGTTTCATAACCTTTACCTCTGGGAAGTCAAGACCATGTCATCATTAATCTACCATCGCCTGAAAGCCCCCAGGCTCTGCTTTTCATCCTGCCATCAGTCATGTGGCACTGAGATTCAAGAAAAGTGGCCAAAAGCCTCCCTCTTTTCCTTTTTCCATACTACCTTGCATTCCCTTGGAAATCAGACTGGCCTGAGAACTATTAACATCTTAATATGGTAACTCATTTACAGAGGGGGGCAGTTATTTGTTATTTTTGTGAAATATGACATCTTAGCTCTCTGTCAGCCTCTTTTCTATCACTCTAGGGAAAAGACTTCTGAGGGGGGAAAATAATAGCAGTACCTGAGCTCCCCTGAAATGCTTCTTGCTGCTTGTAAGGATTTTTCTCACTGGACTCTTTAGATTGGAATTTCTGCTTCTCACGCATGGTATAAGGAGGGATGATAAGTGAGTGAGCTTGTTACACTTGACCAGGAACAGTGCCTGGCTTGGTTAATTCTTTTGGTTGCAGAGAATAACGATGTTTCGTATTTGAATCCAGTAAAAGTACTCATGTTTTATGTTCTTAGGAATTACTGAGTTCAAATTCCCTAATGATGCTTGGGTTACACTTTGCTTTGTTTATCCTAGTTTCTTATTATATGATCCGGAGTGGCACTGGTAATAAGATTGAAGAAGGTGGGCCGGGCGCGGTATCTCACACCTGCAATCCTAGCACTTTGGGAGGCTGAGGCGGGTGGATCACCTGAGGTCAGGAGTTCGAGACCAGCCTGGCTAACATGGTGAAACCCTGTTTCTACTAACACACAAATACACACACACACACACACACACACACACACACACACACCCTCCCCACCCCACCCCACCCCAGCCAGGCATGGTGGCACGTGCCTGTAATCCCAGCTACTCGAGAGGCTGAGGCAGGAGAATCACTTGAACCTGGGAAGCAGAGGTTGCAGTGAACCGAGATTGCGTCATTGTACTCCAGCTTGGGCAACAAGAGCGAAACTCTGTCTTTAAAAAAAAAAAAAGATTGAAGAAGGTGATGAAGAAGGTGAATGCTTTCAACACACAACCCATGGGGTGCTAATTAAATCAAATTGGACCCCTTTTGGCAGAGTAAATAGCCATGGCACACAAGCAAGGAGCAGTATTCTTTATTGTATTTAGGTTAAAATTAGTAAGATTCGAAAAATGTTCTCATGAATTTGAATCTTGAAGACACAGGTTGGGTTTAGAAAATAAAGTTAGAACTCCATTTTGGGTAGACATAGTAAGGGTACTCTGCTATAAAAAGGGAACAGACACTTTAGAGAATATCTGTGGTATTCAGCTGCCAATTGTTGCATCCGATCTTACTTTTGCAACTTACTTCCTGGCTACAGTATATATGCCATGGAAATCATTGCTAAGAAGCCTTAATTTAAAATTTCTAGTTATAGGCTGGGTGTGGTGACTCACGCCTGTAATCCCAGCACTTTGGGAGGCCGAGGTGGGTGGATCACTAAGTCAGGAGTTTGAGACTGCCTGGCCAACATGGTGACACCTTGTCTCTACTAAAAAACAAAAATTAGCTGGGTGTGGTTGCAGGCACCTGTAATCCCAGCTACTCGGGAGGCTGAGGCAGGAGAATCATTTGAACCCAGGAGGTGGAGGTTACAGTGAGCTGGAATTGTGCCATTACCCTTCAGCCTGGGCGACAGGGCAAGACTCTGTCTCAGGGAAAAAAAAAAAAAAATTCAGGGTCGGGCATGGTGGCTCGTGCCTGTAATCCCAACACGTTGGGAGGCTGAGGTGGGTGGGTCATGAGGTCAGGAGATTGAAACCATCCTGGCTAACACGGTGAAACCCCGTCTCTACTAAAAATACAAAACAAAACAACAACAACAACAAAACTAGCCGGGTGTGGTGGCAGGCACCTATAGTCCCAGCTACTCGGGAGACTGAGGCAGGAGAAAGGCCTGAACCCTGGAGGCGGAGCTTGCAGTGGGCTGAGATCTCGCCACTGCACTCCAGCCTGGGTGACAGAGGGAGACTCCGTCTCAAAAAAAAAAAATTCTAGTTGTAACCTGGTAACTCTTATCCCATCTCTTTTTTCTTCTCAGGACAGTAAGTATTTTAATGTTTATAGAGGAGTACCTTCTAAAGAGACCAACAGCAACTTTGTAACTAACTGCACTTCATCTTGCTTTCTAAATTCCTATCTCTGTTTCTGTGTGTTTGCTTTTCATCTCTGGATCTCATGTTTCTCTCTCACCTCAATACTTCTGGCCTCTCTCTTCTAATAGAAAAACAAGTACTCCTCACCTTACAATGTGGGTTATATCCTGATAAAAACTCATCTTAGGCTGGATGCAGTGGCTCATGCCTGTAATCCCAGTACTCTGGGAGGCCGAGGCAGGCGGATCACGAGGTCAGGAGATCGAGACCATCCTGGCCAACATGGTGAAACCCCGTCTCTACTAAAAAAACACACACACAAAAAATTAGCCAGGCATGGTGGCGGGTGCCTGTAGTCTCAGCTACTGGAGGGGCTGAGGCAGGAGAATGGCGTGAACCCGGGAGGCAGAGCTTGTAGTGAGCTGAGATCGTGCCACTGCATGTCAGCCTGGGCAACAGAGCGAGACTCCATCTTAAAAAAAAAAAAAAAAAAAAAAGACCATCTTAAAGTCAAAAATTCGTTTAATACACCTAACCTTTTGAACATCATAGCTTAGCTAGTTGACCTTAAACATGCCCAGAACACTTACATTAGTCTACAGTTGGGCAAAATCATCTAACACAAAGCCTATTTTGTAATAAAGTGTTGAATGTCTCTTGTAACTTATTGAATACTGAAAGTGAAAAACAGAATGGTTGTATGGATACATCATGTACAGTTTCTACTGAGCATGCATCGTTCGCTGTTGTAAAGTTGAAAAATCTTAAGTCAAAGCATCGTAAGTTGGGGACCATTTGTATGTTCAAAATCACTTGCTAAAGACAGGCCAAACATTTGGCTCCAAGCCTTATGGCAGCCAGTAGAAAGGGAAAGCACAGTTGCGCTGTTTATGGTTATTTACAGGATTCAGAAGGTAAAAACTTAACAAGTTGCCTAAGAAAAGCATAACTCTTTTGGATCTGGGGGCTAGAAAGAAAATTTCCCTCATGAGTCCTCATAATGCAGTTATGTAAAGAACAGTAGTATACACCTTTATAGTAACTTGGTGAATTCATAAGCCTCATGAAGTTAAGGATCATATTCCTTAACTTTATCTTATTCGTCTCTGTATTCCCAGTACCTGACCCAAAGTAGATACTCATTTGACTAGTGAATGAACGAATTAATTTTATGGCTGCAGTGCTATTGAAAATGTTGATGTCACATAATTCAGTGAAAGAGATTCTGCAGGGGCCTTTAGAGAACCTGGGATTGGATCTACATAGATAGATCCAATCCTCTCATATATTACCTTAAATAGATATCTTTTATTGGTAGTCATTAATTATTAGGGTTTATGAAATCAGTAAAGCCTAGCAGCCCAGATTTTCAAGGTCTGAGAAAGAGAAGATAGTTTGACCTGGCGTGATGGCTCACACCTGTAATCCCAGCACTTTGAGAGGCTGAGGCGGGTGTATCACTTGAGGTCAGGAGTTTGAGACCAGCCTGGCCAACATGGTGATACCTCATCTCTACTAAAAATACACAAAATTAACTGGGCATCGGGCTCACGCCTGTAATCCCAGCTACTCGAGAGACTGAGACAGGAGAATTGCTTGAACCCAGGAGGCAGAGATTGCAGTGAGCCAAGATTATGCCATTGCACTCCACTCCACCCTGGGTAACAGAATGAGACTTTGTCTCAAAAAAAGAAAGAGGCTGGGTGTGGTGGCTCATGCCTGTAATCTCAGCACTTTGGGAGGCTGCGGCGGGCAGATCACCTGAGGTCAGGAGTTCAAGACCAGCCTGGCTGACTTGGTGAAACCCTGTCTGTACTAAAAATACAAAAATTAGCCTGGTGTGGTGGTGGCGGGCACCTGTAATCTCAGCTACTCCAGAGGCCGAGGCAGGAAAATCTCAAGAACCGGGGAGTCGGGGGTTGCAGTGAACTGAGATCGCACCACTACACTCCAGCTTGGGCAATAGAGTGGGACTTGGTCTCAAAAAAATAAATAAGAGGGCCTGTCACGGTGGTTCACGCCTGTAATCCCAGCATTGTGGGAGGCTGAGGCAGGTGAATCACCTGAGGTCAGGAGTTTGAGACCAGCCAGGCCAACATGGAGAAACCTTGTCTCTACTTAAAGTACCAAAAAAAATTAGCTGGGCATGGTGATGGGCACCTGTAATCCCAGCTACTTGGGAGGCTGGGGCAGAAGAATCGCCGGAACCTGGGAGACAGAGGTTGCAGTGAGCCGATATCGCGCCATTGCACTCCAGCCTGATGACAGAGTGAGACTCCGTCTCTAAATAAATAAATAAATAAGGCGGGGGGGGAGGGAGGGAGGGAGATGGTTAATAGGACTTTGTGGAGAAGACTGATTTTGTCCAGTAACTGTTCTTCCACAACCCAAAATTTAACCCTTAGTCATCTGTCCAAGTATATACTCATTTTTCTTGCAGCTAAAGGGAGTTTTATTGTTGCCTTGGTAATGGATCTGATTCTTACCAGCCTTTGGTGATTTCGCTCATTTATTTATTTGTTTATTTGTATTTGTATATTTTTGAGACAAGATCTCACTCTGTTGCCCAGACTGAAGTGCAGTGGTATGACAATGGCCCACTGCAGCCTCAACCTCCTTGGCTCAAGCAGTCCTCCCCCATCAGCCTCTCGAGTCTCGAGTAGCTGGAACCACAGGCATGTACCACCATGCCCAGCTAAATTTCTTTTTTTAAGTGATGGGATCTCACTATGTTGTCCAGGTTGGTTTTGAACTCCTGAGCTCAAGCAATCCTCCCACCTCGGCCTCCCAAAGTGCTTGGGATGGCAGGTGTGAACCACCATACTAGGCCACCATGATTTCACTTCTTATCTAGAAGAATGAATGGCATTGTTAGCTTAAATTTTGATTGTGATCTCAAACTTAGTTTCAAGGACCAGGAGCAATACGGCAATAAAAGTAATAGCTAACATTTATTAAATACGTTTTATAGTTCCTGTGTGCAAATGTAATTTGTATCTTAGAGCAGGCTTGAATGTCTGTCTTTTCTCTTCCAGGTATTGTTTTCAAGGGCTCAGTTTGGAACTGTATTCTACAATGGAAAATACAATGATAGTAAGGGTATTTGGTTTTATTAAATATAGACCCTGGGGCTGGGCATGGTGGTTCATTCCTGTAATCCCAGCACTTTGGGAGGCAGAGACTGGGAGGCAGAGGCGGGTAGATTGCTTGAGCTTAGGAGTTCAAGACCAGCCCGGGCAACATGGTGAAACCCTCTCTCTACAAAAAATACAAAAATTACCTGGGCGTATTGGCTTGCGCCTGTGGTCCCAGCTGCTTGGGAGGCTGAGGTAAGAAGCTCCCTTGAGCCTGGGAGGTGGAGGTTGCAGTGAGCCGACATCAAGCCACTACACTCCAGCCTGGGTGACAGAGCGAGACTGTCTCAAAACAACAACAAAAAAAATCAAAAAACAAAAAACCCCAAAAACTATGCTTTATGTTCTTATATAGGTACTCTCTCCTCTTTTGCACAGTTATTTCTCATTTTTATAAATGAGATCTTAAGGAAAGCAAACAAGGCAGGTATTGCACAGTTATTTCTCTTTTTTATAAATGAGATCTTAAGGAAAGCAAACAAGGCAAGTATTGGGTACCATGAGGGTTGCATATATTGAAATTACTGGCATCCGTCAGTTGCTTGGCTTGGTGTTTTAAATCTTGAGAAGGAAGAGGAGGGAGGAATTGAAATGTATGGATTAACCTGAACTTCCAATGCCTGTGTTTGGCCAGTAAGGACAGTTTTCTTTTTAATTTTGTGTGCAAGTTGTTTGTTTTTAGGAGTATAGATTTGATAGGAAATGAGGGCACTTCAGACTCAAGCACTTCTCTTCTCACACAGCAGTAGGCATGGGGAGAAAAAAGAGATTTGTTAGTAGTTGAGGATTTGAGGGAGGGTAGTGGGGGAGGGATGAAGAAGGGAAAGGTTTGCAAATGCATGTGACACTGAGCTAGAGGGGTCACTGCTGCCTGCAGATGCCACAACCCCATTTGTGCACTTGAGCATGGCCTGAGGGAGCATTGGCCTGATGAATGCAGAGAGACATGCGTTTTGATCGAGGTAATTTCCCTCAGATGGGTTTCGCCATCCCATGAATCAAAACCTGTCAGCAAGGAGCTAAAGATGGAGTGAAGTTTATTGTACATTTGTTTCCATGCGACACCGTCACGCTAGAAGGGTCAAGTGAGAGAGATCATTAGAACTGTGTTGATTTACTGGGCCCAGTTGTGCACTTTCCCTGCAGGGAAAGGAGGAAAGAGGCTTTAAGAGAGGAGCTGAGGGATGCTGGGTGGGGAGGGAAGGGCAATCTATTTGTGGGGAGTTGGGGGAAAGATGTATTGTTGTTGTTGTTGTTTCCCCTGGAACCCCTGATGGGTTTAGAACAGATGCTCTGCCTGTATCTCTGGAAGAGGCACCAAAGATCTTATTAAAGAGGGAAGCTAGACTGGGTGTGGTGGCTCATCCCTGTAATCGCAGCACTTTGGGAGGTGAGGTGAAAGGATTGCTTGAGTCCAGGAGTTTGAAACCAGCCTGGGCGACATAGCAAGACCCTGTCTCTATTTAAAAAAAAAAAGCCAGGCATGGCACATACCTGTAGTCCTAGCTACTCAGGAGGCTAAGGTAGGAGGATTACTTGAGCCCAGGAATTCAACATTTCGGTGAGCCATGATCATGCTATTGCACTACAGCATGGCAACAGAGTGAGGCCTTGTCTCTTAAAAAGGTGGGGAGCGAGGCAGGTGGCTAATGGAGAAATCAGACTCCCCATTTCAGGATATAGCAAAATAAAGAACCAGGAGCAAAACTGGCCCGCACATTCCAAGTGGACATACATTGGGGGAGGGCGTGGCCTCAGGGTTTGTGCTAATATAATCTCTGAGTTTCAAAAGTCTTATCTCCTTTGTGATTTGAACTTGCTGAAGTACTGCTAGTGCTAAATTGAATGGGAAAAAAGTTTATAATGGTAGTTTAACAAGATAGTGGTCTAGTCTTGCCTCTCCACAAGAAGAGAGCCTCCATTTATTTTCCTGAAAACTGTTTCCTACTTGGCCAGGAGACTTAGTGAAGATATATCAACTAGAACATTCTAGAGGTTCTCAATTTGAAATCTCTATTTATATTCTATATTCACTTTATCTTAGTGGTAGTAGATCAAGAAAACTTTCCCTCTTGACTTTGTTAGTAAAAAATGTGGTGGGACTTAATGTTTGTTGGAAACCTTATTCTTTTTTTTTTCTTGTGAGACGGAGTCTGGGCTCTGTCACCAGGCTGGAGTGCAGTGGTGCGATCTTGGCTCACTGCAACCTCCGCCTCCTGGGTTCAAGTGATTTTCCTGCCTCTGCTTCCTGAGTAGGGACTACAGGCGTGTGCCACTATGCCCAGCTAATTTTTGTATTTTTTTAGTAGAGACAGGGTTTCACTGTGTTGGCCAGGGTGGTCTCAATCTCCTGACCTTGTGATCTGCCTGCCTCGGCTTCCCAAAGTGCTGGGATTACAGGCGTGAGCCACTGCGTCCAGCCTTATTCTTATTTTTAGCCTTATTTTTTTTGAGATGGAGTTTTGTTCTTGTTGCCCAGGCTGGAGAATGTCGTGATCTCTGCTCACTGCAACCTCCGCCTCCTAGGTTCAAGAGATTCTTCTGCCTCAGCCTCCTGAGTAACTGGGATTACAGGCATGCATCACCACACCTGGCTAATTTTGTATTTTTAGTAGAGATGGGGTTTCTCCGTGTTGGTCAGGCTGGTCTTGAACTCCTGACCTCAGGTGATCCACCCGCCTCGGCCTCCCAAAGTGCTAGGATTACAGGCGTGAGCCACTGCACCCAGCCTAATTTTGTGTTTTTAGTAGAGACGGGGCTTCTCCATGTTGGTCAGGCTGGTCTCGAACTCCCAACCTCAGGTGATTTTAGAAAATCCTTCCTGGAATTTTCCCAAAGTGCTAGGATTGCAGGTGTGAGCCACTGCTCCTAGCCCCTTATTCTTTTATTACATCTCAACAAATAGAATAGCCAATGAGGCAAAATTAGAAACAGATTCAGCTGAGAAAAACATTAGTACGAGATTACTAACTGGAGCCCTTTCCCTAGATACTGTTATTTATAAATTGTAGGTATATGGTACGCTAGAAAGAAGGGGTCCTAGTATTCTTGACCTGATTATTTGAGTGAAGTAATCAAAATTTACAAGTTTTTTTAGCTAAGGGTTCTGATGATCCTTCTTCCTTCTGAATTAAGCACTTAATTGTCCTACTGTTCTTCCAAAGAAATACTTAAGTGAGATACCTTGAGGAGGTGGTAAAGCTAAGAAAGTGGATTGCTGAGTAAAATGTCCTGGATTCCAATCCTTGTATTATTTGTGAAATTTTGGGTGAGTCACTTAATCTCTTCAAGACTCAGTTTTCCTGTCTATGGAATGAATTTAATTATAGTGCCTACTCCATGGGATTATTATAAGAAGTAAATGATGCCAGGTACAGTGGCTTACACCTGTAATCCCAACACTTTGGAAGACCGAGGCAAGAGGATTGATTTGAGCCCAGGAGTTCAAGACTAGCCTGGGAAACATAGCGAGACCCCCCTCTCTGCAAAAATGAAAATAAAAGTAGTAAATGAGCCTGGGTGCGGTGGCTCACGCCTGTAATCCCAACACTGTGATTAAATGATAACTTGTATAGGATTCTTAATTGCTTTGTAACCATCATTCTTTCTTAGGTCCCTTCCTACTCACTAGAAAGCAGATGCAGCAAAAGGGAGAAAATGAACATCTTTCTCAAGCTGAAAGAGTTAAAGACCAAGACAGTACTCCTGCCTGCTGTGTTCAGACAGGTGGACTAGTTAAACTGAGTACAGAAAGCTGGATAGCTGCCCTGCTTTTAATTTGTACAGGTGGCTGCTGTGGCCACAGGGACAAAGGCAACTCCTTAGTTGGGGTTGAGAGTAGAGGCATTGAAAAATTCCTGTGTTTCTGTAGGTCTTTTGGTTACCTTTGCTTTTGACCCTGTAGTTTTGGGACACCCAGAGAGACAGCCTGCCTATGGACTGTAGGAATATAATTTCCTTGGGGTTTAAAAACAAATCCAGCTCAGAAGCACCACACAGACATTCTTTAAAAGTTGGGTTGAGGCCGGGTGTGGTGGCTCACACCTGTAATCCCAGCACTTTGGGAGGCTGAGGCGGGCGGATCACCTGAGGTTGGGAGTTCGAGACCAGCCTGGCTAATTTGGAAAAACCCCGTCTCAACTAAAAATACAAAATTGGCCGGGCGTGGTGGTGCATGTC
Source organism: Rhinopithecus bieti (assembly GCF_001698545.2). Taxonomy (NCBI): domain Eukaryota; kingdom Metazoa; phylum Chordata; class Mammalia; order Primates; family Cercopithecidae; genus Rhinopithecus; species Rhinopithecus bieti. The sequence continues at coordinate 152,062 of NW_016815506.1, read as the reverse complement.
TGTAGTCCAGCTACTCAGGAGGCACAGGTTGCAGTTAGCTGAGATTGTGCCACTGCACTCCAGCCTAGGTAACGAAGTAAGACTCTGTCTCAAAAAAAAGAAAAGAAAAAAAGTGGTTTGTTTGAACTCTTTTGAGATGGAGTCCCGCTCTGTCACCCAGGTTGGACTGCAATGGCATGATCTCAGCTCGCTGTAACCTCCGCCTCTCGGGTTCAAGCTATTTTCTTGCCTCAGCCTCCCAAGTAGCTGAGATTACAGGCACCTGCTGCCATACCTGGCCAATTTTTGTATGTTTATTAAAGACAGGTTTCACCATGTTGGCCAGGCTGGTCTCCAACTCCTGACCTCAAGTGATCTGCCTGCCTTGGCCTCCCAAAGTGCTGGAATTACAGGTGTGAGCCACCGTGCCCTTGTTTGAACTCTTCTGATCTGTCCTTCTGTTGGGTTAACTTATGTAAATAAAGTCAAAGAAACTGTCCTGCTCTTTAGTGAGGATGGGTACATGTGTAGGGAGTAGAAGGTCTCTTGAGATTATGAGAGAATGAGATCTTTGTATATATATGCCAAATTTTAGAAAATCCTTCCTGGGGGAAAGACACCTGAGGAGCCTACCTGATTTCAGATGTTTTCTAATCCTGAGGCTGAGCTTCTGATGACTGGTGATAAAATGTGAGGGGAAGGTGGAGAAAGAGAAAATAACTGTTAAAGTGGGCTAAATAAAGTGGTAGGGTTTAGGTTCTGATAGGAAAATATATAGACTCTTATACTGAACAGTGTTGGACATGAATGATGTCCAACACGTAGGATAATGGCCAGCTCCAACTCATGGTAAACTGAAATATTCTCTCATTCCCAGGCAGACATCATGAGTTTCACAGTTGGAAAATGTCCACAGCATCTCTCTTAGAGAGTTGACCGTGGCTGTCACCTTGATTGACCTGTTTTAAGAATCATTTCAAAGAAGCCTTCTATGGCTTTGCTGGGTGTTTCAAGCAAATAAGTTTTTCAGAAATACCACTCTGGTCCTCTTCCCCTTTCTTTCCTTGTTAATGTGTAAGCAGTGTTCAACAAGTAGTTTGGGTACCTTCTAACTAGGTGTTATTAGGTGTAACTGGGTGTTAACTCAGTGAAACCTTAGTTTTCCATATCCCTCAACTGCCAAAATTGCTTGAGCATAGAAATTTGTTTTATGGGTGTTTCTTACTGTTTATTTTATTTGTTTATTTTTTTGAGACAGAGTCTTGCTCTGTCACCCAGGCTGGAGTGCAGTGGTGCAATTTCAGCTTAGTGCAACCTCTGCTTCCCAGGTTCAAGCAGTTCTCTGCCTTAGCCTCCCTGGTAGTTGAGATTACAGGCGGCTGCCACCTCACCCGGCTAATTTTTTTGTATTTTTAGCAGAAATGGGGTTTCACCATCTTGGCCAGGCTGGTGTTGACCTCCGGATCCACCCGCCTCAGCCTCCCAAAGTGCTGGGATTATAGGCGTGGGCCACCATGCCCGGCCTCTTACTGTTTATTTACTCTACTTGTCTTATGAGTATTGAGGCCCTGCCTAAAATTAAGTTTTTAGTCATTCTAGGTACAATATAGTATATGCTAGCTTATTCAGTTTCTTACGTATCTTATCTCTTTATGTGATCCTTAGTTCTTGGTGCAAGGTTGGTTAGAACCTTGTGACCAATAAGTTATCATTTCATTCCCATTTACTTGGTGAATGGAGGCTAGTTTGTTTCAGTTCTTTCCTTTGTTCCTGAACAGTCTGAAGATGATGAGAAACTGAAAAAGAGGAAGGAGCGATTTGGGATTGTCACAAGTTCAGCTGGAACTGGAACCACAGAGGATACAGAGGTAAAAATATACCTGGAATGCTTTATAGACCTTGAAGGGAAATTAGAGTGAATAAACTGAATGGAGAAATATTGTTTCCCCACCTATTTATATTTATTTATTTATTTACCTATTTAAGTAGAGATGGGGTCTCTGTTACTCTGGAAGTGAGTGAATAAACTGAGTAGAGAAACACTGTTTTCCCACCTACTTCTTATTTATTTATTTAAGTAGAGATGGGGTCTCATTCTGTTGCTCAGGCTGGTCTCAAACTCCTGAACTCAAGCGATCCTCTGCACTCAGCTCCCAAATTGTTGGGATTATTATAGGCATGAGCCACTATGTCTGGCCACCCATCTACTTCTTAAGTGCCCAAATATTTTGCCTTTTTCTTGATAAATTTTTTTCTGGATGAAGTGGCAACACTGAATTCCATCAATATACTTAATTCAGTGTTAGAGTCTGTTAGACTAGTGGCAAAGAGTATAACGTTTGGAATCAGGTAGGCTTGGATTTTAAAAGTGGCTCTGTGCTGGGTGTGGTGGCTCATGCCTGTAATCCTAGCATTTTGGGAGGCTGAGGCAGGCAGATCTCTTGAGCCCAGGAGTTTGAGACGAGCCTGGGCAACATGGAGAAACCCTGTCTCTACTAAGAATACAAAAATTAGCCAGGCATGGTGGCACACACCTGTAGTCCCAGCTACTCAGGAGGCTGAGATGGGAGGATCACTTGAGCCCAGGAGGTCAAGGCTGCAGTGAACCTGGGTGTCGCCACTGTACTCCAGCCTGGGCAATAGAGTGAGACCCTGTCTCAAAAAAGAAAAAGGCGGCCGGGCATGGTGGCTCATGCCTGTAATCCTAGCACTTTGGGAGGCTGAGGCGGGCAGATTGAGGTTGGGAGTTCAAGATCAGCCTGGCCAACATGGTGAAACCCCATCTCTACTAAAAACACAAAAACTTAGCTGGGTGCAGTGGCGTGTGCCTGTAATGCCAGCTACTCTGGAGACTGAGACTTGAGAATCTCTTGAAACTGGGAGGCAGAGGTTGCAGTGAGCCAAGATCATGCCACTGTACTCCAGCCTGGGCTACAGAGTGAGACTTGGTCTCAAAAAAAAAAAAAGAAAGGCCGGGCGCGGTGGCTCAAGCCTGTAATCCCAGCACTTTGGGAGGC
>NW_016815506.1:135192-148723 GCF_001698545.2 Rhinopithecus bieti | reverse complement strand
AAAAAAAGAAAAAGAAAAAAAGGCTTTGCCACTTAGTATTAATAAGTTATAGTACTTCCTGAGCCTCAGTTTCATCATCCAGGAAGTGGAGATAATATACCTACCTCAAAGTGATATTTAAAGAATGAAACGATTCTGTGTAAAAAGGGATAGTTTTAAAATATTTAATAAGTACTGGTTGTGCCTAACTCCCTTCTGGAAAAGGACAATGGACTCAAATGAGATTTCCTGTTCTTGTCACTTTGTTTACAGATAGTTTCTCAAAATGAAAGAATCCCAGCACTTTAGGAGAGCAGTGTGGGAGGATCACTTGAGGTCAGGAGTTGGAAACCAGCCTGAGCAACATAGTGAGACCTCATCTCTACTAAAAGTTTTTTAAAAATTAGCTGGGTGGCTGGGCGTGGTGGCTCAAGCCTGTAATCCCAGCACTTTGGGAGGCCGAGACGGGTGGATCACAAGGTCAGGAGATTGAGACCATCCTGGCTAACACGTTGAAACCCCGTCTCTACTAAAAAATACAAAAAAACTAGCCGGACGAGGTGGTGGGCGCCTGTGGTCCCAGCTACTCGGGAGGCTGAGGCAGGAGAATGGCATAAACCCGGGACACAGAGCTTGAAGTGAGCCGAGATCCGGCCACTGAACTCCAGCCTGGGTGACAGAGCGAGACTCCGTCTCAAAAAAAAAAAAAAAAATTAGCTGGGTGTGGTGGCATGTACCTGTAGTCCCAGCTACTCCAGAGGATGAGGTAGAGGTTGCAGTGAGCCCAGATTGCACCACTGCACTTCCAGCCTGGGCAACAGAGAAAGACCGTCTCAAAAAAAAAAAAGAAAAAAAAAAGTATATTAGGCTGTTCTTGCATTGCAATAAAGGAGAAATACATGAGACTGGGAAGCATGGTGCTGGCATCTGCTTGGCTTCTGGGGAGGCCTCAGGAAGCTTACAATCATGGTGGAAGAAATGCCCATATCTTACAAAAACTTACTATCTTGAGGACTGTACCAACAGGATAATGCTTTATGAAAAGGTTTTTTTTTTTTTGAGACAGAGTCTTGCTCTGTCGTCCAGGCTGGAGTGTGGTGGCACGATCTCAGCTTACTGCAACCTCCGCCTCCCGGGTTCAAGTGATTCTTCTGCCTCAGCCTCCTGAGTACCTGGCATTACAGGCGCGCACCACCACACCTGGCTAATTTTTGTATTTTTCGTAGAGACGGGGTTTCGCCGTGTTGGTCAGGCTGGCCTCAAACTCCTGACCTCATGATCTGCCTGTCTGGGCCTCTCAAAGTCCTGGGATTACAGGCGTGAGCCACTGCGCCCAGCCTATGAAAAGCTTCTTTATGAATAAGTGTCAGAGTTAGTCTTGTAAATTAAACCCTGAAAATTTTAGAATCAGATCAGTTAGCACTCTTCACTAGAAAAAGTCAGAGGAGTTTGTATTCTGTGAGGGGCAGTGGTTGGGAGTGCCCATGAAGGACTCAGTGCTGTTCTGTGAGTCACTTCCAGAACCAGAAGTCTTCCCTCACCATCTTGTGTCCTCTCCAGTGTTGCTGCCTCCTTTAAGAGATCTATGATAGGGACTCACCCACATACCACTCACTCCCTATTCATTCTGTTGGCATCAAAGATTTATATGCCTTTTTTGTGAGTTGGAGTCCTAAGGAATAGCTACTGTCTGGGCCTGACTGCCCAGAAGGCCATCTCCTTCACCTCTATGAATAGCATTTCTTAATCCTTTATCCTCTGAAATCTTCCATCTCCCCATGGACTGGAAGACTTTCCCCAGCCTGTTAAGAGCCTGTTGTTTCCAGGCTAGCTTGATCTCAGGCTGAGTGGTCCTCCTTCAGGAATCTTCCCATTTTCTACCACTGTTCTCTCTTTTCCTCGCCCCCAATAATCTTTACTTCTCACCCTCCTTAGCCGCTAAACTTTCCCAGTTCCTCCTGGTTAACTAGAAAGATTGGAGAGATTCAGGAATGAAATCTCTAGCTGCCAAGCTCAAGTCTGGGCCATCCTTCCTTCTCGGGTCTTGTGACAGTTCATGTGAGTTTGGGTTAAAGCGGCCAGGAACCCAGGCAACTATTGTCTTCAGTCTAATTTTTTTCTTCTTGCTGCTTCTTTACAGGCAAAGAAGAGGAAAAGAGCAGAGCGCTTTGGGATTGCCTGATGAAAAGTTCTTGATACTTTCTGTTCTCCAGTGTTTTCCATTTCTCTCATTCTTCTTGGTCACATATATGCCTAAATGCACAGTCACGTGCCTACGTCCTGCCTCGCAATGAGGGAGCATGTACCCCAGGTACATCCGTGAACTGCGACAGCAGTTTGACTTATTGCTGTTTCAGCTTTAAGGTTGTTGTGTTTTGTTTTGATTATGTTGCTCGTTAATAAAAAAAAAAAAAAATAGAAAAGAGAACAATGTGTTTTATTAGGTGCTCCTTTGATTTATTGGAGCCAGATTAGACCAGATAAGAGGAGCTTCAAGGGCAATATTATAGAGAGAGAATTGGCCGTAACATCTTTATCCCTTAGAAGAGAAGACAAGGAAAAAGATTGAGTTTACCCTTTAAGCCTATTTATTCCCTTCTCTCATATTCACAAGCATTTTTTATCCTCTGTGAAGAGGTTAAGTTACCCACCCACCAAGTCTTTGCTCCAGCAGCTTGTAGTGACCCACTGAAATAAAACAGAACATGGGAGGTTTTAGGTGTTGCAAAGGACATAAATACAAGGGCAGTGATTAGCAGCAGCCTTCTGTTCTGAGCTAATAATGCAGACTTTTTCTTGGATAAAATGGAGTCCAGGGTCCCACATTAGAGGAAAAGGGCCCTCATTTCAAGGGTGGCCTGGCATGATACTGTGTTGGTCAGTCAGTTCAGGAAGGGAGATGGGCTGGATATCCCTCAGAGATAGAAGAAATTTTGTATGCGGAATCAAAGCATGACAGAGGATGTCAGAGCTGTTACACATTGTTAGCTAAGTCATTGGAACATAAGCAGTGGAACTGGAGGCTTCAAGTTCATGTAGGTCTGAAACCTCCTACTTAATCTTTTTGGATATGTTCGTGCAGAGTTTCTCCTCTTAATCTTTATATAAGCTTGGTTTTTGTTTGAGTTATTTTTGGTAATAAGATTTAGGAGCCTGGCACCTTACCTGAAAACTTTGGTACTATATCAGATCCCATGTTGCTGTGGTATAATCCTTTATCCTTATTTCTACTAAAACCTGCCTGGTTTTGTGCTTAATGAAATGGTAATGGTTTGATCACCTTTCTAATGTCAAGAATCTCTTTATTTCTCTAAAGTCTCTGGTTGGTGAGGAAGGCAGGGACCTAAAGCTTAGATACTTTAGGAAAATTGTGCCTTGGAGGGCAGATCCAAAAACTGCTGCCCATTTGTTGTGAAGTTTGCCCCATTCAGAGACTTTGGAGAAGTGAACAAAAGGGAATGCTGGTTAAATTTCTGACACCTCCTCATCCAAATAAACCTTACAATTGGAATGACCTTCTCTTTTTCCCTCTTTTCTGTCTGCCTCCCTTTTCTTTACCTCAGGCTCTGATCTTGGGGCTAGCTTTTCCTGTCTCTACTCTGTCTGTATCTGAAAACAGAATAGATCTTATTTGTAATTTGAGAGATCATAGATTCACTAATGGTTTCTACCTCAATGTGGTTTTAAAAAGAGAAAAATACGTGAGGGAATAGAGTAGATGCTGACTATGAAGTGGAACAGTGGATCTTTTGGAAGTTTTCTTCACTTTGTCTCTTTATCCTCTATAACCTTCCAGAAAGATACTCAGCCTTACTTGCCAGGATTCTTTTCTTGAAGCCTAATTATTCTCCTCACTCATCTTCCCCCAGATCTTTGAACAGTGTTTTCCAGTTGGTGAGGATTTTTTTTTTCTTACTAACCTTTTTCTTCCCATTTCAGCAGCTGTTCCTATGTTGGTCAGAAGTCTCTAACCTCCAAGCCAGATCAAATCCTCCCCTTCCTATCTCGTTATAATCATTCCCCACATACTCTTTGAACATGAATAGTTCAGGATGCCTTTTTCCCAATTCAGTTTTAAAACAGTAATTCCATTTGGAGATGGAACAGACATTGGGGCTTGTAATTGTTTACCTGAGATCTTAGTACCCTTCCTTCCTGTCCCCCAGTTTCTCTACTGTAGCTGATCCAGCATCCAGATGTGGTTAACTGATTCCAATTTCTGAAGCTGTGACATTCTCTGCATACCTGGAAGCTCTTAATGAGGGAGTCTGTAAAAGCTGTGGGGAGAACTAGCTTCCTCAGCTGTAAATCTGTACTTTTTTATGGTTCTCTAGGATTATTCTTTTTTTCCACTTTCACTCTAAACTGCCCAGCCCCTCACCCCATCTCTTAAAAACTGCTGAAGATAGAGGCTAGAAGATTCTGTGAGGATGAGGGCTATAGGAAGGAAGGTGTGAATAAGGTCAGGACTTCTTGGTGTTGAGCTGAGTTCTCTTGCTGTGTCTGACATGAGGAGTGAGGGAGGAACTTAAGGGAGGATAACTTTTTTGCTCTTCTCTTATATGATTATTGGAATCCCCCCAAAATTTAATCTCCCCTTCTCTTGCCATACCTAGGCTTTTCTTGTTTTTCCCTCCGAAAGGATTGACAATTACAGATTTCACATCTTTCCAGATTCTTTGAGCCCAAGATGTCCCCAACTTTCTTGTTATCTCTTTCCCTTATGTTGTTCCTGTATTTAGGTTTCTACCTCCTGGATCACTTTTAATAGGATAGATTAGAATGTAATATTGTTTAGCAACTACTTAGGTTTAATTTCTTGTTCTGCCACACTAGCTCTGAGACCTTGGGCAGATAATCATTCTCTTTTCAGACTGTACCAAAAGGAACCCCATTATGAAGGTTGCTGTGTGAACGAAGTGATATTCTCATATCATGTATTCACACTACAATTTGATTACCATAATTTGCATAGTAATCATTTAATAAATATTAGCTCTTAATCTTACTGGGTGTCAAGGTGCTATGGAAATACATATTTCTTTCCGAGTAGGTTCTAGCTAGGTGTGAGTGCCCTAGTTTGAACATGTTTGTGTGTGCATACACCCAGTTAGCAGTTGTATTTGGAGAAAAAGAAAAGGCAGAAAGAGTCCCATTCACTCCCTCAAACCCAGCTCACTGACAGGAAAGCTGGACATTGTTGCTTTGGAGCATTGACTTTCCTGCTTCTGCTCCACTTATAGACCAGAAGCTGTAAATGCCACTGCCTGCTCATTCTTAGCTTGGGGCCCCTGCCATTTAAAATATGGGCAAGGTCAGAGTATAGGATAGCTTCTCATGCCCTTAGTTGGAGGATGTTTTAAGATAAAGAAGAAAAGACTTGTAAAAAGTCATCTTGAGTGGTCTCTTTTGGGTGTTCTCTCAATATAGGAAACAAGTGAGCCACGGGGAGAGAAAACCCATTTTCAGCTCAGGACAAAGTTAGGGGTAGATGTGGATATAGTTGCCTTGGGAAGATAGAATACATAACACTTCTGCTACTCAACCAGTTCCAGCCTCAGTCTTGTAGTTGGTCTCCGGTAGGGTCAATGTGCTGATAGAACTGATAAGACAGGGAAAGCATGGCAGTACCCTGAACCCTCAGTAGCCCTGTCCCCAATTCTGGATCAGGTTGATGTCACAGGAGCTTTCCTTATTTTTATTTTACTTGTTTTTTAGAGACAGTGTCTTACTATGTTGCTCATCTTGGAGTACAGTGGCTATTTACAGGTCCAGTCATAGCACACTGCAGTCCTGACCCTCTGGCCTCAAGTGGTCCTCCTGCCGCAACCTCCTGAATAGCTGGAACTACAGGAGCACACCACTGGGTCCTGCTTTCCTTATTTTTTAAAAATGTGAGTCAGGCAATATTCTTTTGCCATTCCCAACTCATATGCCCAGGGAATTGTGCTCTAGTTACATGGGAAAAAATTTTACAGTGAACTGAAAGAATATTTGAGACGCTATTTTAGCCACTCTTGTGTAACAAGGCAAGTTGGATGGCTATGTTGGTTTACAGATTTTTTGTCAAACTTCGTTGAGGAAACCTAGGAACAGGGACTGCAGGAGAATAGGACACTAGCTGGATCATGTCAAGAGAATCTTTAGATCTTCCATTCTGTGGAGGCTGGGAGAGGGGTTTTGTAGTCTTTGGGACTGTTTCGGCTCAAGCTTTTCAGAGAGGGGTTGTTCTAGGCACCCCCAGTTTCCTGTCCTCTTCCCATCCTTCCTTGGCCTGCATGTCCCAAACCTCATACCTCCATGCCCTTAGTGTTTTCTGTCTTGCTCCAGGACCCCATCTTCTTAGTCATTGAATACGAGGTTTCCTGTCTCAGATCCTCTTCACCTCTGGTTCTCCAAGGTGTAAATGTGGCACTTGATTAGGGAGAAGAGCTCAGCACTGAATTCTAAACTCTTTGACTGCTTTTATTTTTTTTTTCAGGTTCAAGTGCTGGATTGTGTCATGTGACCATCCCAAAACTCAGAGCACCCTATGGCCATCTTTGCCCTCTGTCACATAACTTGAAAACTGCCTGATGGCCTTTTTGCAGTGGTTCCCTCCAGGAAGCCTTGATCTCAGTTGAAGAAGTTCTTTCCCGGCATTCCAGTGCCCCTGTCAGCTCCATACTCCTCAGACACCCTTAACAAAGGCTGTCATGCACACATTGTAACAAATACACAAAATAAATGATAATTACACTAATAATGATATGTTCAGAGGGGCACTGGCCAGGTCCACACATATCATAGGTGGGAGGGGGTGCTAACTCCCACTGGGTTGCTGAGCTGTCCCCCAAGCCCCTTTACTCCATGCCTCTTTGGGGGTAGGGAGGAACAGGGGAATGAGAGTTCAGCTCACAGATTTATGTTCATAAGAGAAAGACCCCTGCCCCCGCCACCACACACACACATAAAGGTCTTTATTTGGTGGTATTAAAGGGGCAGTATTCTAAGTGTCCCCCATATTTAATGGCCCAGCTCTCTAGAATCTGTAGAATGAAGTTCTACCTGATGCTTATTGCCCAATCCCTACTCTGCGAAGATCAAGAGGCATTTGACCTTGGAGGGAGATATCATCTGTTCTTCACTTCTCTGTTCCTTTCCTTCCACCAAGGAAATGTGAGTGGTGTTGATGGCCAGGTGTGTCTTGTTCTCCAGGATTGGGGCAGAAGGAAGGATGAAGAACAGGGCCAGAGAGGCTTGGGGTTAGCATAGCTGCTATATGGGTGAAGGCAAGCTGAAGAGCCTAACAGCCCCTGCCCATTCCTCTACTGAAACACCTTGTTTCACTTTCTCACTATAAGAATAGGAATAAGATGTTAAAGCTCACCAACATCACCTTCTCAAGGGTGGTCACATACCTTTGCCCCTTCCACCAACTGGCCAAGAGGGAGAGTCATACTCTTGGGAAGAATGAGCCATCCAGGTTTGCTCACCAGCTTGGGCTTTACTTTAGTTCAGTACTGTTTTTATCAGACCCGTAACTGCTGGCTCTACTTAGAGTGACAGTTTTGCTGAAGGTTCTTGCCCCACCTCTCCTGACATCCTCTAAGCTCTTGCCTGGAGCCAAGAGGCGTGGTGGTGAAGTAAGGATAGGGTGTGGATCAGAAGATTCTCAACTTGGCTTCTAGGCACTGTCCAGCTGGGAGGCAGAGGGGAACTTGTACTCTGAAGCCTGTGACTCCTCTTAAGCCTCACATCTCTTCACCACTACTCTGGTGCCCTGGTTATCTGTCCCACAGCGAGAGGTATTTTATGTCCATAAAGTGCCCGTGGTAAGTGCTCAGAATTCATCTCTTGGCTGTGGCGGGTGCTGTCATTTCTCATTCCATTGAGGGGAAGAAACTGAGGCACAGCGAGTCCAGAGGAGAATGGGTCAGGGTTGTGGGAGGAATTAATGGGCCTAGCTAGTAACTTGAAATGGCAACCAGTCTCTGCCTGCTTCCTAGCCTTCCAAACCCCGGAGTCTCCATCCTTCCCATCCTCTGTTCTAACTGGCCTTGTCAGATGATTTTCCCCACTGTACTTTCCCCTCCCTGCTGCCAGGTACTGTTAGATTCCAAAAATAAAAGGAAAATAATTATACACTCTGCTTCCTTGTTCTCCCCTCTTCCACCCTGAGCTTTGGGGTTAGGGGACTAAAATATCCCCCTTCCAGAATCCCTCCCACCTTGGTCTGCTGGCTTTATTCCCTAGCCCAGAGCAGTGATTTGGATTCAAATGCCCTGTAACCTTCAGCCTCCTTACTGCTCCTTTCTTGACCTCTCCTAATGCTTTCCAGACCCAGGGGACTCTAGGGTCTCTATACTCTTTCTTATTGACCTGAAGATAGAGGCTGGGAGCAGGGCCATTCCAGAGGCTCTTTGGTCTCTCTCTTGGCTGAGGGAATTTGGGCTTAAGCAGGCTGCACCCTCTGGCTAAGTAACTCAGTATCATGAGGGTTGACCTGAGGGTTTAAAGTAGCTCTCATTATATAGATCCTGGATGTTGAGGGTTCTCTCTCCCACCCCCCTATCCCCAGCTCTTAAACCCTAACCTCTTACTATTTCCATGACAACTGGCTTAAATTCAACCCATTTGGCTCAGAAAAGGTTGAGTTAGGGTGATAATGGGTTAGAAACTAAACTTCATGTGTCAACCCTCTTGCCCTTTACTCCCATTCCCAACCCTGGAGGCTTTATACAAGTGCTTAAGTGGGTAGGTGTTGGGGAGAGCAGGGTTTGGGGAATAAGGGATAAATGGGGCACAGTGGGCAGGGGCCCTCCTATTCCAGTAAAGCCAAATACCAAAAAAATGAAAAGTCACAATAAATAAATAAATAAAAATTCCCAAATCCTTTTGCCCCTGCCCTCACTTCCCTTCCCCTGGCCACTGTGGAGGGAGAGAAGGGAAAAAGAATGGATGTTTGATTTCTTCTCCTACTGAGTAGTCAGGGGATCTCCCCAGACTATACCAAGCCCCTCACCTTGCCAGTGGAAGAAAGGAGGCTTGGTGTGGGGCTTTCATTTATTACTCCATTTCAGTCTCTTTCTCAGTGTTTTGTCTCTGCCTAGTCTGTCTCTTCTGCCTCTCTCTCTTTGCCTTCTCACTGCTGCTCTTTTTGTTCCTCTGTCTCTATCCCTCTGTCTCTACATCTCTGTCTTTTTGTCAAACCTTCGCATCTGCAAACTTCAAACACTCCCCACCCTGACTATGCCCCTCCTTCCCCTTTCCCCCAAACCCCTCACCCCTCAATTCCCACCTGCCTCCCTCTGTTGTATTGCACACTGCTTGGTCGGGGAACAGGGTGTGATGTTCATGGGAAGAGTGGAGGGAGCTCTGGGGCTTGGGGAATGGGGCAGGGCTGGGGTCCTGGGGTAGGGTCTGTGGGGAGGCATCCTCTATCCCCCACCTTAAGAGCAGCCACAGCGATCCACCACCATGCCAGGGATCTTGCCGTAGATAATCTGCTGCTTGTCATTGAAGTAGAGCATGTTGATTGGGGACATCTTGGTGGGGGTACAACAGGGCCCAGCAGAGCCTCTTGGATTGGCCTGCTGCACCAAATGGGTATGCGGATATTTTTGCATGAACATGTACTCGCACTGGCCGGAGCAGTAGTTGGCCTTGTAGCGCTTAGGTGCGATGATCCAGTCCCAGCCGAAAGCCTCAAAGTCCACTGTGAGGGGATATCGGCAGCAGCGGGACTCACTTGAGTGCTCGTCGCAGTCCAGACCCAGGTTCCGCCGTGAACGTTTTGTGTTCTCTAGGACTCGAAGCTCCATGAATGGATGCTGAGGGTCAGGGAGAGGGGAAAGAAATGTGATACGGCCCTGAACAGTTCCTCTTCCCTGTTCCTTTCCCACCTGCCAGGGGCATCAGAATAGAGACCGCTGACTTCTCAGCTTTTCCATTGCTCCCACCCCCAGAATTTATCTTCTGCCCACTTTTCTTGCCAGCTAGCTAGCTCTCCTTCAACTCACCATCTCTAATTCTTACTCTTCTGGCAAACTGACCCCCGTCAGCCCCTTGGCCCAGTGCCTCAACAGCCAGTTTTTGTGTTCTCACAGCTCTTCCATTAACTGACACCTTTACCTTCAAATCCAGTTTTCAGCTGTTTGATTTGGATCCTTGAGAAGTAACAGTTGCCACCCCACTCCTCACCTCCTCTAGAATGAGCTCCTGACCCCAGAGAAGTAATGCTAGACCCCAACCTCCTTCACATTCCTTGTCTATCTTTTCCAATGTAACCCCATCTCCTCAGGGCCAGGTTACACATATCCACCACCTCAGGCCCCCTGCTCACCAGCCCCTCAGCTCCTGGCCCCAGGGAGGTGACAGCCAGGTCTGTGCCACTGGGATCAAAGGCGTTGATCTCGATGCCCCAGTTGCTCTGTGGCTGGCGGAACCAGCTGTGTAGCACTTGCTTGAAGTCGATGCTCTGCCAATGGCCTGAGCGTGAGTGCAGCTCAATCTTCAGTGAGCGGATACGGATGTGACGCCGGCCTCCGCCCCCTCCCCCTGCGGTCCCTTCCCCAGTTAGGGGTTTTAGTCGCAAAATCTGCAGGTAGACTGTGGCTGGGCGGGGTACAGGCCGTAGGTACACCCACAGCTGGGCCTTCAGTACCTTTGTGAACATCACCTTGGGGCTGAAGTGAAAATGGCAGCAGAGAGGGCTGCCATCTGTCTGTACTGCTGGGTCCGCTGATAAGAGAGAAGGGCACAGCATCAGCAAAGAGTGTTTGTGTAGGGGATCAGTAGTCCTGGGTGGCATTGGCAATTTGGACTTCTCAGCCTGACTTTTCCAATTCTTTACCCTTCTCCCATGCCTGTCTTATAACATGTCTCTGGTACCTAAAACAGCACTTCCTCTATAGCATGATGGCCCTATAAGGCCTTACTGATACGTATTCATTTCCTAATCCACTTGCCCTAATATATAGATTCCCGTCTACCAGATAACCTGCAAAATTACTCCTCCACCACCATCCTTACTGGCCTCCAACTTTTCCCAGCATGTAAGGCTCCAACATTTTCTGAATCTTTGAAGCTCTTTATAGAAGCCATACCGCTTATCACACCTACTGCCCGTACGTCACCTTGCCCCCTATCTGCTTTGACTTATCTGCTGGGCAGGTAAAGCCTGGCACATCCCTCCCCCACAAAAAGTCACAGATGGCCTCAGAGAGGGGATAACCCAGGGTCCAGATAGGGAGCATGAGCTAAATTTATCCCATTATGTAAACCAGAATTCAGATCTAGGCTTCTTGCCTCACTCCCATTAGGAATACCACCTAGCAAAATGGAACTATCCAAGCACTTCCTATACATCTGTCTCCCCATTCTCTCCTAAGAAGTTTCTTCAGCTGCTGCTTCATCATGATCACCATGACTGCTCCAGCTCTTGAGGAAAGGAATAATTACCTTCATGGTGTTGCCTCCTATTTGCCTAAAGCACCAGAAATAATATTAAATACACCAGATCAACTACAATGCCTTTTTTCTCCCCTGAGCTTCCTTTGGCTTCTCAGTCTAGTGCCAGTAGGTCATTACAAAGTTTTAACATCCCAATTTTACATTTTGACCCATTTCCCCTTGCTTTGGACCATAAATTGATCCTTCTTGGGTCTAATGAATGATTCTCAATAAATATCTGCCTCTGCTTCCATTCCAGCTCCTCTTCACTGCCTTTCCTAAGTCAGTTGGGAGTGCCCTACAACATGTCTCCATTGGACAGTATATGTCTATCCTCACTCTAGATAGGAAGAATCAGGAATGAGCTTCCAGAGCCATAGAAGCAGAGTCAGGAAGTCTGGGCCTTTAAGTATCCTCCCCATATCTTGAGTTCTGCAAAATCAGGACGGACTTAGGATGTCCTGTCAGCTTTTCCCCACTCCCACCCTGGGAGAAAGAGGACCTTCTAAGTGAGATGAGGAAAATGCTTAATGAACTTCATATATTCAGGATATGATACCCAAAGTCTCTATAGCTTTTTTTTTTTTTCTTGATTATTCTCTGAGGTCCCAGGGCCCTGGTAGTCCAGTTATTTTACTGGCTGGAGCTTCAGTGATGGTGCAATCAATGGAGCAGGGTTTGGGGAGTGAGAATTCAGAGATTAGAAGTAGCTGGGGTAGGGAAGCTACTAGTGAGATGGGGAGTGACAAGCAACATCCCAAATAGCATACTCTACCTAATTTCAGCATAGGAATTGTCTATTTTCTTGCCATTAGGTACTAACCTCCATGAGAGTAGACACTATGTTATTCATACTGTGTCTATTTTGCTCACCATTGTAGCTTTAGTGCCTCCCATAGTGGCAGACAGCACTCAGTAAATACACAGTGAATGAACTCCCTAAACTCCCAATCTTAAATTATACAGGCAAGTGCCTGAAAGTTCTTCCTGGCATCTAAATTCTGTTCTTTGACTATAATTGAAGTGGGTTTAATCACTGCCTGATTCCTTGCTAACCACTATCTAACTTTACCAAACTTCTCAGTGTGATACAGATAATTCTTGCTTCACATGAGTGCTGAGCATTAACTAGAGAATGTGAAAATTAGAAAAACGAACAAACCAACATTTATTGAGAAGCTACTACTATTTTCGCATTCTCTACTAAGCTCTAAACATAACCCTCCCTCTACCTAAGCTGATCCAGGGTTTGAAGATGAGGGCTACATCTAAGTCTTTGGTTCCACGTACTTGTCCCCCAGTGGACAGGGGACAGTCAGTGCTACAAGGAGGTAGGGCATAGGGAAAAAGAAAAGAGCAGAGAGAAGAGCCAGGGGAGAGACTGGAGATGGTGAGGGAGATGAGTTAAGAGTTGAAGGCAGATGAGTAGATACAGGGAGAGAAATAGAGGCTAGAGTGGAAAAATGCAGGGGATAATCATGGCAAAGGGAGAATAAGTTTGGGAGTTTGAGAATCCTGATGCGGGGGCAGTGATAGAAAGGAGTGGGTGACGGTTAGAAAGCTAAAAGTGGGAGGAAGCTAAACCTAGTGGGGTAAAGGAGAGAAAGGATAGAAAGGGTACAGACGGAGGAACAAAGGAGAAGCAGGTAGAGCCACAGACGGAAACGGGGCTCGAGAGAGTCCCCAACACACATATGCCGAGCTCTGATGGGGAGGAAAAGGGGCCACATCTGTGTTGAATTGATCGGGCTGGTGGCAGGCAGCAGGTCAGGTTTAGTAGGCGGCGCTGGTGGGAGAGAGAGGTCACTGCACTATTTTCAGCAAATGCCCAACCCCCTCCCTGCACACCACCTCCCCTTCCCCCCACCCGAACCCCCCCAACACACACACTCCCAACCATGGCTGGAAGGCCTAAGGGCAGGAGGTTGGGCTGAGAGGGCAGGGGCCTCTTGCTGTGGGGAGGAGAGAGAAACTCAGGGGCTGGGCTTGGCTCCCAGAAGGGCAGGGGGCTGGGTTCCCAGGATGAAGGCTCGGTGGGAGAGCCTGAGAGGGTAGAGGGAACTAGGGCAGGCAGAGCAGCCTAGGAGAGGTGGGGGCTGGGGTCCAGGGTTGAGGGCTG
>NW_016815506.1:123999-132556 GCF_001698545.2 Rhinopithecus bieti | reverse complement strand
GGCGGATATAGGGGAAAGTCAGAGCCAGAGAGACCAAGGAGAATCAGAGAGAAAAAGGGGAAGAGACAGAGATAGGAAAAGGAGGAGGAGGAGGAGAGAGAGAGAGAGACAAAGGAGGAAAAGAAGAGTCAGGGGGAAGACGCAGAGGTGAGAGACTTAGCTAGAGAGGGAAATAGTGTGTCTGTGGGAGACACAGAACCAAGAAGGAGAAAGACTGGGACAACTAGTGGGACAGAGTGGAGACAAAAATAGGGAGAAGAGGGGTACCACTAGATAGAGGGGAGACAGAGGTCTACAGAGCCAGACCGCAAGAGATCGGGGGTCATGGAGATGGGAACAGGGGCAGAGGAACACAGGACAGACAAGTGCCCTGGAAAAGAGAGGTGGGGAGAGAAATCAGGATTGGGGAGGAGAGAGAGGGACACAGACAGGGAGATACCAAGGGAGCCCCTGAGGAGGTAGGTGCAGGGGATTGGGGGTGGGGGAGAGGAAAGGCAGAAACTCCTGAGAGAAGGAGCCACGAGAGTCAGCCTCGGTGGGAGCACGGAGAGCCCAGGGGACAGAGGTGGAGAACTTGAGACTAGAGGAGCTCTAGCCATCAGAGGTAGCCCAAAGAAGATGCTCAAGGAAGCTATGGAAGGAAGCATCAGGCTAGGCTCATCAGAGGGATTAAGGGGACTAGGAGAGGAAGAGGTCAGGGACAACCTAAGAAGGTGGAGAGGTGATGGGAAGAACTGAAACAGAGGGAAGACATAGAGCTGGGAAGACTGTGAGCTTGAAATTGGGGCTTAACAGGGCTAAGGGAGTCAGCCGCTGGAAAAGACAGGAGCTAGAGGCCACTGGGGGAGGGGTGGGAAGGAGATGGCTGGAGGCTGCTATACTTGGGGAGAAATCTGGATCTCTGGATTTCTAGCTATATCTGGAACTGCAGGGTCTGAGAAGTCTGAGAAGGGGCTGGAGGTTGCAAGGGTGAGCATGGGAGAGAAGTCTGCGCTCAGATGTAGTAGATGAAATATAGATGTGGGACCAGCCCTAGTCTTCAGGTGTGACCCTGGACACAGCCAGAGAGCACAGTAGAACAGTACTAAAGTGAAAAAATGTTTTGAAGGTGCTTAACTTCTGACTTTAGGTTTTCCAGGCTTATTTCTGGATCTGAAAGCCCTGGAGCAATAGTCAAATTGAAAATGTTTGGGTCAGGCTGGGTACGGTGGCTCATGCGGAGGTGGGTGGATCACGAGGTCAGGAGATCGAGACCATCCTGACTAACAGTGAAACCCCGTCTTTACTAAAAATACAAAAAATCAGCCGGGTGTGGTGGCGGGCGCCTGTAGTCCCAGCTGCTGGGGAGGCTGAGGCAGGGGAATGGTGTGAACCGGGGAGGCAGAGCTTGCAGTGAGCTGAGATGGCAGATGGCGCCACTGCACTCCAGCCTGGGCGACGACAGAGAGGCACTCCGTCTCAAAAAAAAAAAAAAGAAAAAAGAAAATGTTTGCAGGAATCAGGTCTTGCTAATTTCCTGGCATCCACAATGTTTCTTTAATAAATTGATGAACTTTATTATTGGGCTTCTCAGAATAGAGGGGCATTGGTTTCCTCTCTGGAATTAAAGCCCAATAAGATATCTTAAAGTTGGGTTGGCGTAGGCATCAGGAGTACCAGACATAAGGATACGGTTGGGTTGAGGAACTGGTGTAGAATAAAGGAAGAAACTGGGGATCTGGGTATGAGGGGAGGAGGTTGAGTAGGGGTTAGGAAGACCAAGCTGGGGAGCTTTGAAGAGACAATCCATTTCCATGGGCAACAGAAACTGAAACCAAAACAGACTGGAATGAAAACTTAGACAGCTTGTTCCCTCCCTTGCTTTCAACCAAGACATGGGCATTTCAGCATTTCATCAAGTTTCTTCATCTATAATATGGGGGTCACAATTCCTACCCTTAACTGGCTGTGGGGATTACATATAAGCAATTGACAGTGGCCTTCATGGGCTTCTTCTCTTTCATGATTCTTCCTTTCTGATTTTCCAGAGCAGTGATTGCCTTTAGCACATATTCTGGCATATCCTATTTTCTTTCTTTTTTTTTTTTTTTGAGACGGAGTCTCGCTCTGTCGCCCGGGCTGGAGTGCAGTGGCCGGATCTCAGCTCACTGCAAGCTCCGCCTCCCGGGTTCACGCCATTCTCCTGCCTCAGCCTCCCGAGTAGCTGGGACTACAGGCGCCCGCCACCTCGCCCGGCTAGCTTTGTATATTTTTTAGTAGAGACGGGGTTTCACCGTGTTAGCCAGGATGGTCTCGAACTCTTGACCTCGTGATTCGCCCGTCTCGGCCTCCCAAAGTGCTGGGATTACAGGCTTGAGCCACCGCGCCCGGCCAACGGCATATCCTATTTTCTAAAATGTTTCTCTGATGTCATTTCTTCAGCAAAATTGGAAAGGCTGTGAGAGCAAAGTTGGTGTCACCTTCTTCTCCTCCCTTAGAGAAGGTAGTACAGACTTCACTTCCTCACCAAACATGTATCTAGTGGCAGGGGCAAAAATAAATGAGATACAAAAGTAAGTAAGACTCAGCTCCTTTCCTCAGAGAACAAATAAACTAGAAAAGACACTGGGTAGGCTGGGCGCGGTGGGTCATGCCTGTAATCCCAACACTTTGGGAGGCTGAGGCAGGTGGATCACCTGAGGTCAGGAGTTCGAGACCAGGCTGGCCAATATGGTGAAACCCCGTCTTTACTAAAAATACAAAAATTAGTCAGGCATGGTGGTGTGTGCCTGTAGTCCCAGCTACTCAGGAGGCTGAGGTGGGAGAATCGCTTGAACCTGGAAGGTGGAGGTTGCGGTGAGCTGAGATCATGCCACTGCACTCCAGCCTGGGCAACAGAGTGAGACTCTGTCAAAAAAAAAAAGAAAGAAAGAAAGAAAGGAGGAAAGAAGGAAGGATGAAAAAGAAAGGAAGGAAGGAAGGAAGGAAGGAAGGAAGGAAGGAGGAAGTTCTTTAGAAAGAAAGAAAGAAAAGAAAAGAAAGAAAAGAAAAAGTAAACAGGACCAGCCAGAACTCTAGGCCAGATGCCTCCGGGGTATCTCAAACTGGGTGTTTCAAGGCACTTCAAACATCACAGGTTAGAGAACTCCTCCTTTCTTTCTCCCTAAAATGTGTCCCATCCTGCAGCTTTTCACTTTAGTGAGTGACAATCATCCAGGCTAGAAACCTGAATGTCGTGTTTCACCCTTGTCCTCTTGGTCATTTCTGAATCTTTGCACAGGTTGTTTCTTCTTCCTGGAACAACTCACCCGACTACTTCCACTCCCTTCCACCCACCAATCTCTTGGCCAAGTTTACTCTTTTTTTAGGTCTCAGCATAGATCCCATCCAAGAATCCTTTCCTGACTTCAGGTATAGAGTAGCTGCTTCTTCCAGATATATCTGCACCATTCTGTGAGGTATGGAGATTAATCACCTAGCTTCTAGACTAGAAGTAGGCTGACTGGGCTCAAGTTCCAGCTCTCTCACTTTTCTGGTTGTGTGAACTTGGACAAGTTATTAAACCTCTTTATACCTCAGATTCCTCACCTATAAGATGGGGATAATTGTGTGTGTGTGTGTGTGTGTGTGTGTATATATATGTGTGTGTGTGTGTATATATATATATATTCAGAGAGAGAGAGAGAGAGATATGGAGTGTTGCTTTGTCACCCAGGTTGGTGTGCAGTGGCGAGGTCTCGACTCACTGCAACCTCCACCTCCCAGGTTCAAGCGATTCACCTATCCTTAGCTGCCCGAATAGCTGGGATTACAGGCACGCGCCACCATGCCTGGCTAATTTTTGTATTTTTAGTAAAGACAGGGTTTCACCATGTTGGCCAGACTGGTCTTGAACTCCTGACCTCAAGTGATCTACCCGCCTCACCTCCCGAAGTGCTGGGATTACAGGCGCGAGCCACTGTGCCTGGCCAAGGATAACAATATTGTACCTATTTCATAAGGTTATGAGGATTAAATGTCTGAAAAACTATTCTAAATGCATTAGTTACTCCAAGGTACAACCCTGACCTTGGGAGACCAGAATGAGCAAGAACTTTTTCACCAAAGTATTCCTTAACAGTTTTGAATAAAGAATGAATGAGCCCTACTAAATGAATTTGATTCATTTAGAGTTGGGTAGGGGAAACAAAACAGTGTATTTGTATATATGAGGGATTATTGGTATCTGCCAAATACAGGGAGAGTCAGGAACATTTGAGACAGAAAGGATTAGTATCTCCTGATAGCCTCCTCAGTTTCCAAGACTAAAGTTAATCCAATAAGAGGGCAAGACTGCCATCTGATGGTAGAATCTGGAATATCAGCTCCTTGGAGGTGGAACTAAAACCATGGCTTGTTTTATTTTTGCATACGTTGTACATTTTCATTTTAGATGTTTAGTTTGAAAAGTTCTATATCATAATGCATTAAGCCTTGTCCTTTCTCCAGCGCCTCCTAGATGTTGCCTCTTTCCTTGAGTTCCCTCAGGTATGGTTCTGTTGGGATCCCCTGAGTTTCAGGAACTAACCCCTGGGTGGTTTCTTTTAGGAGCTTCAGAACTCCAGCTGCCCCAGACTCCCTAAAAATGGGGCACTGGTGGCTTTACAGAAAAGAAATTTGGAGGGATCTGGACATTAGATCTTTCCTTATCCTAGTACATGCTAAGGTTTGGGGCCCCGCCCACTGTCCTAGTCTCCCTGGCAACTGTCTTCCTGCCAAGGGTGCCCCTCTCCCAGAGTTACCCAGGCAACCTTCAGGCCCGCCTTCTTCAAGGTCCTGACTGGTTCGTAGCAAATGTGGGTCACAGCCTAAGGGAGGCATTTAGGCTTAAAATGTATGAACTGCCAGGAGAGAAGGCGGCTGTGTTCCGCGGGAGTGTAACCTGCTAGAGAGAGAGGTGCTTGGGTAGATGGTCTGCTACATCCTCAGGAAGAGCTGCAGCTCCCTGGAGCCTGTCACCGGGGTCTGAAGCCAGAGTTGCCTGCACCATGATCAGAAGTGCTGCTGCCAGAACAGGAGAACCATTGTAAGGGAACCCTGTAAGGAGGGACTCCTGCCACCCCGCACCTTCACCACAATGGCCACCTCCACACCCAAACTGCCTTGTCTATCAGAGCTAGGCTCAGTGGGGAGTAGCTATTTTTCTCTCCTCCCTGGGGAGGATCCCTAATCCTATCTCTTCTTCCTTTTTTCTCCTAAAGTTTCTATTTTGAGGGTCAGTGGACTCATTCTTTGGCACTGCAGGGCTTTCTAAGGAGGGGAGGGGCTACATCTCATTGAGATGTAGCAGAGGGGAGAGGTTTACTCCCCAGCTCTCCTGCTCTCCCTGCATGTGCCTCTGGGGGAGTGGGGAGGCTATTCTGGGCTGGGGATGGTGTGTTAGCAGAGTGGACCCCTTCCAGTCCTCTGCCCACAAATCCTGCAGCCCCAGAGAGGATGTCACTGTAATTACTGTCCTCTCCCACACCACATTCTAAACCCTACAATTATCTTGCTGGGATCACTTGGCAGTCTTGTTAACCTCTTTAGCCCCAAGGCCCTCTAAGAGAAGTTGGGAGTTGGGAGAAGGGGGCCAAAGAGTTTGTGTTTGGGGTGGGGGACACTGTGGCAGGATACAACTGGGGGACTCTAAGAATCATTTGGGGTTATGTCTTCCTTTGCCTCTGGCCTCCCTCCTGCTCATCCCCAATCTGTCCCCTCTCCCCTTCTCATGGCAGGCCAGCTCTACAACTCCACTGGGTGCAAGCTGCTTCTTATCTTCATTCTTGGCCTCCCTAGGGTCCCCACCTCTTCCCTGAGTTCTCACCTACTGCTCCCTCTCCGGGCCCATGGTGGGTCCTCATTGTAGGCCCTGTTTCTGGCAGTGGCCAATGCTACCAGCAGGAGGCACCACTATTCCAGCTGCTGCTCCAGGAAAAGAACAGTTCTGAGTGAAATGTCAGCTTCTCCAAGGACCTTAAAACGCTGGCAGATGGGCTGATCCGGGAGGCGACAAAGCACGGCCTGAGCTGCCAGGTGAGGGAGCTGCTGGGAAGCAGGAGGGAACTGCAGGAGTGTTCAGAGGAAATTCTGTCTCCAGAGGGAATGAAGGAGAAAGCAGAGGATAGTGAAGGTCAAAGTTGTCAGATGAGGGGCGTGTGTGTGTGTGAATGGTGAGGGTGTGAGGATAACCAGAGGGTCTGGCTGGGATCTGGGAATGGGAACTTGAAATTGGTGAGGGCAGGAGAAACTGGTCTGGGCTCTAACAAGGGGTGCCAGCACTCCTCACCCCCGGTTCCCTGGGCTGCAAGACCACATCCATGGGGAAGAACCCAACCAGTTTGAGAACAGCCTGGGTGAGTCTGCCATAGGCTCTTCTTTGGCAGGTATCTCAGGTCCTCTGCTGCCCCAATGCATCCCCCAGGCTGTGCTAGGCAGCCTCCAGAATCCAGGGGTTCTCTTTGTCATAGCCCTCTCGCCACACTATATTTTTTGTCTGTGTCTATAAGGTTGTAAGCACCCTGAAGGCAGGGACATGTCTTCCTTATCTCCATGTTTAGGCTCCCCATACATGGATGAATACATGAATGAATTTTTCCTGAGCCCCTGCCTAGGCCTCTTGACCTTTTAGTCCCAAGGAACAGAAACCTGAGATAATCACCTAGCCCCAGCCTCACTTCTTTGTCATTTCTCCTATGTTCATCTCTGTTCCATCCTAGGAAAAACTTCAGTTGTGAGGCTCTGTGATTCTCAGGTAGATACCTCTGTGCTCCTGCGCCTGGTTCTGGGCCAGAACCACATATCAGCTAAGATCCTGGCCAAGGGAGTGCGTAAGCAAGACATGAGCCTGGATGAGGCTCCCAAGCTGGATGGGCTGGAGCTGTTCATCCTGCCCACTCACCAGCTGGGCATTTGGATGGACCTCTTGTTAATGATGGCACTGGCTGGGAAGAGACTGGGACAGGAGTGACAATGAGGGGCCAGAGGTCAGGAACTAGGGGCCCAAGAAATGGGGAAAGGAATTGAGGCGGGCCCTGAGGACACATCCTGGTGAGGGGTGGGGCTGGAGTGTGGGGTTGCGAGAGGAGCTAGACCTTGAGGCTTAAATTGGGGGTTCTAGGCCAAGGCCAAGGCCAAGGTGAGTGTGAGGGGCAGAAGGAGGCTGGATTATCCCTCCCACTCCTACCTTGGCTACGTCAGTTGGGGTGGAGTATCCAGACATTTTTCAAAGCAAAATAATTTTAATTCCCATGAGTCTAAAAATAGGGTATGATAAAGCCTTATCATTCTTTTTTGTTTTTTGAGGTCCTTGGAGAAGGACCTCAAAACGCTGGCAGATGGGCTGATCTGTGTTGCTCTGTTGCCCAGGTTGGAGTGCAGTGGCATGATCTTGGCTCACTGCAGCCTCTGTCTCCTGGTTTCAAGCAATCTTCCTGCCTCAGCCTCCCGAGTAGCTAGGACTACAGGCACATGCCACCACGCCCAGCTAATTTTTTTGTATTTCTGGTAGATTCAGGGTTTCGCCATGTTGGTCAGGCTGGTCTTGAACTTCTGACCTCAGGTGATCCACCTGCCTTGGCCTCCTAAAGTGTTGGGATTACAGGCGTGAGCCACCTGATCCTGTTTTTTTTTTTTTTAATAGAGATGGGGTTTCACCATCTTGCCCAGGCTGATCTCAAATTCCTGGGCTCCTACTTCAGCCTCTCATAGTGTTGGGATTACAGGTGTGAGCCACCACATCCAGCCAAGCCTTACCATTCCTTTTTTTTGTTTTTGAGATGGAGTTTCCCTGTTGTTGCTCAGGCTGGAGTGCAGTGGTGCCATCTCAGCTCATGGCAACCTCCGTCTCCTGGGTTCAAGTGATTCTCCTGCTTCAGCCTCCCCAGTAGCTGGGACTACAGGCATGCACCACTACGCTCAGCTAATTTGTATTTTTAGTAGAGACGGGGGGGGGTCTCTCCATGTTGGTCAGGCTAGTCTCGACCTCCCAACCTCAGGTGATCTGCCCGCCTCAGCCTCCCAAAGTGCTGGTATTACAGGCGTGAGTCACTGTGCCCAGCCACCATTTTTTTTTTTTTTTTTTAATTTTTTTGAAATGGAGTCTTGCTCTGTCACCCAGGCTGCAGTGCAGTGCTGCAATCTCAGCTCACTGCAACCTCCGCCTCCCAGGTTCAAGCAATTCTCCTGCCTCAGCCTCCCGAGTAGCTGGGACTACAGGTGCATGCCACCATGGCCGACTAATTTTTTGTATTTTAGTAGAGATGGGGTTTCACTGTGTTGCCCAGGCTGGTCTTGAACTCCTGAGCTCAGGCTATCTGTCCACCTCGGCTTCCCAAAGTGCTAGGATTACAGGCGTGAGCCACTGAGTTTTTTGTTTTTTTTTTTTTTTTTTTTGAGAAGGAGTCTCGCTCTGTCACCCAGGCTGGAGTGCAGTGGCCAGATCTCAGCTCACTGCAAACTCCGCCTCCCGGGTTTACGCCATTCTCCTGCCTCAGCCTCCCGAGTAGCTGGGACTACAGGCGCCCGCCACCTCGCCCGGCTAGTTTTTTGTATTTTTTTA
>NW_016815506.1:68806-123573 GCF_001698545.2 Rhinopithecus bieti | reverse complement strand
AGATCTCAGCTCACTGCAAGCTCCGCCTCCCGGGTTTACGCCATTCTCCTGCCTCAGCCTCTCGAGTAGCTGGGACTACAGGCGCCCGCCATCTCGCCCGGCTAGTCTTTTGGATTTTTTAATAGAGACGGGGTTTCACCGTGTTAGCCAGGATGGTCTCGATCTCCTGACCTCTTGATCCACCCGTCTTGGCCTCCCAAAGTGCTGGGATTACAGGCTTGAGACACCGCACCCAGCCTTCGGCCACCATTCTTAAAGTAATAAAACCAGTTCCCTTAATTTATTCTGTAATCCTCACAACGGCCCTGTGAGGTGGGGAAGGGAGTTGTTTTCCTCCTACTCAACTGGGAGAAAACTGAGGCTCAGGGGGAGAGGTCACCCCATTCGTGAGCAGCAGAACCAGGTCTCACACCAGGGCTTCTGGCCTCAGAGAGCTTCTTGCTGGCAGCAGGTGTGACAGCACTGGAGTGGTACATCAAGACCCTGGCAGGGTGTGGTGGCTCACGCCTGTAATCCCAGCACTTTGGGAGGCCGAGGCAGGTGGACCACTTGAGCGTGGTGGTGGACACCTGTAATTCCAGCTACTCAGGAGGCTGAGGCAGAAGAATCGCTTGAACCCAGGCGGCAGAGGTTACAGTGAGCTGAGATGGCGCCATTGCACTCCAGCCTGGGCAACAAGAGTGAAACTCTGTCGGGGGAAAAAAAAAAGAATTTAAAAAATTAGCTAGTTGTGGTAGTGGGCACCTGTAATCTCAGCTACTTGGGAAGCTGAGGCAGGAGAATCACTTGAAACTGGTAGGTGCAGGTTTTGGGGAGCCGACTGCCACTGCACTTCAGCCTGGGTGACAGAGTGAGACTTCGTCTCCAGAAAAAAAAGACCCTGATTCTTGCCTGCAGGTTGACCTGTTGACCCTGAGTGAGTGGCTTTACCTCTCTGAGCCACTTTCCTGGAAGTGAGATATAAAGGGACTTTGGCAATATGTTCTTCTGGGTACCATAGTAATGCAGTCTTGCCAATTATGAAGGGTGTGGCCTCCCTCAAAAAGTTGGAGCAGAGATGGCCACCCAGTGACTGGAGATTCCTTTCTTGTTCTTTTTTTTTTTTTTGAGATGGAGTCTCATTCTGTTGCTCAGGCTGGAGTACAGTGGCATGATCTCAGCTCACTGCAACCAACCTCTGCCTCCCAGGTTCAAGCGATTCTTCTGCCTCAGCCTCCCGAGTAGCTGGCATTACAGGCATGTACCACCATGCCCGGCTATTTTTTTTTTTTTTTGAGACAGTCTCACTCTGTTGCCCAGGCTGGAGTGCAGTGGCGTGATCTCGGCTGACTGCAACCTCCGACCCCCAGGGTTAGAGCGATTCTCCTGCCTCAGCCTCCTGAGTAGCTGAGATTATAGGCGTGCACCACCATACCTGGCTAATTTTTGTATTTTTTAGTAGAGATGGGGGGGGTTTCACCATGTTGGTCAGGCTGGTCTCGAACTTCTGACCTCATGATCTGCCTGCCTTGGCCTCCCAAAGTGCTGGGATTACAGGCATGAGCCACCGCCCTGGCCACACCTGGCTAATTTTTGTATTTTTAGTAGAGATGGGGTTTCACCGTGTTGTCCAGGATGGTCTCAAACTCTTGACCTCAGATGATCCACCTGCCTCGGCCTCCCAAAGTGCTGGGATTATAGGCATGAGCCACCACGCCCAGCCTGGAGACTCCTTTGTGTTCCCCAGTCTCCACCAACCGGTAAGTACATAGTGGTGATGTCGCCGTGGAGCCCATGCACAGTATTCCCCTGGGGGCTGCACTCAGTGCTAGTGCTGGGGCCTATAACCCACTCTCTGGGGAGCCCCGCGGGGTGGTCTATGAGCTTTGCTGCCAGCAGGACCTGCGAACGCGCAGGTGCAGTCCCTCCTTCCCCCTGCAGTCTGAGAGATGCCATCAAGCACCGTGCCTCTCTCCTTATCCAAAGCTGAGGCCTCTGGACTTAAATTTCAGGCCCCCAATTCAGACCCAACCTCTGGACCTTGAATTTTATCCACCATTCTCCTTACCCTCCCCAGTGGGGAGATGGCTTTGATGATGCATCCTTGTTTCCTTCTTCCCTCCCATCCCTATCTCCTTCTCTTCCCTCTCCCCACTCCTCTCTTACACCTATTTTTCAAAAATTAAAGAAAATGTTTTTTAAACCGAAGTCCAAGAAGCATTGATCCCTCATGCATTTTGCCTCCCCTGCCCCATCCTTCCCCATGCCTCTCACCCTCCTCTGTGTCTCCCACTTTCCCGTTTTTCCTCACCCCTCTCCCAACTCTTCTCAACTCTTCTTTCCCCTTGATTCTGGATCCCTTCTTTCCTCCTCACCATCCTCAAATCCCCTTACCCTTTCCTGTGCTTGGGTGCTGGCTACAAGCTGCTGTGCATGGCACTGGGTCTGGCTGATGCCTACATGCTCTCAGAAGGCTGCACCTTTGCTTGAGACGTCTGTGGTCCCCATGCTGTGTCGCTGGGCCTAGTTGGAGGCGTAGTGGAGCTGGAGGGCAACCTGGCTTTGCTTGGCGTGGAGGGGCCAGGGTCCCCGCCGCAGTGCACCTATCCCCAGCTGGTACCAGACAACCAAGGGGCAGCAGCCTGGGCTGGCTGGGATGGCTTGGTGGCATATCTGGATGTCAGGCACTTGGAGCAGGTGCTGGAGGATCTGAAGGATGTGAAGGGCCAGGTCTGAGATCAACCACTTCCCACTAAGAGGCCCCTCTATCCTTCGGCCCAGCAAACACATGGGGCTCTGTGTCAACTTTCCAGGCTGGAGAAGTGGGCCATTCTTTGTGTGTATGTGTGTAGTTAAATATATGTAACATAAAATTCAGGGACATTGAGTACATACACATTGTTGTGCAACCATCAGCACCATCCATCTCCACAACATTTTCATCTTTCTT
This sequence comes from Rhinopithecus bieti, assembly GCF_001698545.2. NCBI lineage: Eukaryota > Metazoa > Chordata > Mammalia > Primates > Cercopithecidae > Rhinopithecus > Rhinopithecus bieti. The sequence goes on along the minus strand of NW_016815506.1, from coordinate 120,644 downwards.
TCTTTTTCTTTGAGACAGAGTCTTGCTCTGTTGCCCAGGCTGGAGTGCAGTGGCACAATATTGGCTCTACTAAAAGTACAAAATTACCCAGGCATGATGGCGCATGCCTGTAATCCCAGCTACTCAGGAGGGTGAGGCAGGAGAATCTCTTGAAACCGGGAGGCGGAGGTTGTGGTGAGTCGAGATTGTGCCACTGCACTCTAGCCTGGGCAACAAGAGCAAAACTCCATCTCGAAAACAAAACAAAACAAAACAAAACAAAACAAAACAAAAAAAACTAGATGTTTATGGTTTTTATGGTTAAGGAAACAATAATAATAATAGAAAAAGATAATATCGATTCTTACAAAATATAGTAATTAAGAAAATTAGGCTGGGCGCGGTGGCTCAAGCCTGTAATCCCAGCACTTTGGGAGGCCGAGGCGGGCGAATCACAAGGTCAGGAGATCGAGACCACAGTGAAACCCCGTCTCTATTAAAACACAAAAAATTAGCCGGGCGCGGTGGCGGGCGCCTGTAGTCCCAGCTACTCAGGAGGCTAAGGCAGGAGAATGGCGTGAACCTGGGAGGCGGAGCTTGCAATGAGCCGAGATTGCGTCACTGCACTCCAGCCTGGGCGACAGAGCAAGACTCCGCCTCAAAAAAAAAAAAAAAAAAAGAAAATTAATCGTTTATCACAAACCCTTGTAGCAGAGCATATCTCCCCACGTATACAAACATTGTACCTAGGTTGAATGTGTTCCTCCTCTTACTGTTTTTTGAGACGGAGTTTCGCCGGGCATGGTGGTTCACGCCTGTAATCCCAGCACTTTGGAAGGCCAAGGGGGGCTGATCATGAGGTCAAGAGATTGAGACCATCTTGGCCAATATGGTGAAACCCCATCTCTACTAAAAATATAAAAATTAGCTGGGCGTGGTGGCACGCGCCTGTAGTCTCAGCTCCTTGGGAGGCTGAGGCAGGAAAATCACTTGAACCCGGCGGGTGGAGGTTGCAGTGAGCCAAGATCGCGCCACTGCACTCCACTCTGGTGATAGAGCAAGACTCCGTCTCAAACAAAAAAAGAGAGACAGAGTTTCACTCTTGTTGCCCAGGCTGGAGTGCAGTAACATGATCTCTGCTCACTGCAACCTCTGCCTCCTGGGTTGAAGCGATTCTTCTGCCTCAGCCTCCTGAGTAGCTGGGACTACAGGCACACACCACTATGCCCAGCTACTTTTTGTATTTTAGTAGAGACAGGGTTTCACCATGTTGGCCAGGCTGGTCTCGAACTCCTGACCTCAGGTGATCCACCCGCCTAGGCCTCCCAAAGTGCTGGGATTACAGGCATGGTGAGCCACCGCACCTGGCCCCTCCTCTTACTTTTGGGAACATCCTACTCTATGGAGCAGCTGTTCTTTCACCACTTTACTTTCTTAATAAACTTGCTTATACCTTGCACTGCGACTCACCCTGAATTCTTTCTTTTTTTTTTTTTTTTTTTTTTTTTTGAGAAGGAGTCTCACTCTGTCACCCAGGCTGGAGTGCAGTGGCCAGATCTCAGCTCACTGCAAACTCCGCCTCCCGGGTTTACGCCATTCTCCTGCCTCAGCCTTCCGTCTGAATTCTTTCTTGCATGAGATCCAAGAACCCTCTCTTGTGGTCTGGATGGGGACCCCTTTCCTGTGGCAAATGCATTGGCTTCCAACTCCACACAGGCTTGTTCTCTGGGTTTCCCTGGCCTTCTCCTTTCTTCTGTTGCTTTACCAAGTTGCTGCCACCACTCTGCACTTGCTAGTTTGCTTTCAGCCCCTTCCCCTGGTGTTCCTCTAGGAGGGTCCCATTCTCCTGGCCTTCACCTCAGCTCTCCCTCTGCTCACCTGGATGTCTCTACTTCCTCCCCTTACTCTGGGGCCCCAGCACGTGCTCCTGACACTGCTCCAGAGAAAGCATCCCATCCAATGGCCTTCTCTTGTTTCTTACCCAAGTTGCCCTCTTTACACTATTTGGCAGAGTTCCCTCTTCCTGTCTTACTTTTTATTTTTTTGAGGCAGAGTCTTGCTTTGTTGCCCAGGGTAGGGTGCAGTGGTGGGTGTGATCACGGCTCACTTCAACCTCCACCTCCTGGGCTCAAGCGATCCTCCCACTTCAGCCTCTAGAGTAGCTGGGACTACAGGTGCTTGCCACCAAGCCCAGCATTTTTTTTTTTTTTTGGTAGAGATGGAGTTTCACCATGTTGCCCAGGCTGGTCTCAAACTCCTGAGCTCAAGCGATCTGCCTGCGTTGGCCTCTCAAAGTGCTGGGATTACAGGTGTGAGCCACAGTGCCCAGGCCTCCTATCAAAGTTCTCTTTTCTCTGCCGGGCGCGGTGGCTCACACCTATAACCCCAGCGCTTTGGGAGGCCCAGGCGGGTGGATCACTTGAGGTCAGGAATTCGAGACCAGCCTGGCCAACATGGTGAAACCCTGTCTCTACTAAAAATACAAAAATTGGCCAGGCGTGGTGGTGTGTGCCTGTAATCCCAGCTACTTGGGAGGCTTGAGGCAGGAGAATCGCTTGAACCCAGGAGATGGAGGTTGCAGTGAGCTGAGATAGTGCCACTGTACTCCAGCCTGGGCAACAGAGACTCTGTCTCAAAAAAAAAAAAAAGTTGTCTTTTCTCTTGACCCCCTAGAATGAGGGGAAAAAAACAAAGGCTTTGGAACTCCCCCAGATATCTGGGTTCAAATCCTAAGACTGCCTTTCACTGGGTTAGATCAATGTGTCAGAGGCGTTTGAACCAGAGTGACTCCATTTTGAGCAGGGCTAGAAAAAGGAGGCTGGGACTTGCTGGGATGCATTCTCAGAATGTTAGGCATTTTTAGCTTCTAGATGTTTATGGTTAAGGAAACAAATTAATAATAATAACTAAAAAAAGATAATATTGATTTTACAAAACATAGTAATTAAGATAATTAATCCTTTATCACAAACCCTTGTAGCAAAACACATCTCTCCATATATACAAGCATTATACCTACAGTGAATGTGTTCCTCCTCTTACTTTTTTTTTTTTGAGACAGAGTTTTGTTGGGCACAGAGGCTCATGCCTGTAATCCCAGCACTTTGGAAGGACAACGGGGCGGTGGATCATGAGGTCAAGAGATCGAGACCATCCTGGCCAATATGGTGAAACCCCATCTCTACTAAAAATACAAAAATTAGCTGGGCGTGGTGGCGCGTGCCTGTAGTCCCAGTTACTCGGGAGGCTGAGGCAGGAGAATCAATTGAACACAGGAGGTAGAGCTTACTGTGAGCCAAGATCAATCGCACCACTGCACTCCACCCTGGTGACAGAGCAAGACTCCGTCTCAAAAAAAAAGACAGACGGAGTTTCACTCTTGTCACCCAGCCTGGAGTACAGTAACATGATCTCTGCTCACTGCAACCTCTGCCTCCTGGGTTGAAGCGATTCTTCTGCCTCAGCCTCCTGAATAGCTGGGACTACAGGCACACACCACTATGCCCAGCTACTTTTTGTATTTTTAGTAGAGACGGGATTTCACCATGTTGGCCAGGCTGGTCTCGAACTCCTGACCTCAGGTGATCCACTCGCCTAGGCCTCCCAAAGTGCTGGGATTACAGGCGTGGGGAGCCACTGCACCTGGCCCCTCCTCTTTACTTTCAGGAACATCCTACTCTGTCTATGGAGCAGCTGTTCCTTCACCACTACTTTTTTAATAAACTTGCTTATACTTTGCACTGAGACTTGCCCTGAATTCTTTCTTGAATGAGATCCAAGAACCCCCTCTTGTGGTCTGGATGGGGACCCCTTTCCTGTAGCAAATGCATTAGCTGATATGAGAATAAAGAAAAAAAAAAGAGGAAAAACTAGAGTAACTTCTCCACATAATCATATTATATGACCGTTTTGTTAACCATGATAACAAGTTAACAAAATAATTTTCTCATGTCTAATTCTCAGTCCATATTCGTATGTCCCAAAATGTCTTTCACAGCTGGTTTGTTCAACCATTCAATGAAGGACGAAACATTGCAGTTGGTTGTTATGTATCTAAAGTCTCTCAATCTTGATCTTCAGACCACCTTCAACCCATCTCACCACATCCTTCCCAAGTCCTTTGAACCAGTCAAACCCAACCGCCATGTACTTTAAAAAATGCCCCTTTTTTCCACAGTCAACTGTTTCTCTGTCCCTGGAGCTCTCCCCTTTATTCTCCAAGGTCACCTTGAGCACATCCACCTGCTCCGTGAAATCCATTCTCCTCTCCCTTTCCCTCCCTCTGAACTTAACCAGCTGCCACCGCAGGCTTCTGCCTTTCTTCAGTGTGGCCAGAACTTGGTTCTGCCTGCTGGCAGAGGACAGGCCCGCTGTCTTCCTCTCCTTGCAGCCCCCGAGCCTAGCATATGCCTGGCATCTAGTGGCAGCACAATAAGGAACCTGATGAATACTCCTTTCTTCAGCTCTCCACTCCTCCTCCACAGCCTGCCCGCCATGGTCAGGAAGAGCAAGGTCCGGAATGGGCTTGGTGTGTCCCACGGGAAGGCCGTGATCCTGGAAGATGCTTCTTAGCCCAGCCCGGATCTCCTTTTGCTCTCGAGACTTCTTTCCTTCTTTGTGTACACACATACACCAAGACTCAGGAAGTGGTTCTTGAGGCAGGACCCTGAGAGCCCAAGGAGTGGGTCCGAGGCTGGAGGTGTGGGGGTGTGACGACCGGTCCCACTCTCTGGCCTGTTCAGATCAGCTCCTTCTGGACACCACCCCTGGCACACAAGGGAGGGAGGCAGCTTGACCCCCTAGCCCGCTTCCAGCCTGGCTTTGTCTTCTGGGATAAGACGAGGAAATCCAGAGGATGTAAGCCTCTCCTACCTTCGTGTCTTCCCCCAAACCCTCGCTATCACAGACGATGCAGGAGCTGTCCCGGAGCTGGGAGCGCAGACCTTGTCAATCCTCCCCCAGAGGGCGGGACCCGACGAGGACGTGTATTGATTGACTGGGTAGCGTGGCTTCGGGGAAGGGCTTCCTCCCCTTTTCTCAGACTAGGAACCCTGGAAAATGGAGAAGCTGTGCTAATAGAGTGGGGCCAGAAATTCCCACTCTAGAATGCTCTAGAATGTTGGGAGACACCCAGGATGTGAGGCCAGGGACTTTCTGGAACTGTTGGTTCTGGCCCCACCCGACCCCAGGCAGTCCCCAGCTGTCGGCACAGCCGTATGGGGAGGGGGCTTGCACAAAGTTGGAGCCAGAGGACAGAGCTGGGCTACTGGAGAAGGATGGGGAAACCTCTCTCAGACCACCTTGTCACCCGGCCTCAGCTCTCCGCCCCGGCGCTCAGAGGATAACTCTCATCCACCTCGTCCGCTTCTCTTAACCAGAGTAACCCAGGCTGCGCTCCGCCCTGCTCTCCTACCCCGAGCTGGCACGGAGGCGGGGCGCCAGAGGGGGGCCCCAGGCGCCCCGAGGTCTTGCCCTTGCGGCTCTCCGTTTGCGGGGGTGGGCGCCTTCTTCCGGGTAGGGGCCACGTGGCCCTGGCCGGGCGGGGGGCTCGGCCCACCCTGCGCCGGGCCCAGTGACTCAGGCCGCAGCTGTTCCCGCGTCACATGAGGGAGGCCGGCGGCCACTGGGCGGGGGAGGGGACCGTGGCTGGAGCCCGGGGCGGGGCCGCGCGGCAGGCGGGGCGGGAGCTGGGGGGCGCAGCTAGAGAGCCCCGGAGCCGCGGCGGGAGAGGAGCGCGCAGCCTTGGGGAGCCCAGGTGAGGCCGCGGGGCCCCGGCGGACTTCGGCGCCGGCTGGGAGAGACCACCGGCGGTCCCTTCCTCCAGGGCTCGCCCCAGGCCCGCGGAGACTCGCCCGGCGCTCTCCAGCCGCCCTCGAACAACTTTGATTCGAACTTCCCTGGGCCTGGGCAGGGTGTGGCGGGGGTGCCGGCCGCACTTTTTTTTTTGGTGGGCGGGAGGTCAGAGCCCAGGGGAAAGCGACTGGGGCAGGGGTCGGGGTAGGGCTGAAGACCGTTTCTCCCGGCTGGGTGTTGGGTGGGGAGAGGGTGTTTGACGCCCGGAGACTGAAGGGCCGAGGGTCGGCGTCAGGCTCGAGCCCCTGCCGACGCCCTCGGATCTATCCTGCGCCCCAGAGGCGGCGGGGCGGGGTCCGGGCTTCTTGGCCGTCGCCCCCACCCCTCTCCTGCGGGTAGAGAGGGGGCTGGGAGACGTGGTTCCGACCGCGGGTTTCCGGGTGGGAGGGGCCGGGAATCGGGGCCGTGTAGGGAAGCCCTCGAGGGCCGGCCGGGAGCCCGGAAACCGAGGTCCCCCTTCGGCCAGTTTTAATCCCCCCGCCCTCGTCTCTGCCCCAGGCCCGGCAGCCATGGCGGTGGAAGGAGGAATGAAATGTGTGAAGTTCTTGCTCTACGTCCTCCTGCTGGCCTTTTGCGTGAGTGGCGAGGGGTCCTGGGGGGCGCGCCGGCAGGGTGCGGGGAGACCTGGCTCCACAGTGGTGAGGGCTGAGGGAATAAGAATTAAGGCAGCTGGAGACCAGATGTGGAAAGAAAGCCAGGGAAAGACAGCGCGGCCACTCCCTCCTCCAGTTTTCCTGGACACCTGAGGCTTGTTTCCACCGAGAATGGCCATCCTGGGTGTGCAGCAACGCCTACCCCCATCCCTCCTGCCTGGCCCTTCCTGTCTGGTGACCCAACCACTTGTGATATGGGGCAGTGGGGCAACCAGCCAACCGCCTGATGCTATCGCCATGAGGCTTCCCTTCGCTCTCCCTTCTCCCCTCTCTTCCTCCCCACCCCCCTCATCCCTCTCCAGTCCCTCTCCCCCTTTCCGTCCTCCCAGCGCTTGGGGGTGAGGAAGGGCTCTGCCCACGTCAATTTGCTGCTGCCCTGGGCTCCTGGCTTGAGAGGCTACTGTTTGTCTAGGGAGGGGCACATCACTCTTGCCCCCTTTTCCTCTTCTCTTCTCCTGGCTTAACTGGCCAGAGGAACCTTAGTCACAGCTGATGCGCATGGGGTGTGCACTGGAGGATAGTGAGGGAACAGTTCTGGGAGAGAATTGAACTGGGAGTCCTGGAGGCCCTTAGAAAGCATTATTCTAGGTCAGAAATACGTGCCTTGGGGTCAAGGCTTTCTGGGAGGTCTTTGAATTTGGTCACGTCCCTGATTGAAGAGCTGGGAGGGTATCAAGGGAGGTGGGGGCAGGCAAGGATGGGTCATCCCCCTTCCCTACAGCCAAAGAAGTTCCCTGGAGGTGTGAGAATCTCTCCTCCGGATGGGGTCACGTCTGTGTCCTAGGTGTACCCCTTGCCCTCCACCATGGAGGACCACTGTGTGGTGGATCAGGCCTAATGCTCACCTGCTTTCCTCTTAGGCCTGTGCAGTGGGACTGATTGCTGTGGGTGTCGGGGCACAGCTTGTCCTGAGTCAGACCATAATCCAGGGGGCTACCCCTGGCTCTCTGTTGCCTGTGGTCATCATCGCAGTGGGTGTCTTCCTCTTCCTCGTGGCCTTTGTGGGCTGCTGCGGGGCCTGCAAGGAGAACTATTGTCTTATGATCACGGTGAGTGGGAGGCAGGACCAACATAGGTGGTCTGGGACTGCCAGAGCAACTTGGTTGGGGCTCAGGAAGGTGGGTGAGGTGAGGTGGGTGGGTAAGGAAGACCTTTATGAGTGTCCAGGGACCGGCTGTGCCAGGACGGGCCCCTGTAATGCATAGACTCCAAACCTGACTCCTGTCCTTTGCTCCTACAGTTTGCCATCTTTCTGTCTCTTACCATGTTGGTGGAGGTGGCTGCAGCCATTGCTGGCTATGTGTTTAGAGATAAGGTAAGCAGGGAATAACGGGAAGGGCCTGCCTCAGCCTGGTCTGGGCTGGGACCCAGGTGCTTGAATTCTGACGGCAGCAGTGCTCCTCCGTACCCTCAGGTGATGTCAGAGTTTAATAACAACTTCCGGCAGCAGATGGAGAATTACCCGAAAAACAACCACACTGCTTCGATCCTGGACAGGATGCAGGCAGATGTGAGTGGGGTTGCTGGGAGCAGGGGTGATGGGAATAGAGAATTCTCATCTCCAAGGCTGGGTGTGGTGGCTCACACCTATAATCTCAGCACTTTTGGAGGCCGAGGTGGGCAGATCACCTGAAGTCAGAAGTTTGAGACTAGCCTGGCCAACATGGTGAAACCCTGTCTCTACTAAAAATACAAAAATTAGCCAGGTGTGGTGGTGAGTGCCTGTAATCCCAGCTGCTCAGGAGGGTGAGGCAGGAGAATCGCTTGAACCTAGGAGGCAGAGGTTGCAGTGAGCTGAGATCAAGCCACCACACTCCAGTCTGGGCAACAGAGCAAGTCTGTCTCAAAAAAAAAAAAAAAAAAGAATTCTCATCTCCATATTGATGGTGAAGGTTCACTTAACACCCTTCTTCTCCATATTTCTTCCCTCCCGCAGTTTAAGTGCTGTGGGGCTGCTAACTACACAGATTGGGAGAAAATCCCTTCCATGTCGAAGAACCGAGTCCCTGACTCCTGCTGCATTAATGTCACTGTGGGCTGTGGGATTAATTTCAACGAGAAGGCGATCCATAAGGAGGTAGGGAGGAAACTGTGTATGGGACTTGGGAAACCTGGGAAATGTTTTAGAAGGCAAGAGACCCAGGATGGAGGTGGACAGCGTCAGGGATGGGGAGGGGATCTGGAGATGGTAAGGGTGGGGTGAAAGGTACCGGGGCAGGGAAGAGACTGATGGACCAGGGGAGGGGATTGGGGTGGGAAGTTTCTGATGGTGCTTTTATCCTTTGTGCCTGCCACCCTTCAGGGCTGTGTGGAGAAGATTGGCGGCTGGCTGAGGAAAAACGTGCTGGTGGTGGCTGCAGCAGCTCTTGGAATTGCTTTTGTTGAGGTAAGAGATAACCCTGAGAGAGGGCTGGGACTCAATCTAGGGTGCCTGGAGGATAGGGGCCGAGGGGAGGAGGGTGCTGAGCAGGAGGTACTGACCTGGGAGTGTGTGTTTGGAGTCTCTTGCATGGGTCTCGGGTAGCTGGCCCTTCTGACTCCTCTCCATCCCCATCCCCATCTTTCCTTCTAGGTTTTGGGAATTGTCTTTGCCTGCTGCCTCGTGAAGAGTATCAGAAGTGGCTACGAGGTGATGTAGGGGTCTGGTCTCCTCAGCCTCCTCATCTGGGGGAGTGGAATAGTATCCTCCAGGTTTTTCAATTAAACGGATTATTTTTTCAGACCGAAAAGAGAAATGGTCTGAGTTTGTCTTAGAGTGATGCTTGATTCCTTCCTTTCCTTACTCATGTTGCCTGTCCTCTGGGACCTTACTGCATGTGTACTTCGAGAAGGTCTATTCTGGGGGGTGTTTGGGAAAGGACGACTTTGCTGAAGGTGTTGGTTGGACAGGCGGTGGGAGAAGTGAGGATCCAGAGACTGTAGTGCTTTCTGCCCCCTAGTCTTACGCTGCCAGGCTCACTATGAACATTCATGAAGCCATCTGCTGCGTAAGTCAAAGCAGCTCCCCAGAAAGGTCCCACCTGGGAGAGCCCAGCCCACATCTGCCTTGGACATCTTCCTGGCCGCCTGTGCACCGCTAAGGGCCCAGCACCTCCCTTCCTGGTCAATCCTCAAGGGATCCAGCTCCTTTTTTTTTTTTTGAGACGGAGTCTTGCTTTGTCGCCCAGGCTGCAGTGCAGTGGTGCATCTCGGCTCACTGCAAGCTCTGCCTCCAGGGTTCATGCCATTCTCCTGCCTCAGCCTCCCAGTAGCTGGGACTACAGGCGCCTGCCACCACGCCCGGCTAATTTTTTGTATTTTTAGTAGAGACGGGGTTCCACCATGTTGGCCAGGATGGTCTCGATCTCCTGACCTCGTGATCTGCCCACCTCAGCCTCTCAAAGTGCTGGCATTACAGGCGTGGGCCACCGCGCCCGGCAGCTCCTTTCAAAGTGTGGTTAAGTTGCCTTGACACCTGTGTGGCCAGTGTCCTTAGCAGGAGAATTTACGTGAACATTGCCTTTTCTTCCATGGAAGCCACCCAGCGTGGCCCCGACCCCTCTTCATCACCTGCTCTTCTCCCCCAAGGAATATAAAGACCATTCCCAGTACAGACACTGAATTGCAACCTTACTCCCCTTCAGAAAATAAGGGAAACATATCAAAGTGCCCTCTGATGGCCACTCCTCGAGGTGCAGCTGTAGATGTGAGGCAGTTCCTTGGCGCCCCACTGTGGGTGCTAGCTGTTTTGCAGGCACTAAACGGGCCACAGACCGTGAGCATGTCGGTTTGGCGTAGTTGGCACTTAAATGGGGTCAGCCTTCCACTGGGCACATTCATTTCTGCCCACCTTCTTTTATTTTTTAAACAATACACTTTTGTTAGTGCTTATTTTGTGGCAGGCACCAGGCAGTACCAGGGTGGGGGCAGAAATAAAGTCCTTGCCCTTGAAAAACAATCTCTTGCTGGAAGGCTGGATTCAGTAGACCGCTTGGGCAGGCTTGGGAAGGATCCAGGTGAGCACAGCATCCACCAGGCTGGCTGGCAGGTAGGAGGCAGGCAGCCAGAGCAGCTTGGCATCCCAGCCCGGGCTGTAGCGGGTTCGGGGGTGTCGAGCAGTCAGGGCATGCTCCAGGCATTGGCTCACCTTGGTTAGGTCCGGGTCACAGATCAGGTTCATGATGCGCTGTTGCATTTTCAGGTCTGCACCCCATAGGTGGTTGCAATCAGTTTCCCTTCCCCACTCCAGCCCATCTTAGGTACTGTCTTCTGGGGCCGTGGGCTTGTCACCCTCAGTCCCCTCCTCAGTGTGGGGAGTGGGCAAGTTCCACATGGCCTGAGCACTCTTGTGGCATCCCATTCACCCTCAACCCTGCCCTGGGTGCCCCACCCACCTCCCAGCAGTCTTCTGCAGGACTGGCCTTTCTGGTACTCTTGTTTCCCTTCATGTGCCCTGTGTGGGCTTGGCTACTCACACTTGGTGAGGAAGGCCCCCCCATAGTGGGCCTGTGTGGCAGGAGGTAGCCGTGCCCAGCAGGCCTGCAGGGTTTTCTCCAGACTCTCCAGGTTGGTCACAGGGGTTCGGAAGAAGCCAGGCTCCACGATGGAGACTCGTATCCCAAAATGAGCCACATCCCGCCTAGAAGAGGGGCAGAGGGAAGTTGCTGGGTTCTTGCTCTATAGGGAGGGGACTTTGAGGGACATGGGTTGGGGAGCTGAGAAAGTTACCACAGACCAGGGACAAGAGTTTTGATGGAGATGCCTACTACCCTGGGACAAGGGTCAAGTGGGGTAGAGGGAGGAAAGTATTTTTGAGGTTTGTTTTCTTTGATCTAGAGCAGGGGTCAGCACATTTTTTTCTTAAAGGGCCAGAGAGTTAATATTTTAAGCACGGCAGGCCAAGAAACAAAATTAATGATATTATCAGGTACTTATATAACAGTTTACAATGTAACCATTTAAAAATCTAAAAACCATTATTAGCTTGTAGGCAGCTGGCCAGATCTGGCTTGAGTACTGAGTTTGCCAATTCCTGACCTAGAGGAACCCCATTCCCTTGCTCCTGAAACACAGGGTTGAGCCCTGAGTGCTGGATATTGAAGGGTATAGTCTCATATTTGCTGGAGGGTAAGCTGATGGGGAAAGTGGGGATACATCCCGTTGCTCTGGCACAGATGTAGAAATCCACGTATAGGTAAGGAGCAGGAGGGGAAGGGAGAAAAAATCCAAGTATAAAGTATGTGTTCCAGTATGCAGTGGCTCACGCCTATAATCCCAACACTTTGGGAGGCCCAGGCGGAAGCATCACTTGAGGCCGGGAGTTTGAGACAAGTCTGGTCACCACAGCAAGACCCCATCTATAAAAAAAATACTAGCCAGGCATGCTGGCAGGCGCCTGTGGTCTCAGCTACTCAGGAGGCTGAGGTGTAAGTATCGCTTGAGCTGCTTGAGCCTAGGAGTTTGAAGCTGCAGTGGGCTGTGACTGCGCCATTGCACTCCATCCTGGATGACAACAAGGCCTCGTCTCAAAACTAAAAAAAGAAGCGTGTGTTCCATGATGCTGCCTGGAAAATTCAGGCTGAGAGGGACAAAAGGAGATTATTTGCTGAGTGATGGTGACAAAGGCAGGCTTCCTTAGAAGGTGGACTAAGCTTAGGCGCCTTGTACTTCTGCTAAGAACTCAGGCCTTGGGCTGTGTGTGGTGGCTCACGCAGGTGGATCACCTGAGGTCAGGAGTTCGAAAGCAGCCTGGCCAACATGGTGTAACCCCATCTCTACTAAAAATACAAAAAAATTAGCTGGGAGTAGTGGCGGGTGCCTGTAATCCCAGCTAATTGGGAGGCTAAGGCAGGACAATTGCATGAACCTGAGAGGCAGGGGTTGCAGTGAGCTGAGATCTTGCCATTGCACTCCAGCCTAGGCAACAAGAGGAAAACTCTCAAACAAACAAAAAAACAAAAACCAAACAAAAAGAACTCAGGCCCTGCTCCCCTGTTGTCCTCATCATGTCTCCTTCATGCTCCCATGGAACTTTGAACCTTATTGTTTAAAGATGAGAGAGAGGCAAGGCCGGGTGTGGTGGCTCACATCTGTAATCCCAGCACTTTGGGAGGCCGAGGCGGGCAGATCACGAGGTCAGGAGTTAGAGACCAACCTGGCCAACATAGTGAAACCCCATCTCTACTAAAAATACAAAAATTAGCCAGGCATGGTGGCACGTGCCTGTAGCCCCAGCTACTTGGGAGGCTGAGGCAGGAGAATCGCTTGAAACCGGGAGGCGGAGGTTGTGGTGAGCCAAGATCGCGCCACTGCACTCCAGCCTGGCGACAGAGCGAGACTCCATCACAAAAAACAAAAAACAAATGCGTTAAAAATGGGTAAAGAGAAGTAATCTACTTATGGTCACAAAGCTTACATAAGGGTGGGGTTTGAACTCATGAAGTCTAGCCTTAAACTGTCTTTTCTTAACTATTCCAATGTGCTGTACCTTAACCATCTCTGCTGGCCCATGTTTGTTGAGTGGGCTGCTCTTAGTCCTGGAACCCAGAGCCCTGTACCCCTCACCTCAGACTGTCAGAGAAGGCCTCCAGGCCAAATTTGGAGACACAGTAGCCCCCACCATTGGCTGCCAGGCGACCCAGGACGCTGGTGATGTTGATCACCCGGCCCCGGGCTTGCTGCAGCAGAGGCAGCAGGGCAAGGGTGACCCCGATGGGACCCATTGTGTTCACATTCAGCACCCGCTGGAAATCATCCCGGGTCAGCCATGGTGTGGGTCCGATGATACCAGCCACACCAGCATTATTCACCAGACCAAAAAGCCCTGTGGGGAGATGAGAAGGATGCTGGGGGTAGGTAAGGCACTCCCACAGCCCCCTCTTCCTGGGAGCATCTGAAAACTGCTCCTCCTCAAATAGTCCCTTTAGCTTACCACAGCCCTTGCAGGTGACTCCTGGGGTCACTGTGGGGATCAGGACACCCCACACCATATTCCTGGTGGTCTACCATACTTACCTGCTTCCTTAACATGCGTCTCCACCCACTTGGCTGCCTGCTGGACGCTCTGGGGATCAGTGATATCCAGCAGGGTAGTGTGGAGGCGGGAGGAGGCCACCCGCTGCAGGTCCTCGGCCCCAGAGGGGGTCAGGCAGCTGGCCAGGACTCGGAAGCCTCTCTGGTCCAGCTGCAGTGCCAGAAGGCGCCCAAAGCCTGAGTCACAGCCGGTGATGAAGACAAAGGCATCGCTGGCGGGCAGGCTCTGCCGGTCCCTGAGCAACCACAGCACTGCCCAGAGTATGGCACCCAGCAGCAGAGGCAGCCACATAGCTGGAGCCCAAGTGACCTACAGGTGGCAGCCTAGGCTGGGCAGAAAAACTTGTCCAGTTTACTGCAGCCCTCAAGCCGTTTCCCCTAATACCTTCCCTAGCTGGAAGCATCTGGTGTGAGCATATTGAGAAATTATCTGGTTGGTAGATAATTGGCCAACTATGGCTCATCTGTGCAAAGCAAAGATGTGGGCAGACCCTGTATTTGTGGCTAATTTAACTAAAGCCACATGAGCCAGGTCCTGTGTACAGACCCGTTGTATGGAGCAGAGGCATCTTCTTGCTTGCCTCACACTTTCTCTCCTACTAAACCAGGGACACTGAACCTTCTATATGCAACCTGGGCCTTGTGTTTGGAATGATGTATAGGGCCAAGAACCCTGCATTTAGTCCTGGTGGCCTCAGATTTGCTGTGTGATGCTGAGCATCTCACTGTCTCTCTCAACCTATTTTCTCACCTACGAAGTGGGGCTAAGACCCACCAGCTCCACCACAGAGTTGTGGAGGATCAAAGGGGACAATGTGTGAGGAAGCATGTTAAAAGCTGAAAGTTGAGTTGGCAATACATGTAATATCTAGCTAGTCTTCTCATAGTTCCCCCAGCTCCCAGTATCTACTTACCTCCTGAGGGGAAAGCTGGCAGGTACTACAGCACCCAAAGCTGATTCTTTTGCTTTTGTTTAAGAGACTCCTCCCAGTCTTCCCAGCCTCCCACACTAGCTACTGCTAAGGCCAAAGTCTGGAGTGGGTGGACTTGGATGCCAGGCGTATTAAGTGTATGTGTGACAGGGTGGGGATAGGGCTGGGGAGGAGGAGGAGCCAGGGAGGCTGGAGCTTGCTTGCCTGGCTGAAGCCAGGACTTGGCAGAGGCCAGATTTGCCTAGGCTCCCCCCACCCCTTGGCTGTCTTTCTCAGCCTGGGTTCCTGACCATCTATGTCATGGTCTCGGAGGAGGAGGGAGCTGTCAAGGATGGCAGCTGCACTGCTCTGTTGGTAACGGTTACTGGACCTGTCATCCCTCCCCCTTCTCAGCCCTGAAGCGCCCCCAGGAATTCATCTCCCACCTGGCTCAGACTCATGACACTGCTTAGTGTTAGCCTGGGAGAGGCCATGAGCACGTGGAGAGGCAGAGAGCCAGAGCTGGGGACCAGGCCTGTACCTTGCCTTGTTTCTCTTCTGTAGGAAATAAGTCCTGAATTAGGAAGCTTGGGGCAGGGCTACTAGGACCTTCTCTCAGGAGGGATGGGAACTCCCACCCTCTGCTTGCCTAACAGACACCTGCACAAACGCCATGGAGGAGAAGAGAGTTGGGACAGTAAGAGGAAGCTAGTTCCACCCTCTACCCAAAAGATACCTGTCCCTCAGGGAAACCATCTTTGAACCTTCCACTCCCACCCCCAACACAGGAGCTAGTAGCTCTTCGAAACACACCACAGAGAAATGGAGGCTTGTGTTTTATTCAAGGCTTGTCAGCCTCCTTCCTTCCCCCTGTGGGTGAGGTAGGAGGGATGGGGTCGGGGGAGGGAACAGGGGCTAGGAAGGGGCAGATTGCAGTTGCCCTTTGTAGACATATTCCAGTGCAGTGGCAATGGTGCGCATGTCCAGCTCGATGCTCCGAGCCCAGTTCTCCACATCCCCAATTTCCTGGGAAGGGGGAGAGGAGGTGGGAGCCCAGGAATCAGAATGGGTAGAGTATGGCTTCCAGTCTGGGGAATACGTTTTATTCATCTCCTGGAAAAGGCTTTACTTGGACTCACCAACTGCTTTTCTTTCTCTCTCTACCTTTTCTGACACTGGGGCTATAGATGGGGTTTCTGGGACCACCCTACTTCCTCCTTGACCTAAACCTGAGGTAAACTGACTGGAGGCAGCCAATGGAGACCCAGGATTGGGGTGGTGAGGTAGGGAGTATGGCCCACCTTGAGTGCCTGGTTGAAGTTCTCCACCATTCCGATCCACTGGCCTGTCTGCTTGGCAAATTGGGCAGCCTGGACCTGTAGGGTCTTCACCTCATGGTCCAGCTTTCTCTGGTTCATGTAGGCCTGGGCCACACTGGGGGGTTGGAGGAGGGAGGAGATGAGCTCACCCGGCTAGTTGGGGGTGGTCTCCAGGACTAATATTCCATTGCAGCAGTGGGAGTTCAGCCAAGAATCAGGGCTCATAATTTTGGCCATTTTTGGATGTGATGCAAATGACTACCAGTACATGCAAATAAACCCAGCTCCTTCCTCTCACTCCCAGGATTCCCAGGAGAGCCAAGCTCGGAGCTGACTAGAAACATACCAGCTCCAACCCCCAAAAAGGAGTTCCTGCAGCTGAGTGGGGGAAGGGAGGGAAAACCTAGAGTGATATCCCTGAGGAAAAAGCTGGGAGGAAAAAAGGGGCATGGAAAAACTGGGAAAATCCAGCAGGAGGGACACATCTGGCAGTGATTGGAAGCCCAGGGATCTATGCAAGAAGTTGGAGAGGGAAATTGGCCCCTCCCTGAAGCTGGGGTAGGATGGGAGCGCAAACCCCTCCCCAGAAACTCTGGGTCAAAAGAGGATATCCCAGGGGTTTCTCCTCAGCTCTCAGTTGCTCTTCCAAGCCTTCGCCCACACAGATCAAGGAACACACACACACACACACACACACACACGCTCCCTCCCTTCTGTCTTAGACACTAGTTTTTCTTTTCAATCAAGGTATGGGCTGTGGTTACCATTACTACCATGGGGTTGGTGTCCCCAACCTTCTGCCAATGTTTTTTGCCCTCCTCCACCCCCGCAATAATTGTTCTCCTTTATTGGCTGCTGAATTTTTCACTTCCCACCCCAAAGCTCTAGTCAGCCAGGAGATTCCACATCCGGTGCCCCTACCCACTGGAATGTGTGGGGGCTAGAGCGGGGAAGGGGTTGGTGAGGGCTGAGGGAGTGGGCAGGACACCTGACAGGGGCCAAGATAGACTAAGCCTTTGTTTTCCTTTCCTGGGAATGAGGGGAGCTGTGGGCAGCAACACAAAACCCTTTCTAATCTGGCTTTGGCTTAGCTGCCCTCTAAGCTGAAAATGGGGTGGCCTCTAGCAAAGGAAAAGAAGAGGGAGAAGCCTGGGCCAATCTCACTAATGATGGGCACAGCAGAGCCCAGGAGGCACCAATGTGGGAGGGAGGAAGTGGGAGGGCAGACCCTGTCCCTTCTTTTTGGGAGACAGCTGGGTCACTGTCAAGGGTGGGGTAGGAACTGAAACAGACTCCCCTGAGAGTTCCTGAACTCCTGGTTATCCCCATTGACCACCTGCTTCTATATTCACACTGAGTAAAGAGAGCTGCCTGGAGAGAAGGGAGATCGGAGGCCCCAACCACAACTTTCTTTTCTCAACCTTCCCCATGATGAATAATGAAGATGACCCCAGCCTCTGCATGGATCACTTGGATGACTCAGTCTCTGGATTCACACCAAGCTGCTCTACTTGACCTGGGGTGGAAGGTACCATACTGCCTTTCTTCCAACAGGCAGACTAGCAAATCATAATCTCTGCACGCTTCTGGGTCACTCAGGGTCAAGAGACAATGTTCTTTGCTTTTTCCCAAGTCTTTGACTGTTACTGGCATTCTCATTTAGAGCTGGGGCAGGGTGTGGTCCCCAGAGACCCAGCAGGAAGGTAAGAGACAGCCTGGCTCTGCCATAGCTCCTGGAACAGGTTCTACTCTCACCACCACCAGCTGTGCCATCTCTTTCCTGCCAGCTGCTCCCCAGCCTTGCCAGAGGGTGGGAGGCAAGGAGAGGGTGGTAAGCTGCAATGAAGGAGGGTGCTCTCCCTCCTGCTGAAATGACAGCTGGACTTGGAAGGGTGAAGGGAGGTGGGCAGATGGCATCAAGTTGTAATGCCAGGGAAGTCAATGTGGGGAAGAGGAAATCTGGCTGCTTCTCTAACCACTGCAGCTGTTCCTCCCTTGCCCAGTGCTAGGACTCAGAGTTGACTCAAGTTTCTCTATGTAGAGCTGGGAGGGGAGGGGTAGGATAGGTGAATTAGTGGAACATCCCACCACTTCAACAGCGGTCTGAGGGTCAGACTGGCCAGTGCCTAAACTTGGGCGGGTTGGGGAAGGAGGAAACTGGTGTTGATGAGAAAGAGGTTCATACCCCACATTGAGGTGATCCACCAAAGCTTCTGTCAGGCAGGTCGCTGCAGTGATAGCCTCTCGCCTCCTCTTCTCTGGGGAGAGGGGGAAAAGGAATTGGAGGGGAGACTTGGGTTTTTGAGGGGTAGTGTTAAAGGTTCCTTACCCACCCATTACTATTTTGCTAGTTGCCGAAATTTCTTAACTAATCTCTGAACGCCAGAGCTGAAAGGGACCTTGCAAAACATAGCGCAACCTCTTTCATTTTAGAGATGAGGAAACTGGTACCCTGGGAGGGAAACGGACTCACTCAGGGACGCCAGGAAGTCAGCGGCAGCGCCCAGGACTCCCGACTCCCAGACACTCTTTCTCCACTATCTTGGCCGAAGAATCGGTAACTCCGAGATTCCAGCCCGGACTCAGGAAACAAATGCCCCACCTCCGTTCCGGGGGTTTCAGGCCTCCAAGAAGCCCATCTCTGGAGGGTTCCCCACACCCTCCTCCCTACAGTCGCTCCTTCCTACCGCCAGGACGAGAGGCTCCCACGGCCAATAAGCAGGGCGCTCCGGGGCAGGGGCGGGGCTGAGGTGCGGCAGGTCGGGGGTTAGGGGCGTTGCCGAGGGGACCGGAGTATTGCCCAAGGGACCACAGCCAGTTGGCAAGGGAAAGGAGTTTCAAAAAAAAGCCGCCCTGAAATTCCCTCTCCCCCATGCCCGTTGCCCGCTAGCTAGCGTCCTTCCCTGGATATGGGTAGTCACTCGAGATCCAGGCTCCGGGCTGAAGCTAGGCCGCGGCCGGAAAGAAAACGGCCGACAGGATATTTGGCTCACCCTGTAGCTCCTTTCGTTCATTCTGCTTGGCCTGGTGTTCTTTTAGGAGGCGGGACAGCATGGTCACATCGGGCTGGGGGCTGGGTACGTCGGGCCCCCTCCGGCTCCGGAAGCTGGAACGCTCACCTCGGCTCCCCGGGGCCATGTCACGTGGCCACTGTGTCACGTGAGGTTGGGAACCGCCCTCTTTTGAGACGTTGGGTGAAAATCTTGGCGGAGAAGGGAGGTAGAGGATTGCGGAGGGCAGGTGAACTCTTTTCTTTATTGGGAGCTTACTTTTTGGTGAGTGTTGGAAGAAGTATTTTTTAATACTCATATTGCCAAGCCAGTTTTTAACATTTTCTGTGGCTCTCAGGCTTCGAGGGCTGGTGGTGCCAGGCCGTCTATCACCGTTTGGTTGTTGAGGGAGCAGAAGCGCCCTGTGCTCATTTAAATTATTCTCCTTCCCTCTCCTTACCTCCTGGCAGTGCTAGCTGGTTCTCAGTTGATTCCCAGTTCCTTCCCTCAGGGAGAGAATGCTTTCCTGTCTCTCCCAACCCTCTTTCTTCTCACTACCCCACTGAAGTCTCTCAACTCTGGGTGATCATTGTAGAGAAGCATTTTAGGCACTTCAGACAGCCTCCTAGGGAGCTTGGCTAACTTGGCGGGCGGTGTGAATGTAGAATTTCATCTCTGTCCTTTTGTGGTCAGGAATGCGAACCCATTTCAGTCTTAGCAGAAGCTTAAGTGCTGTGCCAAAGTAAAAAGTAATTTATATAAGGCCTCTGTGAACTAAAAAGAAATGCTTCCGGGATTAACTCCAACGAGAACAAATATAAACATCATCAGCCTATTCTTGCTACTGGTACAATCTCTCTCGGTGCACTTTGCACTAACATGTTGGGTGACTTTGGGCAAGTTGCTTACCACTCTGGGTTCTAGTTTTCTCTTTAGTAAAACTAGGAGAAGGGATTGAATTAAATCGGTGGTTCTCAATCCTGGCTAAGCATTAGAATCTAAACATTAGAATCACAAAAATCACAAGGTTTATAAAAATGCCTTGATTAGCCGGGCGCGGTGGTTCACGCCTGTAATCCCAGCACTTTGGGGGGCCGAGGCGGGTGTATCACGAGGTCAGGAGTTCCAGACCAGGCTGAACAACACGGTGAAACCCTGTCTCTGCTAAAGATACAAAAATACAAAAATTTGCCAGGCGTGGTGATGCGCGCCTGTAATCCCAGCTACTCAGGAGGCTGAGGCAGGAGAATCGGGAGAATCACTTAAACCTGGGAGGCGGAGGTTTCAGTGAGCGGAGATCACACCACTGCACTCCAGCCTGGGTGACAGAGTGGGACTCTGTCTCAAAAAAAAAAAAAGTCTTGATTCCAGACTAATTAAATAGAATCTAAGGAGTGGAGACCAAACATCACTGTGTGTGTGTGTGTGTGTGTGTATAATAATAATTATTATTATTATTTAGACAGAGTCTTGCTCTGTCCCCTAGGCTGGAGTGCAGTGGCATGATCTCAGCTGACTGCAACCTCCGCCTCCCGGGTTCAAGCGATTCTCCTGCCTCAGCCTCCTGAGTAGCTGGGATTACAGGCGTGTGCCACCACGCCTGGCTAATTTTTGTATTTTTAGTAGAGACTGGGTTTCACCACGTTGGTCAGACTGGTCTCGAACTCCTGACCTCAGGTAATCCGCCTGCCTCAGCCTCCCAAAGTGCTGGGATTACAGGTGTGAGCTACCACGCCCGGTCTCGTCAGTATATTTTAAAGGCTGTTCTGGTGATTCTAATGTGTATCCGGGGTTGAGACTCACTGGGCTAAACCATATCTAAAACTATTTCCAACTTTGGCATTCTCTCATTTTGTGATT
Source organism: Rhinopithecus bieti (assembly GCF_001698545.2). Classification (NCBI taxonomy): domain Eukaryota; kingdom Metazoa; phylum Chordata; class Mammalia; order Primates; family Cercopithecidae; genus Rhinopithecus; species Rhinopithecus bieti. The sequence continues at coordinate 100,068 of NW_016815506.1, read as the reverse complement.
CATTGGCATAGTTGAAGTTGACTTCATTATATTTACTTGCGGGGGGGTGGGGTGGAGAGAAATGGGTGCTGATTGAGTTAGAAGAAAACATTCTTGAATTTTCTGAGTAAGATTTGAGAATTACTGATCAATGAATGATTCATTCAGCTATTTGCAGAATAGCATCCCAAATCCTGGGAGAGGTGCAACTGTCAAAGGATTAGTGAGGAGAAGCACATGAAATGCTTAAGTGGTAGATAAAGCAAAACATTTTAAGTGCCAAAATAAAAATTCTAATAAAAACGTGAGATACTGTGTGTATGCGTCTAAATTGTATGTGTACTGTGCCTTCTTTTTAAACATTTCCTGAGGACTCATCACAGGTCAAGCACTTTCCATGTATTAATTCATTTCATCCCTAGAACAGTTCTGTGAAATATTATTATGAGTATCTCGAATTTGCAGATGAAGAATCTGAGGTACAAGGCAGTTAAGTAATAGAGTTCATTCATAGTAGAGCTAGGATACAAATCCAGGCTATCTGACTCCAGAGCCTGAGTATTACCACTGTATACTGCATACACCATAGTTGAGACCCCAGGAGGGTAGACCCAGAGCACTTTTCCGGGAATCTCCGTATCTCTAATCATTACACCCCTCTAGCTTGCTGGGCATGAGCTGTAGGGAATCCTGGCAGGGGAGGAGTGTTTGGAAAGAGGCTCTGCTCCAGAGAAGGGCTAATCAATAGAAGCGGGAAGAGTGAGAACATCACAGGGCAGCCTGGCGCAGTCCTTCCCCCTCTCTGGCTCCAGCTTCCAACTGCAGTGAGCAAGCAAAATAGAGGCAGATTGGAAATGCCTGGTGCCTCACCTCCAGAGCTGTGGGGCCTGGGAGAGAAGGACATGGGTTGGAAGTGTCAAGATAATGGTGACATGGGATAAGTGAAACAGAGGGTGAGGGCTAATGTGGGGGTTGGTGTTGGGGGGCTTTCAAGGGTGAGTCTAAATGTTAAGATTAGGCCGACCCAGGGAGAGTGTCAGGCCCATCCTGTATTACCCTCACCCTTCTTGGCACAACTGCTTGACATTTTCACAATCGGTATAGAGACTGCCAGGATTCTGCAGACATTAACCTCTCCCTCCTCTCCCGCACACTGGCTGTTCCTTTGCCCTAGAGCTGAGCAGAGGACATGGGGTATCTGTATCTAGCGTCCCCATCTGATCTTTCTAGGGTTATCCTTCATCTGTTCTTTTTCTGGGCCTTTATTATTCTGTTTAACCTTAGTTTCTGCTGCGGTTGAAGCTCAGCTTCACTTGTCCTTGGTAGAGATGGACACAATTCACATACATATCTATCTGGAGGATGACTCTTGAAATTTGAAGTCTCTGCTCACCTCTCCTTAACAATTTCCTACTCAGATTATTTTCCCTTAGACTGAATGAATGCAACTCCACACTCATCACTCATTTCCCTCTTCTTTTGAGGTCTCTTTCAGAGTTAGCTTTAATTAGCAAGCTCCAAACTGACTGGCTTGGCCAAAGAGGGCTGGAAGCTGCTGAGTTGTTAGGGGTTGGATGAGGACTGAGGCAGGACACAGAGTGAGTAGAGAAGGCTTCACATACTGGGAAATCTGGCTGGGCTTCAAGAGAGGGGGTTGTTGGTGGTGTGGCTAAGTTCCAAATGTTGGCCTGAAGCCAGTGCTCAAAGAAAAGGGGCCCTCAAGACAGTCTAAATGGCTCCCTTTGGTGAGTGACCTCCTAGTCCTTCTCAAGTATAAGGGTTTCTTTTGGATCCTCAAAGACCAGAGCAGTCAAGCTGTTTCCCCACTGAATTCCCTCCATCACATTTATGTTCTTTTCCTCCTAGCCACTCCCATAGTTCAAGCTTTGACTACAACCAGAATTCAGAGGCAGGCAGAAGGATTCTAGTGCTGGAGAGGCAAGTGAAGTGAAAAAGTCCTCACGGTGTGTGTGTTGGGATGGAAAAGCCTGACCCTGGGACATAAGCTCCAAGCCTCTGTTGCCAGATGAGGTGGAGGGAGAAGTTAGCCCTGAAGTGTGTGTTCTGGAAGTGTTTGCTTGTAAGCTAGAGACAACAGGTGCAAAAAGTGTGATTTGAGAGAGTTGAAAAATACTGATCTCAAATGGAAGGGAAGATGTTAAAAAGGGAAGGAGCTGGAGAAAACCTCAGCTTCCACTCATACAAGAGCTAAAGGGCTAAAATCTTGGCTGGATGTGGACATTTCTCAACTTCCAAAATTTTGGAAATTTTTAAAATTATTAATCTTTCATTTTAAATTAAATTAAATTTCTTTAAAAAATTTAGTTTCTCAGTCATACTAGCCACATTTCTTTTCTTTTCTTTTCTTTTCTTTTTTTTTTTGAGACAGAGTCTCACTCTGTTGCCCAGGCTGAAGTACAGTGGATTAATCTATTCCATGGAGTGGAGTGGATAATCGATTCCATGGATTATCATTTTACTTTGTTAATGGTATCCTTAGAAGCACAAAAAATTTTAATTATTTTTTTTTTTGGAGACAGAGTCTCCCTCTGTCCCCCAGGCTGGAGTGCGGTGGTGCTATCTCTGCTCACTGCAGCCTCCGCCTTGTGGGTTCAAGCGATTCTTGTGCCTCAGCCTCCTGAGTAGCTGGGATTACAGGCGTGTGCCACCATGCCCAGCTGATTTTTGTGTTTTTTTTTTTGAGATAGAGTCTTGCCCTGTTGCCCAGGCTGGAGTGCAGTGGCACAATCTCTGCTCACTGCAAGCTCTGCCTCCCAGGTTCACACCATTCTCCTGCCTCAGCCTCCTGAGTAGCTGGGACTACAGGTGCCCACCACCACGCCCGGCTAATTTTCATATTTTTAGTAGAGATGGGGTTTCACCGTGTTAGCCAGGATGGTCTTGATCTCCTGACCTCGTGATCCTCCCACCTCGGCCTCCCAAAGTGCTGGAATTACAGGCGTGAGCCACTGCGCCCGGCCTGATTTTTGTATTTTAATAGAGATGGGTTTTTGTCATATTGGCCAGGCTGGTCTCAAACTCCTGACCTCAAGTGATCCGCCTCCCTCCCTCCCAAAGTGCTGGGATTACAGGTGTGAGCCACCATGTCTGGCTTGGAAATTATTTTGAAATAATTATAGAGGAAGTTGCAAAAATAGCACATGAAATCTTGTGTACCCTTCACTCAATTTCCCCTAATGACGACATCTTATATAACTGTAGCACAAAATCAAAACCAAAAAGTTGATATTGGTACAGTATTGTTAACTGGCCTGCAGGCCTTACTCAGTTTTCACCATTTTTTACATGCATTTATTTGTTTGTTTGTAGTTCTGTGCAGTTTTATATCATGTATAGATTTGGATAATCACCACCATAATCAAGATACAAAACCCATCACCACAAAGGAACCCTCTTGTGCTATTCCTTTGTATTTGTCCCCACCCCCTCCCTCCTTGTCCCCTGGCAACCAGTAATCTGCTCTTCATCTCTATAGTTTTGTCATTTTGAGAATGATATGCGAGTGGAATAATACAGTTTCAGCATTTTTTGTTTGGAGACAGGGTCTCACTCTATCGCCCAGGCTGGAGTGCAGTGGCAATATCACGGCTTACTGCAGCCTTGACCTCCTGGGCTCAAGCGATGATACCACCTAGCCTTCTGAGTAGCTGGGACCACAGATTTGACTAATTTTTGTATTTTTTGTAGAGATGGGGGTCTCCCTATGTTGCCCAGGCTGGTCTCCAACTCCTGGGCTCAAGTGATCCTCATGCCTTGGCCTCTCAAAGTGCTGGGATTACAGGTATGAGCCACTGTGCCCAGCTCAGCATTAGTTTTTAATTTAACTAATTCCTAAGTTCTTGACTGAAATACAAGAAGTTCTCTAACAGTTTATTTGTTTTAATATTGAGCTTACCCCATTCTCTGGATCCTTCTAGTTTCTTTTTTTTTCTTTTTTTCTGAGATGGAGTCTCCGTCACCCAGGCTGGAGTGCAGTGGTGCCACCTCAGCTCACTGCAACCTCCACCTCCTGGGTTCAAGTGATTCTTGTGCCTCAGTCTCCAGAGTAGCTGGGATTACAGGCATCCACCACCACACCCGGCTAATTTTTGTATTTTTAGTAGAGACAGGGTTTCACCATGTTGGCCAGGCTGGTCTTGAACTTCTGATCTCTGGTGATCCACCTGCTTCGGCCTCCCAAAGTGCTGGGATTACAGGCATGAGCCACCGTGCCCGGCCCCCTCTAGTTTCTTAATTTCCCTCTTCACCTACAATATTATCTTCCACTCCAACATTCTGGTCTCATTTCTCCTTGAGAGAAATCTACATGTCTAAATTTACTAGGCTGGTCTAGTGTGCTCTTGTGTGTTCCCCTCCCTCCCTTGACCCTCTATTTATAGCCAGGCTAATTTTGGGTGGCCTCTCTCTCTCTTCTTTCCTGATCTTTCCTCCTGTGGTGGTGAGGTGACTTCTCAAATATTTGGGCAGAGGAGGTCAGAGGCAGATTCTTGGCATCTGATTTCAGCCCTCGATCACAGAAGCCAGTGGAGTGGGAATGGAGGCAGGCAGAAGCTGCAGGTGCTGATAGGAGGCAGCTTGGGCTCTAAAGGTATTTTGAGCTGGGGTCGGGGAGGCCTGGGCAGGGAGTCAGTAGTCCCTGTTCTATCCTGATTTTGCAATTCTGCATTCCCATGTCAGCTCTTCTCTACTGTCTGGGGCTCTGAGATATTAAAAAGAATGGGGAGGGCATGGTGAAAGTAGAATCCTGGTGCCAGCCCTGATGACAGCATATGTATTTCCTTATAGTACCTGTTTAGAGATGTGTTAGTGCTCTGGAGGGGATATCCACAGGTGTAGTATTGGAAAACAGAGGGCCAGATTTCCAAATGTCTGTTAACTTATCCAAGGCAAAGACTGTCCCGGGGCCAGCAGAGTGAGAACCCAGTTTTTTTTTTTTTTTTTTTTCCCAAAGAAATATAATCCTGAACAATGAAGTAGGAGAGACAAAGAGAACACAGGAAGAGGAAGGAGGTAGGACACATACTGGAACTTTTCAGAAAGGGAAGGAGAAGAGAGAATCGTAAGAATATGACAGTGTTTGAGGGGCAGAGACAACATTAGAAACATTGAGAAATACTCTGAGAAAGATTCCAAGTGTGACAGAGACAAGAATGATGACCAAACATAATTTGGGATGAGACAAAATCAGATAGTGAGAGAGAGAAGGGAAGACAGACAGATGTATAGTCACAAGACCAACACCAGTAAGCAAGAGGAGTAGGAAGGGGAAGTGGGAGCAATCGAGGTTCCCATTATGCCAAATTATTTCCTGTCTCTCCTCCTGGCCCCATTTCTTTATCGGAGTAATAAACAGCAGAGAGTTGGAAAGTGTCCCCCCACCCCTTTGCCTCTGTCCCAGCCTGAGGGAAAGGGAGAGGAAGAGGGACAGGCCATTGGGTCCCTGTGGAGATCCCATCTCCGCCCCACCCAGGTCCTACTGAGCCAGCCCAGGACTCTGGCCCCTCCCATCCCCTTTCATGGATACGAAATGTGCAGTCCTGAGAAGGGTCTGGTAGCTGGGGACACCCTTTACATCCCTCTGCCTCTCGGGTCCAGTCTCTTTCATCTTTGCATTCTTTGACACCCCCTCCCTTCCCCACTGCTTAATTTCCTCTTCCTGTAATAATCCCCAGTCGTTTTCTTTTCTCCCTTCATTCTATCCCTTGTCAATTAACCTCTTGCCCTTCTTTCTTCCTCTCCATTCCTTCCTTTTTTCCATTTCTCCATTTGCTCCCTGTATCTCCCGAGTTTTTCTCTCTCTTCTTGCCTCTTTTTCTCTGTTCCCTTGAATCCTGACGATGTGGCTAGCACTGCTGTGGTCATTACCAGGCTGGGGGCGGGGATGGGATAGGATGGGGGAGGGCAGCGATCTGATCCCAACAGCAGAAAGAGTGCTCTATGTGACCATGGGGAACAGGGAGCACTAAGATGCCACGCTGGACCCAGGCCCAGGACCGTTCCCCTTACGTTTCCTCTCTCTCTGCAAATTTCTCTTCCCAGGTTGTCTTTTAGCGTCTTCTCACTTTTCATCTCTTACCCTCCTTCCTCTGTTTCGGCCCCTCTCTTTCTATCTGTGCTTCTCTCCCACCGCATTCCAAGGCGCCGCCTCCACCACTCCCGGGCTGGGGATGGGATCGGGGGGAGAAGGGGAGGAGAGCGCCGCGCAGGGGCGGAGCCGGAGCCGGTGCTGGGCTTGGGGGGCGTGGTGGCGGGGGGGTCAGCAAGGCTAGTTTCCACCCCAGCCACTAGCCTGGGCATTCCCTTGGCGACGCGTTTGGGTCTCCACCTGCTGCGGGAACGAGGGGCGGGGCAGGGGGCGGGGCCTGCGCGGTGTTCCCGGGAGAGGAGGCGGGAGCCGGAGTGGACGCCCGAGCTGCGGCTGCTGTAGTTATCCTAGCCGGTGCTGGGGCGGCGGAGCGGCGGGACGGAGGGCTGGCGGGGCGAAAGACTGGGAAACCTCTGAAAGACCAACGAGACTTCGGAAACCAGAGACGCGCCTGGGGGGACCTGGGGCTTGGGGCGTGCGAGAGTTCCCTTGCACTCTCTGGGAACGCGCGCGGGGATCGTCCCATGGCCGGGGCTCGGAGCCGCGACCCTTGGGGGGCCTCCTGGATTTGCTACCTTCTTGGCTCCCTGCTCGTCGAACTGCTCTTCTCACGGGCTGTCGCCTTCAATCTGGACGTGATGGGTGCCTTGCGCAAGGAGGGCGAGCCAGGCAGCCTCTTCGGCTTCTCTGTGGCCTTGCACCGGCAGTTGCAGCCCCGACCCCAGAGCTGGTGAGTCACCGCACCCGCCCGGAGTCCCCATGCTCGAGCCACAGATCGTCCTCCTCCCCACTCTGCGGGGCACCTCATTTCTCTGTCTTCCAGTCCCACCAAGACCTTGACTGCCCACAGACATCTCGCACCCCAACCTGGAGCCTTGCCTCATCTGACTTGGGTCTGAAGCTGCACTTCCCGGCACTGAGACCCAGGATTTTGCCTTAGGGATGAGTTGGAAAGGAAGGTTCTTGTCTTGGCAGCGAACTATCTCCTTCTTCTGGGCCTTTCCCCCAACTTGCATCCTTGATCCAGCCCCAGGGCCTCTGGCTCCCCTGCTTCTTCCAAGGGCTGGATTCCCCAAGGGAGGGAGACTGTCTGTCTCTGCTTAGAATGGGAGGAGATGGAAAGGACATAGAGGTTGAGGGTGCCATGAGAGGGCTGCATGCAGGGCAGACTCCAGAAATAACTTCCTGCCAGAGCATTGCCATGGATGGAATGAGGGCAGCAGGGCACTGGAGGGCCAGGAGAGAGCTTCTACTTCCGTGGTTTAAGACCATGGGAAGATTGGGAGAGGATCTCCAGGTCTGGCAGCCTGCAGTAGGTGGCTTGGTGATAGACAGTGGCAGAAAACTGAGCCCCCAAAGTACTAGTAGCAGCAGTAGTAGTAGCCGCAGCAGCTGTAACAGTGAGAGAGATCCAGGAAGGATGCTGGCCAGGCTGCTCCCCTTCCTCCTCTTCAGCAAATTTCCAGCTCCAGGAATCTCAGTAGCAGGTCAAAGACAGGAGGAGTAAGGGGTGGAGGACAATTCTAATTCTTTCGAATCAGTTCAGGACCCATGGGAGATGGATATACTTTTGTGAGGGGCCTGTGACTGGTCATGTTTCCTGTATCCTTGGCTCTCGCTACATGTCCGATTGTAAAAAGAGAGGCCAGAGATGAAGAAAGCTTCGAAACCCGCTCCTGCTAGGGGGCTTTTCTCTCTCCAACCAGTGCCTAAGCCACATTAAGTATCCATTACTGGAATCAATGCTGTCCACTGGGACTGTCTTCTCCCTCTACTATTGGTCTGGGGGCAGGGGACAGAGACAAGAGCTCATTTCTCCTCACTTGCTTGGGGAGTGGGGGCCTAGCTCTAATCTTTCTTCCTCCATTATCCCTATCATCTGGTAACTGGGGCTGTGGTCCCCAAAACTTTGGGAGAGATAGAAAGCAATGGACTTCATCTCTTCTTCTGTTTACCATCTGCTTCCTCATTCACCTTTGCTCCTTTCCTCCCTTCCTCCCTCCTTCCCCCATCTGCCAGAGTTCGAGGACTGGAGACCTTTTTAGGACATGCTGAACTCTCTAAGCTATTTCCAGGCAAATTCTAGGTTATTTTAATAGCTTGGTCTCTTGTCATTTCCCCTCCTCTCTGAAGGTGGCCCCTGATTCTGTCTCCCAGAGCCAGGCTGGGGCATTCCCAGAGGGCCTGACTGCCTCACCCTGCTTTTGCTCCAGCAGGGGTGCTCTGCGGCAGGGCGGGTGGGGGAGGGGGGCATGTGAGAGGCCAGGCAACTGCTCAGTCCCTAGCTTTTTAGTTGCAGGTTGCCTGCCTTAGCACGCCCTGATGAAAAAAACTTCTTGCCTGTTTCGATGTCTTTTAGTCTAGCTCTGGGATGAGACTTTGAGGTCTAACCTTTGCTGCTGGTTCCAGCCTCATTTATTTCTTTCAGTTGTAAAATGGATATAAACAATAGTATTGCTACATACAGTTGTTGTGCAGATTAAGAGTTCTTAATATATGTAAAATGCTTAGAATAGTGCATAGCCCGCAGTGAGTGCTGTGAAAGTGTTAGTAGTACTGCTATTCTTGTATTGTGATTCACAGAGCGCTTTACAGAGATTCTGGATCCAAAGGCTTGGCTAGAGGGCCTCCCCTGCTGAGCCAGCCTTCCAGGCCAAGCATCCTCTCCAGAGGGCCACCCAGATTGAGAGGGGCCAAAGAGGGGCTGGACTTGGGCTGGGGCCCTGGAGTGTGTGGAGAATCGAGAAGTGCAGTGGTCGTGGGCTACTCCTTTGTCTTCACTTAGCTGAGCTCCCAGGGAGTCCCTCTACCCCCAGCTACCAATACTTTTTTTTTTTTTTTTGCTTTTCTCTCTGCAGTGGCTGCACTGTGGCTGTCCAGAAGCCTGGGGTGGTTAGGGCTTATGGCATGAAGTCAGAAAGGAGTGTGTGTGTGGCTGGACCAGAGGTGGAGGGACTAGAGAGGCTGCGGCTGGGTGCTCTTGTTCCACTAGGGATCGAGTGGTCTCTTCTCCACCAAGAGTGGACTGGGCATATCTATGCACTCAGCTTCTTTCCTCCACATGGGCCCCTCCCCTCCTCCCTACTTTTGGCCTCCAGAGGAGATGTGAACATAGAACAAAGTTAACTTGTCTGGGTGCTTAGCTATGCACTGACCAGCTGTGACACTGGATATCTCTATGAGTCCACAAAATGTGTGTGTTCAGTAAAACACATCCTGACACTCCCTATGGGGCAAGCACAAAGATGAAAAGACAGCCCCAACTCTCAGTGAGATGGTCACCTCTATGTTTGGAGGTTGGGGGGACTGCTGACTTGCCTGAAGGTAGCCATTTATTTGCACAGGGCTGTATCACCCCGTTTCGTTTTCTGCCCAGGGTACCTTCATCTCCCCTCTCCCTTATTCCCTTTCTGGGGTGGTCTCAGTGTTCTAGAGACAGGTCAGTCACTGAGTGGAATGACAAAGTGTTGGAGTTAGGCCCATGTGGATTTGAATTCCAGCATCACTGCTTAATGTCTTTGAGTGAGTTTCCTCATCTGAAAGACAAGAAAAGAATCCTTATCTCGTAGGACTGTTGTGATGATTAAATGACATAATGCATGTGACTTGCCTATCCTGGTGCTTGGCACATATGTGGACAGTGATGAATGTTAGTTTTTCATATCCCTGGTGTCTAGCTTCAGATCTGACATCATAGTAGGTGCTGAATAAATATGATTTCCTTGTCTCACCAGCACCTGACCCAGGGCTTGGCATATGATAGACTCTCAATAAGTAGTTGAATGTCAAATGTGTCTTCTCTTCTCTACTACTCCCTATGCTCTACTTCTCTCTCTTGACACTGGTTCTGACAAGGGATGGCAGCTGCTAAGAGACGAGGAGGAGTTGTGGGAAGGAAGAATGGTTCTCTGCCCTCCCCCTCCACCCCAGCAGACCTGGCACAGTGTCCCACAGATGCCTATCTGTAATACTGCCTAACATGGTTTTGGGCTTTGCCCCCCCAGGAAGGGAGATGGAGGAGAAGAGTGTGGGAGAGAGGCCTTGAGGTTTGTGCCACTGCCACTTCTGAGTCTCTCCTTCTGCAAAGAGAGGACCTATGGAGCCAGCTGGGTGTCAGTCATCTCACCTCATCCCAGCCTTCACTCTGGCCTGGGGCTTCAGCCCCGGGGGACCCAGGCAGCCTCCATTCCCAGCACAGTGCTTCCCTGGGGAAGATGTCTTGGCTGTGATCATGGAAAATTGTCCTGCCAAGAAAGTTGTAGCTGGGAAAGAGGCTGAGGGGGAGGCAGGAGAGAAGACTGGGTGGGGGTGGAAGGGAAGGAGAAATCATAGACATGGGGAGAAGGAAGGACGGGGAAGGGGATTCAGGATGTCGGGAAGAGAATGGGGTAGCACTGGACTCAGAAGGAGAAACTTGTCCCTACCTCTATGCCAGCCAGAGTGACTGATCGAATCCTGGGCTGGCACAGCTTCTGGGAGATGGGGTCTTTGCTGGTTCCCTGATGAAGGGGAAGTGGATCCGTATTTAGCCTCTTGCCTGTCCTCTGAAGCTGGTCCCTGAGCCACAGTCTGATGCCGGTCTGGGGCCCTGTTACTTTTGCTCCCAGCATTCTTGGCATTTCTGGCTGGATTTCAACTGGACTGGGTTGGGGGAGCAGGGCAGAGCTTGGGGATGGGGCCAAGGAGGGGGTAGGGAAGGCCTACTCAGGAACAGGTGCTGGGAACAGGCGGTTCTTTCAAACCAGCAGTGCTGGCTTGGCTGCTCAGGTTGGCGTGAGTGTGTGTGTGTGTGTGTGTGTGTGTATCTACTGTGCATGTTGATTCCTCATCCAGCTGGTATGTACATGCAACGTGATGACTGCATGACCAAGTATATTAATTTGTCCTTGCCAGGGTTTGAGAAAACTGACATTTGCCCCTTCTCTTTAGTCCTTGAACACTCTCTTTAGTACTGAGGGGTTGGGCCTGGGCAGCAATAAGGAGGTTGGATCATTTTGACATCTAACTCCTGTCCCTGTCCCTGCCCCATCTTGCAGGCTGCTGGTGGGTGCTCCCCAGGCCCTGGCTCTTCCTGGGCAGCAGGCGAATCGCACTGGAGGCCTCTTCGCTTGCCCCTTGAGCCTGGAGGAGACCGACTGCTACAGAGTGGACATCGACCAGGGAGGTGTGGCCCTGCATGAGCGGAGTGGGGGAAGCGTGTGAGCAGGGAGGAGAGGACTTGGGCTCCTCTTCCCTCCCCTAATTCCCAGTGTTCTGCCTCCAGCTGATGTGCAAAAGGAAAGCAAGGAGAACCAGTGGCTGGGAGTTAGTGTTCGGAGCCAGGGGCCTGGGGGCAAGATTGTTGTGAGTATTGCTTCTCATGACTGAATGCAAGGATGGTGTGTGTGTGTGTGTGTGTGTGTGTGTTTATGGTGTGTGCATATGCACAGGTGTGCTTAGAGAACATAAGTTAGGAATATGGTATGATACCAAGTACATCAGGGAGATAGAAAAAGGTGTGAGGCCTGGTCCTTGTCCTTATAAATGTAAAAACATCTGTCTATTCATTCATCCATCCATTTGTCAAAGTCTTACTGAGAACCTTTTAAGCATCAGGCATTGTGCTAGTTACTACAGGGGAAGGCTGGGCTTGGTGGCTCATGCCTGTAATCCCAGCACTTTGGGAGCCTGAGGCAGGTGAATCACTTGAGGTCAGAGGTTCGAGACCAGCCTGGCCAACATGGCGAAACCCTGTCTCTACTAAAAATACAAAAAACTTAGTCAGTCGTGGTGGCAGGTGCCTGTAATCCCAGGTACTCGGGAGGCTGAGGCAGGAGAATCACTTAAACCTGGGAGGAGGAGGTTGCAGTGAGCTGAGATCACACCCTTGCATGCTAGCCTGGGAGACAAGAGCAAAATTCCGTCTCAAAAAAAAAAAAAAAAAAAAAAAAAAAAGACAGGGCTCTCTGTTTCTCACTCTCGCTGTGTCTTTCAGTAAGACGCACAGACACACAGTTACCAATACAGATCACTATGGGGCAGAAGCTGGTTAATGTTAAGAGAGTGCTCTAGTCTCCAGTCTATAAAAATCCAAAGGAGGAGTAGAGAGAAGAGCTGCAGATGGGGTGACTGGAGCCAGGCTTTAACAATAGGTAATACCTAACCTGTGCAACATAGTGGGACCTCATCTTTACAGAAAATAGAACCAAATTAGCCAGTCATGGTGGTGCATGTCTGTAGTCCCAGCTACACAGGAGGCTGAGGTGGGAGGATCACTTGAGCCCTCGAGGTCGAGGCTGCAGTGAGCCATGATTGTGCCACTGCACTCCAGCCTGGGTGACAGAGTGAGACCTTGCCTCAGGAAAAAAATATAGTAATACTTGGAGAGTGAAGAGGACAGCAAGTTCTTTGCAGAGCTGGTGCTAACACTTACAAAGGTCCAGGGACAGGGCCAAGCTTAGCATTTTGGAGGACTGTGAAATGATCAGGGAGACACACATCCTATATGGTGGCTTAGTCGTGTCTTTTGGCTCCAGGCAGAATGTGGAACAAGGAGATGTCAATTTGAGGGCAAGGAAGTGGGTGCAGACAGGTTGCTGGGTTATGCATGGACCTGCATAAAATTGGCAGGGTAATGGTGCTTGAGTGGTGCCGGCATAGGGGTTTGTATGTGTATTTCTGCATGTGCATGTGTGTGTGAGCACACACGTATCAGTGCCTGCCAAATCCCTGCANAGTGAGACCTTGCCTCAGGAAAAAAATATAGTAATACTTGGAGAGTGAAGAGGACAGCAAGTTCTTTGCAGAGCTGGTGCTAACACTTACAAAGGTCCAGGGACAGGGCCAAGCTTAGCATTTTGGAGGACTGTGAAATGATCAGGGAGACACACATCCTATATGGTGGCTTAGTCGTGTCTTTTGGCTCCAGGCAGAATGTGGAACAAGGAGATGTCAATTTGAGGGCAAGGAAGTGGGTGCAGACAGGTTGCTGGGTTATGCATGGACCTGCATAAAATTGGCAGGGTAATGGTGCTTGAGTGGTGCCGGCATAGGGGTTTGTATGTGTATGTGTGCATGTGCATGTGTGTGTGAGCACACACGTATCAGTGCCTGCCAAATCTCTGCATGTGGGCAGCATGCCTCAAGCAGGTCCCTGGCCCACAGAGTGAAATGATCCCCATCCCTTCCTCCCCTAGACCTGTGCACACCGATATGAGGCAAGGCAGCGAGTGGACCAGATCCTGGAGACACGGGATATGATTGGTCGCTGCTTTGTGCTAAGCCAGGACCTGGCCATCCGGGATGAGTTGGATGGTGGGGAATGGAAGTTCTGTGAGGGGCGCCCCCAAGGCCATGAACAGTTTGGGTTCTGCCAGCAGGGCACAGCTGCCGCCTTCTCCCCTGATAGCCACTACCTCCTCTTTGGGGCCCCAGGAACCTATAATTGGAAGGGTGAGTCACTCCTCAGGGAGGGGAGAAGGGGAGTGAAACCTCTTAACTCAGAGACATGGCCAAGCATGACCACATGTGCACTGCTGTATGGCCCCAGGGCACTGCCATGCCTTCCACCCCCACTGAGCTAGTGCACACGTGAGTGGGGGGTGCCTCCTTTCCCTTGCACGGCCAAGTGTTCCTCAACGTGCTGGCATGGGCCCCAAGTGCACGCTGGGCCTGCATGCTCCAACACACTAGCCCACACCTCATCACTGCCATTCCCGTCTCCGCACGCTGCTGCTGGCTGAGCTGACACTCGGTGAGTGTGATGCCACATCTGGGGGACCCCAGGAAGCCTGGGTTGGGAACAGGGTGGGGAGAGGGCTAGAAAGAAGAGGAGGGGCTTCCCCGTGTGCCTGTCTAACTCAGTGTCCAGCCTGAGGGGTATTCCTTGCACCCTGCCCTGGGCACTAACAGGACTGTCCTTGCAGGCACGGCCAGGGTGGAGCTCTGTGCTCAGGGCTCAGCGGACCTGGCACACCTGGACGACGGTCCCTACGAGGCGGGGGGTGAGAAGGAGCAGGACCCCCGCCTCATCCCGGTCCCTGCCAACAGCTACTTTGGTAGGGACCCCTCCCCGGCCCAGAGCTGCTCTAACCCTCTGCTCCTCTCTCTTGTCCTCCCTCTCCATGCTCCCATCCTTCTGTCTCTGTTTCTGTCTCTCACCCTGTCTCTCTCTGTCTTTCTGTCTCTGGCTGTGATCTCTCTGGTCTTTTTTTCTCTCTCTACCTCTTCTTCTTCCACCTTTTTCTGGCCTTTCTGTGGCTCTGTCTCCCTACTCTGTGGCCCCTCCTCTGGATGTCCCCTCCCTGGTGTCTTCCCCCATCCCGCACAGGGTTGCTTTTTGTGACCAACATTGATAGCTCAGACCCTGACCAGCTGGTGTATAAAACTTTGGACCCTGCTGACCGGCTCCCAGGACCAGCCGGAGACTTGGCCCTGAATAGCTACTTAGGTTTGTAAGCTCCCACCTTCTGGACTCTAGGGGCATGGCCTGGCCTCCCCTCCTTCCCCAGGGAACTTGACCTTTGGTGCCTTATAATCTCCTCCTCCCCCAACACACACCCAGGGAGACACACATTGGGCCCAAATTGCAGAGAAGAGCCGGGTCCAGTGACCAGGCCTAAGAAGAGGAGGCCCCGAGGGTGATGGCCTCTGGGGCTGTGAGCCAGGGGTCTCCAGGGAGGAAGATTCAGGTGGAGTGAGAGGGCCAGGGCTGAGGATATCCTGGGAAGGACAGTCCTGCCTTCTAGGGGGACTTTCCTTGTGGGATGGATGGTGGGCACATATTGAGGAAAGGGCTAGTGTTGTTGGTAAGCCCTCTCATTGTCTCATCTGCCTCCCTCTGTAGAGGAGGAGAAAACCAGGCCTGGGAGATGTTTGGGTGAAGCAGGCTCTCTCTCACTCCCCCTTGTCTCCCCCTCATCCCTGTGAAGACTTCCCATTCCTGTCAGGATGAGGGAGTGGGGGGAAGAGGTGCACTGGGTGGGATTCGGGCCTGAGAGGGACCTCTAGCTCTTCTAGCTCCCTGGGTGTGGGCAGGATCAGGCCACTGTGCTCAGCCTCCTATCTGGGCTCCTGGCCTTCTCAGCCATCACCTTTCTGTCTCCTGCCCATTCCCTGAGGCTGACCTCACTGCATTTTTTTTGTGCCAAGCTCGTCTCTGGGCCTGGTGGGTGTGGGGGGCTGCCAGGCCCTGCAGGGAGGAAGAGCCATCCAGCTGTGGTGCTGATGACTTGGGGGAACCTATCTTTTGACTCTTAACCTAGGGGAGGGGCAGGGGCTGGGGAGCTGTGACTCGGCTCTTAACCTGTAGGGAGGGGCAGGGGCTGGGGAGCTGTGACAAACCCCAGCTTCTGGGTCTTGGGGTGAAGACTTAGGGGTAAGTCACCCTTCCCCCAGGCTTCTCTATTGACTCGGGGAAAGGTCTGGTGCGTGCAGAAGAGCTGAGCTTTGTGGCTGGGGCCCCCCGTGCCAACCATAAGGGTGCTGTGGTCATCCTGCGCAAGGACAGCGCCAGTCGCCTGGTGCCTGAGGTTATGCTGCCTGGGGAGCGCTTGACCTCCGGCTTCGGCTACTCGCTGGCTGTGGCTGACCTCAACAGTGACGGGTGAGTGGGTAGAGGGCCGTGCCACCTGAGGGAGGCTGGGTCCAGTAGCCCTACTCTGGCTGAGGCCACTCAGTCTCCTGCTGGCTCCTCTGGCCAGGGAGGACCTGCACTGAATGCTTCCCTCTCTCCATAGCTGGCCAGACCTGATAGTGGGTGCCCCCTACTTCTTTGAGCGCCAAGAAGAGCTGGGGGGTGCCGTGTATGTGTACTTGAACCAGGGGGGTCACTGGGCTGAGATCTCCCCTCTCCGGCTCTGTGGCTCCCCTGACTCCATGTTCGGGATCAGCCTGGCTGTCCTGGGGGACCTCAACCAAGATGGCTTTCCAGGTATGACTGGGAACTGAAAGGCTCAGGGGAGGGAGGGGCCGCAGGAGGGATGGAGAAGCCCCTCAGAGGTCAGGGTGTGGTCTTCTGAGGACTCAGGGAGTGAGGGTTCCTGGGCTTATGTCTGAGCTTTACCATTTACCGGCTTTCTGACCTTGGCAAGTTACCTAACCTTTTTGCATTAGTGATATCTGCAGGGAGTGGCCAAGAGGATTAAAGATGATGTACGTAGAGTGCCTGGGATTTTGTAGCCTCTCAATAAAATAGAAAACATACCTGAGTGACTGGGGGAAAGTTGAGGCCTGGACCTTGTCTGCAAGGCCCCCAGCCAGGGTGACTGCCTTTTCCCTGTGCCCTGCAGATATTGCAGTGGGCGCCCCCTTTGATGGTGATGGTAAAGTCTTCATCTACCATGGGAGCAGCCTGGGGGTTGTTGCCAAACCTTCGCAGGTGAGGGGAGTCGCTGGGATGAGGGAATGGGTGTGGGTGGAATCAGCAGAGGCATCAGGGAGGCAGAGGCCTGCGGGAGTTGGGATTGAGGGAGGCTGACAGCTGGTTCTGTAGGTGCTGGAGGGCGAGGCTGTGGGCATCAAGAGCTTCGGCTACTCCCTGTCAGGCAGCTTGGATGTGGATGGGAACCAATACCCTGACTTGCTGGTGGGCTCCCTGGCTGACACTGTTGTGCTCTTCAGGTGAGCCCCTCACCACCACTTCTCCCTCCCTGAGGGTGTCAGCCCCTCCCTGTGACTCTCTGACCCCCATCCCAGTGCCAAATCTAATGCTGAAGATTGTTTCCCAGCCTCACGTTCTCATGTTTCTGGTGCCCTTGACTCCCCAATCCCAGGGCCAGACCCGTCCTCCATGTCTCCCATGAGGTCTCTATTGCTCCACGAAGCATTGACCTGGAGCAGCCCAACTGTGCTGGCGGCCACTCGGTCTGGTGAGGCGGGATGGGGTGGCACCTGGACCCTGGCAGCTTCCCCTGCCCTCCCTTTATCTCCCCAGTTTGGGGCTGGGGCTGTGACAGGATGTGACAGATGGGGTGGGGGTGGGGGCCTTGGCCCATCGGCCTCGTTTTTGGCTCAGGAGCCACCCTCTGCCCCTGCAGCGTGGACCTAAGGGTCTGTTTCAGCTACATTGCAGTCCCCAGCAGCTACAGCCCTACTGTGGGTGAGTGCAGTCCCCGCTCTGTGGCTCGCCCTTTTGGGTTTCCCAGGGAGGGGGGGTCACTTCGAGGTCACCCTGGGAATAGGGTGAGCTGGAACAGCTCTGCAGCTCAGTGACTCCTCCTCTCCCAACATGCCGCAGCCCTGGACTATGTGTTAGACGCGGACACAGACCGGAGGCTCCGGGGTCAGGTTCCCCGTGTGACCTTCCTGAGCCGTAGCCCAGATGAACCCAAGCACCAGGCCTCAGGCACTGTGTGGCTGAAGCACCAGCATGACCGAGTCTGTGGAGATGCCGTGTTCCAGCTCCAGGTGGACACTGACCCCTTGGCTTCTGAGGGTCATTGTCATGGCTCCATCTCTTTTCTGTGATTCCTCTTAGCTGCTTCTTCCCGAACACACTCGTGCCTCCTTCTAAGACCTAGACACGTGGGAAGCCTGTCTTCTGAGCTCACTTTCTCCTCATCTGCTGCCCTCTCCTGTCATTTCTGCACTCCCTGGAGGAGGAGGAGGTGCAAGGGCTTCATGTCCCCTCTTCCAGCTGAATGGAGGAGGTGGCAGCTTTTATCATCACATCTGGTCCTCAAAGCCTTAAATCCTGGGTTTCTCCTGCCCCCTACCCCAGTCTTTCTCCCTCCTCCTTGCTCAGTTCTCCACCTTTCTCATTCATCTCCCCAAGCTTCTTTCCAAGTTTTAGAATGGGTCCTAGGTCTGGCTGGGGCACAGAGCAGGGCTGAGGCCTGGGGATTGTTCCAGTGAGGAACAGCCCTTCCTCTTCCTAGGATAATGTCAAAGACAAGCTTCGGGCCATTGTAGTGACCTTGTCCTACAGTCTCCAGACCCCTCGGCTCCGGCGACAGGCTCCTGGCCAGGGGCTGCCTCCAGTGGCCCCCATCCTCAATGCCCACCAGCCCAGCACCCAGCGGGCAGAGGTGAGCATGGGTTCTGGTGTAGCCCAGGAGGAGGAGCTGGGAGGGCAGAGATCATGGTCCCTCCCCAGTGACACCCATTCGTAGCTCACAGAGCCCTTTCACGTATGCTACTCCAGTAATTCCTCATATCTCTAGGTGCCCAAATGACCATGTGCTCCTAGTCAAGGGGACAGAGCTCCTCTACTCCATGTAGTCATTCAGGGGCTCAGGTTGATGGGATTCTGTAATCTTCAAATGAGGCCTTCAAGGTCTTGAAGTCACATTCATCCCGTTCAGCTGGAAGTGGGGGACAAGAGGCCCCTTGCATGGTTTTTATGGCCG
The DNA here is from genome assembly GCF_001698545.2 of Rhinopithecus bieti. Taxonomy (NCBI): domain Eukaryota; kingdom Metazoa; phylum Chordata; class Mammalia; order Primates; family Cercopithecidae; genus Rhinopithecus; species Rhinopithecus bieti. The sequence continues at coordinate 81,657 of NW_016815506.1, read as the reverse complement.
GCCCAGAAGTGGTGCCCTTGATATCCCTTCCCGTTCTAAATCTGGAACTCAGTGACATGCATGTGAGCTGGGGCAGTGGGGTCCAGTTCTTGACTTGCTGTTAGTCTCTACCATGGCATGGTAGTGCTCCCATCATTTTACTGCAGAGGAGAGGACGTAGTTCAGGATCACACGCTGGTAAGCAGCAGATGAGAGATGAGCACAGGTTGTTTAATCCTGTGATACTCTAACCCACCGTATGCCATGGTGACAGGTTTGCCCCCTGCCTTGCCCCCTAGGAATGCCCCTTATCTCATGTCTCTCCCCAGATCCACTTCCTGAAGCAAGGCTGTGGTGAAGACAAGATCTGCCAGAGCAATCTGCAGCTGGTCCGCGCCCGCTTCTGTGCCCGGGTCAGCGACACGGAATTCCAGCCTCTGCCCATGTGAGGGGGGCAGAGAGCAGGGTGGGGGTGGGAGGGCAAGAGTTCAAGGATTGAGAGAAAGCCCCCTCAGGAGGACCAGTCAGAGGGAGGGCTGAGCCTGCAGAGAGGACAGAAAGTGGAAGAGGACCTGCTGATGACTTAGAGACTGCGATGAGGGTCAGTGATGGGGCCGCAGGGGCTCCCATGGCAAGGGATAGCAATCCTTCACAGTACACTAATAATATGCAGTCTACATACATCTCATTGATTAGTCTTCAAACCTCTGTGAGGTAGGAATTATATTAGTCTCACTTTATAGATGGAGAACTGAGGCCTAGAGAGGTTAAGTTAGTTGCCCAAGGTAAGTAATGGTGGAGCTGAGATGAGAATGGAGGTCCTCTGACTACCAGTTGTGTGTACAGAGGCCTGAGGCTTGGACGGGCGTGATGGGGACCTGGAGTGGGAAGAGAGGCTCAGGGAGTGAAGGCAGGTACTGGGGGAGCAGACTGGGAGGGGGAGTGGTAGGGGGAGGTGTTCTTAGCGGGAGTGGGGTCTGACTCTCCAGGGATGCGGATGGAACAACAGCCCTGTTTGCACTGAGTGGGCAGCCAGTCATTGGCCTGGAGCTGATGGTCACCAACCTGCCATCGGACCCAGCCCAGCCCCAGGCTGATGGGGATGACGCCCATGAAGCCCAGCTCCTGGTCATGCTTCCTGACTCACTGCACTACTCAGGAGTCCGGGCCCTGGAGCCTGCGGTGAGGACCTGGGGGCAGGATGGGGTGGGGTCTTGAGGGACTGCAGTAACTCAGACTGACCTTGCCTTCTCTCCCATTCCAGGAGAAGCCACTCTGCCTGTCCAACGAGAATGCCTCCCATGTTGAGTGTGAGCTGGGGAACCCCATGAAGAGAGGTGCCCAGGTTGGCACGTCTGCCCTTATCCCTATGTGAGTAGCCTCTCCGTAAGCCCATAGACCACCCCTGACTCTAATCTCTTTCCACCCTTGGCCTAGGTCACCTTCTACCTCATCCTTAGCACCTCAGGGATCAGCATTGAGACCACGGAACTGAAGGTAGAGCTGCTGTTGGCCACGTAAGCCAGGCGGGGCCTGAGGGGTGAGGTGGGGGTTGTCATATTGACCTCATCTGACCCCTTGGGAGGCGCCTGTGCCTGATGCCCATACTTGCCCCTGCCCACTCACCAGGATCAGTGAGCAGGAGCTGCATCCAGTCTCTGCACGAGCCCGTGTCTTCATTGAGCTGCCACTGTCCATTGCAGGGTAAGCCTGGCCCAAGTGGGCACCTCCATTGGAGGGAGGGGGCATTGCCGCTTCCAAACCTTGGCCAGGGCCCTGCCTCCATTGAGCCAGGCCCCAGACCTTCTTACTCCTGTTCTGACCTCTCCACACCAGGATGGCCACTCCCCAGCAACTCTTCTTCTCTGGCGTGGTGAGGGGCGAGAGAGCCATGCAGTCTGAGCGGGATGTGGGCAGCAAGGTCAAGTATGAGGTCACGGTAAGTGTCAGGGATGTGGCCCCTCCATGGTTGCCCTCCCTCCTTGGCACAGAGGAGAGGCTGAGCTGTGTCCCCAGGGCTGGGGCTCTTCTACCATGTGGCAGCATGCTGGTCTAGTGAGTTTGAGGCCTCTGTCCTGCATCTGGACCTCAGCTGTGGTAAGGTGTTTCTGCTGGGGCCTCACCTGACCTTTCCTGGTCCTTCTGTCTGGCTGTCTCACCTGCTGGTCTGGTAGGCCATGAGAGTCCAGGGAAGCTTCTCTGCTGTAGGCCTCAGCTGGGGGATGGAGCATGGGGTGGGGGTTAATGTCTCTCCCTAGAACTCTGCCTTTGCTTGGCTGGGGCCTCTCCTCACACCTTCCAGGGACACTTCCAGGGTTTCCTGGATTTGATGGGTGGGAAGAATGGTGCCTGGTGGGGTCTAGGATCCTGAGTATTTGTTGAAATTATGTTTCCTGAGGGCCTTCTCTTCAGCCCTTGTTCCTTCCATCTCTGTGGATTTATGATCCACTTGAAAACTGAGTTCCTTGGCTGGGCACGGTGGTTCATACCTGTAATCACAGCACTATAGGAGGCCAAGGTGGCAGGATCGCTTGAGCCCAGAAGTTAGAGACCAGCCTGGGCAACATAGCCAAATCCTGTCTCTATGAAAATTAAAAAAAAAAAAAAGAAAAAAGAAAAACTGAGGTCCCTCCCCTCATACTCTTTTTTTTCCCACAGGTTTCCAATCAAGGCCAGTCGCTCAAAACCCTGGGCTCTGCCTTCCTCAACATCATGTGGCCTCATGAGATTGCCAATGGGAAGTGGTTGCTGTACCCAATGCGGGTGGAGCTGGAGGGCGGGCAGGGGCCTGGGCAGCAAGGGCTTTGCTCTCCCAGGCCCAACATCCTCCACCTGGTGAGGCTTAGGTGGGGGTGGGGGTTAGATGTTGGGAGAGATGTCATGGGGAATAAGGGTAGTGAATGCAGTGATGGGGCAGGAGGAAGGCGGTGGGGAGGAGATTCTATCTCAGGACGGCTGTGATTGGGGGGACACTCACTGAGACCCCCCTTCTGTGTCCAGGATGTGGACAGTAGGGATAGGAAGCGGCGGGAGCTGGAGCAGCCTGAGCAGCGGGAGCCTGGTGAGCGGCAGGAGCCCAGCATGTCCTGGTGGCCAGTGTCCTCGGCTGAGAAGAAGAAAAACATCACTCTGGTGAGGGGAGGCCAGACTTGGGGAGCCGGAATGGGAATGTGGGGTGTGGGGGCACAGAGCTGCAGGGTACTGTGTGTCCAGGAAGGGTAGCCTATTGAGACACATGATGGCCAAACGCCTGGGTGCAAGTTGACCAGATGTTCCCATCACAGTACATAGGAGGGGATGCCCGGGAGGCGGCTACTGACACTGCAGACCTCCTTCCTGCTCAGCCCCTGCAATTGCTCACTCTAGAACAGGTCACTCCACCTGAAGCAAGTTAGTTAGCCAAGCAATTGATTTGCCTTACATTTATATAAAGCATTACATTTTATAGGTGATGGGATAGGGTTAGCCCATCCTCACACTTTGAGGTCTGTTGGTCATTCTTCTGAACTCTTATAACATAAAAAAGTCAATTTGTGTAAGGACTCTTGCTCGATGTTTACAGTATTAAAAATGTTAAGTTCTTTTTTGTTGTTGTTGAGACAGAGTCTTGCTCTGTCGCTCAAGCTGGAGCGCAGTGGTGTGATCTCAGCTCATTGCAACCTCTGCCTCCCTGGTTCAAGCAATTCTCCTTCCTCAGCCTCCTGAGTAGCTGGGACCACAGGTGCATGCCATCACACCTGGCTAATTTTTGTATTTTTAGTCCCCCAGGCAGCCATGTTGGCCAGGCTGGCTGGTCTCGAACTCCTAACCTCAAGCGATCTGCCTGCCTCCGCCTCCCAAAGTGCTGGGATTATAGGCCTGAGCCATATGCTTGGCAAAAACACTAAATTCTAAAAGTTCTAATAATGAAGATGCTAGTATATTAGATGTGATTTATTAAGTCTACCCCTTTTGAGCAGTTTTGCTTTCCCCTTTTCTGCTTGTTTTGCAGAGTTGTGTTGTTTAGGTGAAGGTATTGAGCAGATCCGCACATGCTCTGTGCCCGTCCCTGCTAGGATGGGGCTCACAGTGAGAATGTGGTGGGGATAGATTAGGAAGGTCTCTGGCCTGATTGTAAGGAGGTGGAGGTAAACCCCAGGTACAGCCAAGAAGATCCTTTGCAGGGGAATGTTAGCAGCTGCTGCAGTCCCTGCACTGGGCCCTCAGCTCCCCTGGGAGCATGGCATGAGGCAAACTGAAGAATGTCAGGGGATGTAGGAACCTGTGTCATAGCTGTTGCTCTGTTACATGGATAGTCCTCCCTTCTCCACCTGACCAATTTCCCCTGAGAGGTCTCCCTTTTAAATGGGAACTTTGAAATAGATTCTTTTTGTTTTCATGTTGAAATGTATTTATTCACTTAAATGACAAATATTTTATTTATGTATAATATGATGCTTTGAAATATGTATATACTGTGGAATGGCTATATTGAGCTAATTAACATACACATCATCTCACATACTTATTTTTGTGGTAAGAACACTTAAAATCTGTCCTCTTAGTGATTCTCAAGAATACCCTATGTTGTAATTAACTAGAGTCCCAATGTTGTGCAATAGATCTCTTAAATAGATATCTCTTCCCTCTGTCTAACTGAAACTTTGTGCCTTTTGACCACCACCTCCTCCATCTCCCCAGCCACACCCCGCCTTCACCCCAGCCCTAGGTAACAACTATTCTACTCTCTACTGCTATGAGTTCAACTTTCAGATTCCACATATAAGTGAGATAATGCAGTATTTATCTTTCTGAGTCTGGCTTACTTTGCTTAGCATAATGTCTAAAGTAGATTCTTTTACAAAAAAGGCAGAAGGCCTTGCTTTTAGACAGCTTGGCTGAGGATTCTTGAATGGCTCAAAAGTGGCACAAGAAAAGATGACTCAAAGAATTCAGACACTCTCAAAGCCATTCTTCTGTGTCTGGATTGTGGTGTGATGATATAACATAACTTTCAGGCAAATGGGTCATGAGGTAGTGATTGGGCCAAATGGATTTAGGTCAGTCCTGGAAAGAACAGAGCCTGAGTCCCCTGTCCCCTCAGGAGCTCCTAAGGCAGCCTCCTCCTGCTTGAGTGAGTTTGGGTTTAGGGTAGGGGTGTGGCTGTATCGAATATGGAGCTGAGTTCAAATATTTACTCCACCACTTATTAGCTTTGCTAGTGCTGTGACCTGAGGCAGGTCACTTGGCCTCCTTGGGCCTCCTCAGTTCCTTCCTTTGAAATATGAGGATGATAATAACGTGCACCTTGCAGGACTGTTACGAAGCTTAAATGAGATAAGTGCCCAACAAGTAGTAGGTGCTCAATAAATGGGGACTGTCATTAGGTAACCTAAGCATCACTTGGGGAAGCTACTCTGCCTGTGCTGTCAAGTAAAAGATTCCCCTCCATGCTGCCGCCTCCATGCCTTTCAAAGCTGAATAGCTCAGATGTGGGGTAGGCAGCTGTTTTGGATATAAGATTAGTTTGAGAAGACTTCCTGGAGGAGGGGAGTTTGAGGTCAAGTAAGGAAAATGGGAGAGATGGCAGTCTCAGCAGGGTCAAACTGAGTGGCTTAGACCCTTGTCTGTCCTTATCCCTAGGACTGCGCCCGGGGCACGGCCAACTGTGTAGTGTTCAGCTGCCCACTCTACAGCTTTGACCGCGCGGCTGTGTTGCATGTCTGGGGCCGTCTCTGGAACAGCACCTTCCTGGAGGTGAGGATACCACTGGGGCTCTAGTCTGTTTCTTCTTCCCCAAAAGCCCCTCCAGGACTCACTTCTCCTCCTCCCTCCTCACTGTCCAAATGCAGCATCCCTTCTTTTTTTTTTTGAGATGGAGTCTTCCTTTGTCCCCCAGGCTGGAGTGCAGTGATGTGATCTCAGCTCACTGCAACCTCTGCCTCCCAGGTTCAAGAGATTCTCCTGCCTCAGCCTCCTGAGTAGCTGGGATTACAGGCACGTGCCACCACATCCGGTATTTTTGTATTTTTCATAGAGATGGGGGTTTGCCATGTTGGCCAGGCTGATCTCAAACTCCTGACCTCAGGTGATCTGCCCTCCTTGGCCTCCCAAAGTGCTGGGATTACAGGTGTGAGCCACTGTGCCCAGCCGAAATGCAGCATACTCAACCCAAAGCAGGCAGAAACATCCTCTGTGTTGGGCACCATTACACTGATAATTTCAGGAGGGAAGGGGAAGGGAGGGAGACATGGGGCATTTAGGAGAAGGGTCTCCTTTCCTGTTCCCTTAGGAGTACTCAGCTGTGAAGTCCCTGGAAGTTATTGTCCGGGCCAACATCACAGTGAAGTCCTCCATAAAGAACTTGATGCTCCGAGATGCCTCCATAGTGGTGAGCTGCAGGGCTGGGGGATGGGTGGGGAGGACTCTCTTCTTTCCTGCTCCCTCCAGCTCGTGTTCCATTGACCTCTTGCTCCATTGACGCCTTGCTCCCCAGATCCCGGTGATGGTATACTTGGACCCCATGGCTGTGGTGGCAGAAGGAGTGCCCTGGTGGGTCATCCTCCTGGCTGTACTGGCTGGGCTGCTGGTGCTAGCACTGCTGGTGCTGCTCTTGTGGAAGGTGAGGCTTGGAGAGGGTGGGGCTGATGGAGGTGGACTTCCTGGTCGGGTGGGCAGCCTTTTGTACTGTGGTTCTGTCATCCACCCACACACTCATGTATTCAGCAAATCTGCACTGACACTTACCCTGCATGTCTCAGGAACTCTATTAGTCCCTGGATGTTTCAAAGATAAATCAGATGCAGGCTGGGTGCAGTGGCTTATGCCTGGAATCTCAGCACTGTGGGAGGCCTAGGCAGGTGAATCACTTGAAGTCAGGAGTTTGAGACCAGCCTGGACAACATGGTGAAACCCCATCTCTACTAAAAATACAAAATTAGCCAGGCGTGGTGGTGCATGCCTGTAGATCGAGCTACTTGGGAGGCTGAGGCAGGAGAATCGATTGAACTCAAAAAGTGGGGTTGCAGTGAGCCAAGATGGCACCATTGCACTCCAGCCTGGGTGACAGAGTGAGACTCTGTCTCAAAAAAAAAAAAAAAAAAAATCAGATGCGGACCTCATTCTCAAGGATTTTATAGTCTAGTGGGGTAGGAGTGGTGAGCCTGTAGTCAACGACAAGGCAGAAAGTGTTGAGTTGAGAAAAGGCAGTGGGAGTTTAGAGGGAAACAAGCTTGAGAGGAGGTAGCACTGAAACCAGTCCTTAGAGGAAGGTCGGGTGGTAGGGTCAGGATGTAAGGATATGAGGTAGGTGGGGTCTAGCAGGACCATGGCAGGCAAAGTCATGGAGGCAGAGAAGTGTGATCTGACTTAACTAGAATGTGGCAGTGAAAACTGGAAAAGTAAGTGTGGCCAAGAAGGCCAACAAGCGTGGAGAACAGCCTCCAGGGAACTGCCCTCAGGGCGGAACTCGGAGTTTCCACATACCAGGCTTTGCATGGAAGCATTCTTGTACACCCAGAGCTGTATACAGAATCATATTATCATCCAGGGCTCAACGTAAAAGTATGCACATGCACACGTCAGTACAGGGAATCACATACATCACCAGGGATCATATGCTGAGCCATCTGCCACATCTGGGGCTGTGTTCAGAACCATACATGTCCTTGGGGCGCTGGAGAACTGCCCCTGCCTGCACCTGCTCTTTGGGACTGATCACAGACTAAGCCACCCTTTGGCAAGTGTGAGTCATCAGTAAACCAGGCTCTGGAGTGGCATCCAAGCTGTTGGGGACCTTCCCAGTCTTCCCAGGGGAGATTGATGCCTCTCTGAAACTGGCCCCACGATGCTTGCTCCCTGCTTCCATGGAAGGAAGACAGAGCAGAGATAGGGGCTCCCGTCCTTCCTCAGTCTTTCCCTCCTTTGCCTCCTCTGTCCTGCTTCTCCCTCAACATCCCAGTGTGGCTTCTTCCATCGGAGCAGTCAGAGCTCACCTTTTCCCACCAACTATCACCGGGCCTGTCTGGCTGTGCAGCCTTCAGCCATGGAAGTTGGGGGTCCAGGGACTGTGGGGTAACTGTTGTGTGTGCGCATGTGTATATGTGTGTGTGGGTATGTATGTGTGTGAATATAAGGAGAATTCCCAGCACTCAGGGGATCAGGAATGCTCAGGAATGCTCAGGGTGAAAAATGAGATTGCATGAGAGTGATGTGAGGTGAGAGGTAATTAGAAGGGTGCAGATATAAGGGTAAGTCTACACAGCCTGAGGTGTGCACAAAGGGTTGGTGGGCTCATGGGGTGTGCATGTGGGTGTGGGGAGGTCGCATGCATGCTTTTTTCTAGGGGCATGAGTGTGCAAGGAGAAGAATGTGTAAGGAGATGCCATGCAGTCTGAGCATGTAGGAGTCTTGGGCCTCTGAGTGTGAGTGTGCAGGGGCACATTCCCACCCTGGTGTGTAAGGGCCAGCATGGTCCTGATTTAGGGTGGGGCTAGACTACTGTATTGATGGACAAGAGGGCGTTGCTGTAAGGGGCATGCTGCCCAAGGTACAAGTACACAGGGTGCATGTTTATGAGGCTTGAGAGGCATCATTCCAGAGATGCAGGGGACTAGGAAGCCATTTTCTTCCTCAGGTCTTATTTGTGTTCTGGGGGACACTATTGTCTCTTAAGAAGCTAGAGTGGGTAGAAATCTTGAGTCAGGTCCTGATGCTCCACCCTCAAGGCCCTCTTTCAGGGGCCAAGGGAGATGCCCTTGGTCCTGCCTCTTGGATGCCTTCCTGGTCTCTCTCTTGCTATGAATGAGAACCTGGGGACCCGGCACTGATGGGAGCACCGTGGGTGTTGCCCACTGCACCAGATGCTGTTCAGCCTGTTTCCTTTCTGCCACAGCAGGGATGGTGAGGGTGAGGAGCTGTGCTGTGCTAGGCATCTGCTCCAGGGACCACAGCTCTTCAGGCTCCTCATGGTCCGGCCTGGTGTCCTTACAGATGGGATTCTTCAAACGGGCGAAGCACCCCGAGGCCACCGTGCCCCAGTACCATGCGGTGAAGATTCCTCGGGAAGACCGACAGCAGTTCAAGGAGGAGAAGACGGGCACCATCCTGAGGAACAACTGGGGCAGCCCCCGGCGGGAGGGCCCGGATGCACACCCCATCCTGGCTGCCGATGGGCATTCCGAGCTGGGCCCCAATGGGCATGCGGGGCCAGGCACTGCCTAGGTTCCCATGTCCCAGCCTGGCCTGTGGCTACCCTCCACCCCTTCCCCAGAGATGGCTCTTTGAGATGAAGAGGGTAGAGTGGGCTGCTGGTGTCGCATCAAGATTGGGCAGAATCTGCTTCCTCAGGGGCACAGACCTCCCCCACCCACAAGAACTTCTCCCACCCAACTTCCCCTTAGAGTGCTGTGAGATGAGAGAGGGTAAATCAGGGATAGGGCCATGGGGTAGGGTGAGAAGGGCAGGGGTGTCCTGATGCAAAGGTGGGGAGAAGGGATCCTCATCCCTTCCTCTCCCATTCACCCTGGGTAATAGGACCCCAAGGACTTGCCTCCCCAGAAGTGCCTTAGCCTAGAGGGTCGGGGAGGAGGTTGTGTCACTGACTCAGGGGCTCCTCTTCTCTAGTTTCCCCTCTCATCTGACCTTAATTTGCTGCATCAGTCTAGTGGTTTTGTGGTTTTGTCTATTTATTAAAAAATATTTGAGAACAAAACCTCTGCCTCTTAGAGTCTTGCTCCCTCATCCCCAGCGTCTCTGATTCTCCTTGGCGCCCCCAGCTCAGGATGAAGGTGGTAGTGGTGAGAGAGAGTCAGGGGGGCTTGGCAGGGATGCAAGCACCATGACTTTCGTGACCAGTTCCTAGAGACACATGGGTGTAGCCTCAGGAGGACAGCAAGGGGAGCTTTACCATGGGAACAAAGGAAAGGGACAACGTTGGGAGGCAAACATGGGGAGACTAGTCCAGAAACTTGCAGTTAAGGATACAACACGGTACAAGTGTTTACTCCCTGTGGTCAGGGTAGAAGTAGACTTTATCACTGTCGAAGGAGGGATTGAAGTTAGAGATTGCCCTGGCAGAGGTTGGGGAGAGAGGAGCTAGGAGATGGGACAGGAATGGCTTTTCTCATTCTGCTAGGTCCCTCTCAGTGGAAGATACATAGGCTGGTGGGTGACTTGTTCTAATTGGAGGCTGGGGAAGGAGCAAATGAGTGCCTTGGGGCTTGGGAAAGGTTATTTGACAGCCTTTCCCATGATGTGGGGCCCAACAGGTAGCCACTTGAAGAGAGGGGGGTGTTGTTCCATTTGGACTTTGGAGAACTGGGCATTCTCAAGATCCTTCCAGGTCTCTCTGGTGAGGCAGCAGCCGTCCCCAATGTGTTTCCAGGTGGGCTCTAAAACTTGCTGCCACATGAAGGCCCAGCTTCCATGTGGTTCCGTCACATGCTCCCAGAAAAAGAGCACACCTCCCTGGGAGGGAAGAGAGAGTTAGTGTCACTTGGCTCCATTCTGACCCTGCTCCCTATCGCGCTGATCAAGACAGTCAAACTTCTTGGTGAAATGGGAGCTGCTGGTCTGAGAGTTCATGGAGCAAACTGTTGTGCCCCTGACCTATTCTGCATCCCCTGCTACCACCTTCAAAGTGCATGTAAAGAACCTCATAACTGAAGGGACATGGCTGGTGGGAGATCTTTAAAGGCTGACTAGAATAGCCGAGGGCAGGCAGAAGGGAAATTGAGAAACAGGAGTGGAGGGCTCATTTTATTCTTTTTTTTTTGAGATGGAGCCTCAGTCTGTTGCCCAGGCTGGAGTGCAATGGCATGATCTTGGCTCACTGTGACCTCCACCTCCTGGGTTCAAGCGATTATCCTGCCTCAGCCTCCCAAGGAGCTGGGATTACAGGCATGAGACACCACGCCTGGCTAATTTTTTATTTTTCAGTAGACACAGGGTTTCACCATGTTGGCTAGGCTGGTCTCAAACTCCTGGCCTCAAGAGATTCGCTTGCCTCACCTCCCCATGTGCTGGATTACAGGCGTGAGCCACCTCACCCAGCTGGGCTCATTGTATTCTGAGATACACACACCAGCCTCTCTCACGAGACCCAGATGCATACACAAACTGCTTCCTGGACATCGCTGTGAACATCCCAGGGAAACCTCATGCCCAACTCTTGACTGAAGCTGGGGTTCCTCAAGCTCCTCGCCTAGTGATCTAGGTGATCTCAAACCTAGTAAGTCCAAAACAGCTTTCTTCCATCTCAGTAAATGGCACTTTCATCGGCTCTCCCCTCAGTTGCTCATGCTGGAAACCTGGAAACTATCCTGAACGTTCTGTCGACAATCTGATGGATTCTACTCTACTTCCCCTACTATCTTCATCTAGAACACTCTTTTATTTTCCCCACCCTGTCACTCTGCTTAATCCCTCAGATCTCTTTTTTTTTTTTTTTTTTGAGATAGGGCCTCACTCTGTGGCCCAGGCTGGAGTGCAGTGGTGTAATCATAGTTCACTGTAACTTTGAACTCTTGGGCTCCAGTGATCCTCCCACCTCAGCCTCCTGAGTAGCTGGGACTACAGGCATGCACCACCACACCTGGCTAGCTTTTGTATTTTTTTTTTTTTTTTTTTTGTAGAGATGGCGTCTCACTATGTTGCTCGAACTCCTGGGCTCAAGTCATCCTCCTGCTTCAGCCTCCCAAGCACAGATCTCGATTTAAACTTCAGTCCCTTAGGTATCCTCCCTGCTCCTCTCCCTGTCCCACGGTTGTAGGTGATTCTCCTGTTGCTTCCACAGCACCCAATTTTTCCCTGTCGTGGCACTGGTCATGCCTCTTATTCACCAGCAGGTAGGGATGGATGGGGTGTCTAACGGGCTACTTACTACCTCACAGGCCCCATTCTGGGAGCCGAACCCTGGAGCGGCTGATGCTGCGTTTGCTTGCCTCACACCCATCTCCTTCCCACTCTGCTTACCGGCCTCAGTACTCTCTGGACCTCCTGCAGGACCTTCCTCGGGCTCTGCACAGAACACAGCACCAGGGTGCAGACCACCACATCCATGGAGCCATCAGCCAGCTCTCTCATGTCCTCTCCAGGAGCCACCACAAACCGCTCGTATTGGAGGTGCCTGTTCTCAGCCATGCTCTTTGTCAGGAACTTCTCAAAGTGGGGATTTGGGTCTAGGCAGGTGACCCTGCAGCCCGGTGGGTAGAACTGAAAGTTGGCTCCGGTTCCGCAGCCCAGCTCCAGCAGGTCCACCTTCCCGGAGGCTCCTGTAAGCCCCTTTATCTGGCTGAAGAGCTCCCGTTTCTTGCTCTCCATCTTGCGGTTGCTCTTGGAAGTCAGCACGGCCATCAGGTAGGGGAAGTAGCTTTTGCACAGGGGCTGCCAGCAGCCCAGCAGAGCCATGAGGTGCAGGGGCAGGGTAAGAAGCAGCACCAACAGCTGCAGGAGTGGGACCAGGATGTCCATGGCAGACCAGCTCTGAGCTGTGCTTCCGCTGGGGCACTGGCTTTTTCCCTGCTCAGCCTCTGCAGGCACTGGCGTCCCCTCCCGCTGTGATAGGACTTTGCTCCTTGTCTCCTACTTGACAATTTCCTATTTGCCAGGGTTGAGTGGGTGTATGGAATTCCTCCAGAGGGCGCAGGTCCCACAGCCCCACAGGCTCTTCAACGACTTTTACGCGGGCGGAGGGACAGATGGTACCCATGTGCCTGGGTTCTGGGGCACTGCGCCCAGCTGAAGGGGGGCAGGGATTGCTGAGTCATCTCAGAGGGAGTGGGAGGGGGTGAGGGGATAAGTTGCAGATGACAGACTCATGGCGGGAGGGGGGGGGTGGGGGGGTTGCTCGGCGGTGGGGGTGGGGAGTTGGGGAGATTGGGTGGAGTGAATGC
>NW_016815506.1:64812-68599 GCF_001698545.2 Rhinopithecus bieti | reverse complement strand
TGGCAGGGCGTTGGGGTGGGTAGTAGGGAATGCTGGGGACAGAGTTGACTCATGGGACATGTCCTGGCCTCATTCCGTCCTCAGGTCCGGGACTTCAGAGGGGCCATAGGAAAGGAAGGGTGCTCTTGGCAGAGGAAAAAGTAGGTGTACAGGACAGAGACAGCATGCCTTCTCCTGGAAAGGGTGAGAAGTTTAGTTCTGTGGGGAATGGGGTGAGTTGGAGAAATAGGGGGAAGTGAGGTCAGAGAGTAGCCACTTTTTAGAGATCCTTCCCTTCCTCCCTTCCTCCCTTCTTTCCTTCTTTCCTTTTTTTTTGAGACAGGGTCTCTGAAGCCCAGGCTGGGGTGCAGTGGCAGCAGTCTTGGCTCACAGCAACCTCAATCTCCCTAGGCTCAAGCGATCCTCCTACATCAGCCTCCGAGCTTCTGGGACTACAAGTGCACACCACCCAGCCCAGCTTTTTTTTTTTTTTTCTGTATTTTTTAGAGACAGGGTTTCACCCTGTTGCCCAGGTTGGTCTTGAACTCCTGGGCTCAGGTGATTCATCCACCTCGACCTCCCAAAGTGCTGGGATTACAGTTGTGAGCCACTGGGCTGGGCCGAGAAGAATTCTTTTTACAAAACATTATTAAACAATTTTTTTTGGAAGAGGCAGTACATTTACTCGGTACAAAATTAAAAAATACTAAAGAGATTACAGGGGAAATTCTCTCCTCTACTCCTGTGTCCCAACCACTCAGATCTCCTCTCTAGAGGCACTAAATACTGCATTGCCAATTTCTTGTGAATCCTTCCAGAGATGACCTGTGAATGAGCAGGGAGCACACATACCATGTGTTTAGATCCATGTACACATAATAAATGTATACATATTCCCTTTTCTTTTACAAATGGTAGTATATTGTACACAGTCTTGTATACCTCGCTTCCCCCCTTCTTAACAATGTATTGGATTTAGTAGATAGTAGCAAATGGTTTTCCAAAGTGATTGTACCCGTTTACATCAGCAATATTTGGTTTTATGTGTCTTTTATGTGTTCATATTATTACGGATGCATAGATTCCCATTTTATTCACTGATTTGTAACCTAATACCCTATTTATTTATAGTTTTTTTGAGATATAATATATATAAGAAGATTTACATACTTACAGTATATAATTAGATTAGTTTTGACACAGTATATATCTGGGAAACCATTATCACAGTCGAGATAATGAACATGTCTATGTGTTAGGCTTTTGCATTGCTGTAAAGAAATATCTAAGGCTGGTTAATTTATAAAGAAAAAAGTTTACTTGGTTCATAGTTCTGCAGGCTGCGCAGGAAGCATGGCACCAGCATCTGCTCGGCCTCTGGTGAGGGTCTCAGGGAGCTTACAATCATGGTGGAAGATGAAGGGGAGCAGTGTATCACATGGCGAGAGAGGGAGCAAGAGAGACCTTGTGTGAAATACCAGAGCGAGAACTCGCTCATCACCAAGGGGATGGCACTGAGCCACTGATGAGGGATGGGACCTCATGAGCCAAACATCTCCCACCAGGCCCCACCTCTGACATTGAGGATTACATTTCAACATGAGATTTGGAGGGGACAAACATCCAAACTATATCAGTTTCCTTGTGCCTCTTTGTAATCCATTCTCCCCTCTTTCATCCCCATCTTCAGATAACCACTGATCTGCTCTGTCAGTACAGATTAATCCCCCCTCCCCTCNTCCCCTCCCCTCCCCTCTCCTCTCCTCTCCTCTCCTCTCCTCTCCTCTTGACAGAGTCTCACTCTGTGGCCCAGGCTGGAGTGCAGTGGCGTGATCTTGGCTCATTGCAACCTCTGCTCCCCAGGTTCAAGTGATTCTCCTACCTCAGCCTCCTGAGTAGCTGGGATTATAGGCGTGTGCCACCACCCTCGGCTAACTTTTGCATTTTTTTTAGAGACAGGGTTTTACCATGTTGGCCAGGCTGGTCTTGAATGCCTGACCTCAGGTGATCCACAGGCCTCGGCCTCCCAAAGTGCTGGGATTACAGGTATGAGCTGCCATGACTGGCTTACTTACTCTTTTCTGCGTGAGGTTGAATTTTTTTTTTCTTACAATTAAGAGACTCTGTATTTCCGTTTCTAGAAATTTTCATTTTATTTTTTAGTTTTGAGACAGAGCCTTGCTCTGTCATTCAGGCTGGTGTGTAGTGGTGCGATCACAGCTCGCTACAACCTCAACCTCTTAGGCTCCAGCAATCCTCCCACCTTAGCCTCCTGAGTAGCGGGCCCCACAGGTATGTGCCACCATGCCTAGCTAATTTTGTTTTGTTTTGTTTTGTTTTCGAGATGGAGTCTTGCTCTCTTGCCCAGGCTGGAGTGCAGTGGCGTGATCTCGGCTCACTGCAAGATCCACCTCCTGGGGTCACGCCATTCTCCTGCCTCAGCCTCCCGAGTAGCTGGAACTACAGGTGCCCGCCACCATGCCTGGCTAATTTTTTTTTTTTTGTATTTTTAGTAGAGATGAGGTTTCACTGTGTTAGCCAGGATGGTCTCGATCTCCTGACATTGTGATCTGCCTGCCTCGGCCTCCCAAAGTGCTGGGATTACAGGCATGAGCCACTGCACCCAGCCATGCCCGGCTAATTTTTTAATTGTTTTGTAGAGATGGGGGTCTTGCTATGTTGCCCAGGCTGATCTCAAACTCCTGGCTCAAGCGATCTTCCTGCCTTGGCCTCCAAAAGTGTTGGGATTATTATTAATCATTTAAATCCTTGATTTGTGTGGAAAGCATCCTGGTGTAAGGTGTAAACTATGAATCCAACCTGATTTGTTCCAGGTAGCTACTCAGTTTTATTAACACTTTTATTGAATAATCCATTCTTCCCAACCCCACCCATGGTTTGAAATGTCACCTGTTCCATGTAGTAGTTTTTGGCATACATTTGGGTTTATTTATGGACTTTTTATTCTGTTTCGCTGAAATTTCTCTGTTTGTCAGATTGATATGTCTTAATATTGAGGGGGCTAGTTCCATCCCACTATTCTTTCCCAGACTTTTCCTTGCTCTTCTTGCTTCTTTTTTCCTATCCACATAAATTTTAGAACTAGCTTGTTTATTTAAAAAAATTCTGTTGGCATTTTATTAAGATTATATTGACTATATTTTAAGGAGAACTCTTTTTTTTTTTTTGAGACGGAGTCTTGCTCTGTCGCGCGGGCTGGAGTGCAGTGGCCGGATCTCAGCTCACTGCAAGCTCCGCCTCCCGGGTTTTACGCCATTCTCCTGCCTCAGCCTCCGGAGTAGCTGGGACTACATTAAGGAGAACTCTTGAATATAACTTTATCAACCTAGCTGGTAACTACTACCCCCAGCATCTGAGAGGCCCGGACAAAAGAGGACCAGCAGGGGACCCACCTGCTCGCTGTCAGGGTTCAGATTGCAGACACAGCTTCAATGACACAACCACAATGTGAGAGCTGAAGACTTTCTGGTACTTTCAGATCCTGGAGGGTACGTGACCTGCCCAGCCACACACACACACACACACACACACACACACACACACACACACACATTACACACACATGCACACACGTACATGTGTACCCAGGTCAGAGAGGACAGGCAGAGAAAGACAGAAGAGATCTGTGGGCCAACGTCTTTATTGGGTCCAGTGTGTTATTCAAACAGGTTTCTCTTGAGGAGCTTTAATTGGTTGGTTTAAAGCAAGCAGGTCCAGCCTGGCCAACATGGAGAAAACTTCCCACCCCATCAACCCCTTCAGACTGAGACTGTCAAATTAAAAAAAA
>NW_016815506.1:44990-63699 GCF_001698545.2 Rhinopithecus bieti | reverse complement strand
AAAAAAAAAAAAAAAAAAAAAAAAAGAAAGCAGGCACTAGTTCCAGGAGGTCACACTGTGACTGCGATGTGGTTACTTTCAGTTCTTGGATGAAATTTTTTTTTTTTTTTTAGATGGAGTTTTGCTCCTTTTGCCCAGGCTGGAGTGAAAAGGCGTGATCTTGGCTCACTGCAACTCCCGCCTCTTGGATTCAAGTGATTCTCCTGTCTCAGCCTCCCGAGTAGCTGTGATTACAGGTGTTCGCCACCACACCTGGCTATTTTTTTTTGTATTTTTAGTAGAGATGGGTTTCATCGTGTTGGCCAGGCTGGTCTTGAACTCCTGACCTCAGGTGATCCACCTGTCTTGGCCTCCCAAAGTGTTGGGATTACAGGCGTGAACCACTGTACCCGGCCTTGGGCAAATGTTTGAATGGTCTGTTTACATGAAGTGGTAGGGGAGCCCAGCCTTCTAGGTGGGAGAGATGCTTCTGAGTTTTATCTCTGGCCACTGGCTGAACCATCTGGGTGTATTATAATATAGAAAACTGTTAAGGGTGGCTAAACCTTGCTTCTGATATGAGAAAGTGAAACTTACAGTTAAAAGTGGATACCAAGGCAACAGAATAACTTTATTGAAATATAATTCATATACCATAAAATTCACCCATTTAAATTATACAATTCAGTGATATTTAATACAGTTAACCTTTGAACAACACAGGTTTGAACTGCATGGATCCATTTACACAAAGATTTTCCTTTCTTTTCTTTTCTTTTTCTTTTCTTTTCTTTTTTTTTTTTTTTTTGAGAAATAAGGTCTCACTCTGCCACCCAGGCTAGAGTGCAGTGGTGTAATCCTAGCTCACTGCAGCCTCAAACTCCTAGGCTAAAGAGATCTTCTCACTTCAACCTCTGGAGTAGCTGGGACTACAGGCACGCACCACCATACCTTGATAATTTTAAAGTTTTTTTTCTAGAGATGGGGTCTTTCTATGCTGCCCAGGCTGGTCTTGAACTCCTGGCCTCAAACAATGCTCTTATCTTGGCCTCCCAAAACTCTGGGATTACAAGTGTCAGCCATCATGCCTGTCCTCAGATTTTCTTCCACCTCTGCCACCCCTGAGATAGCAAGATGAACTCCTCCTCTTCCTCCTCCTCCTCCTCAGTCTACTCAATGTGAAGAGGATGAAGACCTTTATGATGGTCCACGTCCACTTAAAGAATAGTAAATACACGTTCCTTATGATTTTATTAATACATACAAAACATATATCTATTGTTCATGTTATCAGTAAGGCTTCTGGTCCACAGTAGGCTATTAGTAGTTAGGTGTTTAGGGAGTCAAAAAGTATGCACAATTTTTTTTTTTTTTTTTTTTTGAGATGAAGTCTCACTCTGTCATCAGGCTGGAGTACAGTGGTGCCATCTCGACTCACTGCAACCTCCACCTCCAGGGTTCAATCGATTCTTCTGCCTTGGCCTCCCGAGTAGCTGGGACTACAGGCATGCACCACCATGCCCAGCTAATTTTTGTATTTTTAGTAGAGATGGGGTTTCACTATGTTGGCCAGGATGGTCTCGATCTCCTGACCTCATGATCTGTCCGCCTCTGCCTCCCAAAGTGCTGGGATTACAGGCGTGAACCCCCGCGCCCAGCCAGATACACAGATTTTCAATTGTGAGGGGTGTCAGTCCCCTAGGCCCTGAGTTGTTGAAGGGTCAGCTCTACAACCATGTGCTGCATAACACATTTAGCTCAAAGACAGAGCACATATATGATGGTGGTCCCATAAGATTATAATGTAGCTGAAAAATCCCTGTTCTGTAGTGATGTCTGGATGATCCCGACCCTGTGTAGACCTAGGTTAATGTGTGTCTTTGTGTGTTAGCTTTTAACGAAAAAGTTAAAAAAATTTAAAAAATGGAAAAAAGCTTATAGAATAAGGATATAAAGAAATAAAATATTTTTGTACAGCTGTAGAATATTTATGTTTTAAGCTAAGTGTTATTACAAGAGTCAAAGTTAAAACAATTAAAAAGTTTATAAAGTAAAAAAGTTGCAGTAAGCTAAGACTAGTTTATTATTGAAGAAAAGAAAAAAAATTTAAAATAAATTTAGTGTAGTCACTCACCACTCACTCACTGACTCACCCAGAGCAGCTTCTTGTCCTGCAAGGCCCATTCATGATATGTGCCCTATATAGGCATGCCATTTTTTACATCTTTTATACTGTTTTCTTTATGGTACCTTTTCCATGTTTAGATACATAAACACTTAACATGGTGTTACAATTGCCCACAGTATTGAGTACAGTAACATGCTGTACAGGCTTGCAGCCTAGGAGCAACAGGCTACGCCATATAGCCTAGATGTATAGTAGGCTACACCATCCAGGCTTGTGTAAGGACACTCTATGATGATGTTCCCGTAATGATAAAATCACCTAACGATGCATTTCTTGGAACTTATTCCTGTTGTTAAGCAACACATGACTTAACATGTGACTGTGTATTCAGAGTTGTGCAACCACCACCACAATCAATTTTAGAACATTTTCGTTACACCAAAAGAAACTTGTGCTTTTACCACTTACTCCCGTTTCCCCCATCCCCACCCCGACCCTAATACCATCAATTTCCTTTCTGTCTCTACTTATGTCTGTATGGATTGACTTATTCTTCACATTTCATGTAATTGGAATCACACTACATGTGGCTTGTGTGACTGACTTCTTTCACACAGCATAATGCTTCCAAAATTTACACACATTGTAGCATGTATCAATACTTTATGTCCAAGTAGCGTTGCATTGTATGGATATGCCACATTTTGTTTATTCAACGGTTGATAGACATTTGGGTTGTTTCCACTTTTGGGGTGCTATAAACAATGCTGCTGTGAATTCTTGTCTTTATCTTTTCTTTCTCCTAAATCATTAATCTCTGCCTTTCCATGTATCTTTCAAAGTATGAATATGCTCTAATACATTTCAGGTTAATAATAAACTGACCCTCTTGACACCACAAGTCACTTTAACTAAAATTCCATTTTACAAATCTATGTCAAAGTCTTTTTTTCTTTTTTAGGCAGAATCTTGCTCTGTTGCCTAGGCTGGAGTGCACCCATTCTGGCTGACTGCAGCCTCAAACTCCTGGGGTCGTGCTGCCCTTCCTGCTTCAGCCTCCTGAGTAGCCACCGCGCCTGGCAAGACTTCTTTTTATAGATCTTTCTCATCTACTCAACCTTGAAATTTTGTTTCTTTGGGTTTGGTCTTGGGTCTTTCTCTGTCTAAATTCTCTCATTAAGTAACCTCATTTTTTTTTTTTTTTTTTTTTTTTTTAATATAGACCTTATTTTTTAGAGCAGTTTTAGCTTCATAGAAAAGTTGAGGAGCCGGGTGCGGTGNAAAAAAAAAAAAAGAAAAGTTGAGGAAATTACAGAGATTTTCCACATACCCTTTGTCCTCACATGTGAGTAGTCTTCCTCATTATCAATATCCCCCACCAGAGTGGACATTTATTACAATTGATGAACCTACATTGACACATAATTATTACCAAATCCCATCCATTTTCATGATTTAAAATGCCATGTATATGCAAATTATTCACACATTTATCTCTTTAGTGCAGATCCTTCCTTTGAGTTTCAAATTTTTAAACCCAGTTGTGTACTCGACATCCTCCTTCTCAGCATATTTTCTGGATGTATCAAACTTAACATGTCCAAAATGACTCTTATGGTACTCCCCAAGTCTCTTGTCTTACTCTGCCCCTCTTCATCATCTCAGTGAATGGCACCGTTAGCTTCTTGATTGCTCAACCAAAAACCTAGGATTTATTCTATTTCTTCTCTGTCTCCTCCTTTTCTTTTCTCGTTTCTAACTTTGTATGATGGAGAAATTCGAATATACACAAAAGTTGGCAGAATAGTATAAGATACCCCCATGTATACATCACTCATTGCACAACTATCAACCCACAGCCAATCCTTCCCCATCCACGTCCTTTTCTACTTTCTACTTCCTTCTCCTGTGTGTCATTTTGAAGCAAATCCCAAACATCATGTCATTTCATCTCCATCTGTATCTCTCTATAAAATATATAGAACTTTCTTTTCTTTCTTTTTTTTTTTTTGAGGCGGAGCCCGCTCTTTTGCCAGGCTGGAGTGCAGTGGCACGATCTCGGCTCACTGCAACCTCTGCCTCCTGGGTTCAAGTGATTCTCCTGCCTCAGCCTCCCGAGTAGCTGGGACTACAGGTGCCCACCACACCCGGCTAATTTTTGTATTTTTAGTAGAGACAGGGTTTCACCATGTTGACCAGGATGGTCTCGATCTCTTGACCTCGTGATCCGCCTCCCTCAGCTTCCCAAAGTGCTGGGATTAGAGGCGTGAGTCACTGCGCCAGGCCAAAATATACGTAACTTTCAAGTTACTCACAGGTCCTGTCAGCTCGATTTCCCAGTTCATTAATTTCATGCATTTCTTTCATCTCCATTGGCATAACCCTAGACCAGATCATGACCCTCCGCTGCCTTGCCCACTGCAAGGGCCTCATTAACTGTCTCTCCACTTTCACCCACTGCTTAAACCTTTTAGTGAATTCCCATTATCTTTGGTACAAAAGCTGAACTCCTTACTGTAGCCCTTAAGGCCCTGTGTGGTCTGGCCCCTGCCCACCTCTCAGGCTACCCTCCCTTAACCCCATGTTTCAGCCTTACAATCTTCTTTCAGTTCCTCATACTCTCACTCCTTTTAGCTTCAGTGCGGTTGAGCTTGTCTTCCCCTCCTGATATGCTTGGTTTCTTTTCAGCAGTCCCTCCTCCCTCCTGCCTAGTTAACTTTTTAACTCATTTTTTGGTTCTTGTATCAAGCATTCCTTCCCTTCTTCACTTTGGTCAACAGCCCTTAGGCCAGTTTGTGATACTGTTTATAACTGTTATTATGGTATTAGTGTCTGCCCATGAGCTCCATAACAGTAAGGATTGTGTCTTTTCCCCTTATCACCACATGTTTAGCATCTAGCATGGTGCCTGGCAAGTAGGAGACACTAAAAATATGTGTCAAATAAATGATGAATAGCTTTATCACATTTAAGCTTTTAAATTTGTCTATATTTTAATTTAATTTAATTTTATAGATGGGGTATCACTATGTTGTGTAGGCTGGAGTGCAGTGGCTATTCATATGTGTGATCATAGCACTGCGGCCTCGAACTTCTGCCCTCAAGAGGTCCTCCTGCCTCAGCCTCCTGAGTACCTGGGACTACAGGTATGCACCACCATGCCTGGCTTGTCTATATTTTAAAATCTGCTGTCTCCTCTAGCATGTTAGCTCTACAATACCTGAGTATATTTTTCTCTTCATGGTAATATCTTCAGGGCCATTTCTAGTGCCTGTCTCAGGGACCACTCAATATGCATTTAGTAGATGTAGTAATAAAAGATCCATATCATTGAGAAAGGACCCATATCACTGGGAAATGTCTATGTCATTGAGGATCTTATACACTAATCTAAGAGGTTTGCCTCTTGTCCTGTAGGAAATGGGCAAGAGTCATATGGTCAGTGCCATGTGACTTGAATGTTCCCTCCAAAACTCATGTTGTAACTTCATTTTCTTTTTTTCTTTTTTCTTGAGACGGAGTCTTGCTCTGCCACCCAGGCTGGAGTGCAGTGGCCGGATCTCAGCTCACTGCAAGCTCCGCCTCCCGGGTTTACTCCATTCTCCTGCCTCAGCCTCCCGAGTAGCTGGGACCACAGGCGCCCGCCTCGTCCTCTCGATCTCCTGACCTCGTGATCTGCCCGTCTCGGCCTCCCAAAGTGCTGGGATTACAGGCTTCAGCCACCGTGCCCGGCCCCGAAACTTCATTTTCAATACAATAGTATTGAGAGAGGAGGCCTTTCAGGGGTGATTAAGTTGTGAAGGCTCTGCCCTCAGGAATGGATTAATGCCATTGTCATAGGAGCGGATTAGTTATCATGAGAATAGGCTTAATTTTTTCTCTGTTTCATAGACTTGCTTTCCCTTATGCTATGGGATAAAACAGCACAAAGATCCTCACAAGACACTGGCAACATGGTCTTTTGGACTTACCAGCCTCCAGACTTACAAGCAAAATAAACTCCTATTCTTTATAAATTATCCAGTCTGTGGTATTATGTTATAGCAGCAGAAAACAGACAAGATAGTCAGATTAGCCTGTTGGAAACATTTCTCTGATGTTTGATTTAAGGGAAAAGATACTGGAGGCTGGGAGATCAGTTAAGAGATGAATTGCTATGGTACAAGGAAGGGCTCATGAGAAGGGAGGCAATAGTGGTGGGGACAGAGAGGAGGATATTTATACAGGTGTTAGAAAGGTAGCATTGGTTGCATGTGGTGGCTCATGCCTGTAATGCCAGCACTTTGGGAGGCTGAGGCAGGAGGATTGCTTGAGCTACTTATGAGGTTGAGGTGGGAGGATTGCTTGAGTACAGGAAGTCAAAGCTGCAGTGAGCCATGATTATATGATTGCATTACAGCCTGGGCAACAGAGTGTAGCTGGAACTATAGGCAGGCACCACCATGTTAGGCTAATTTTTTACATTTATATTTAGTGGAGATGAGGTCTTGCTATGTTGTCCAGGCTGGTCTTGAACTCCTGAGTTCCAGCAATCCTCCCACTTTGGCCTCCCAAAGTGTTGGGATTACAGGTGTGAGTTACCTTGCCTCGCCTGTTTCTAGTTTTGGCACCTTCAATTTAATTTTCTGCACAGTCACCAAACATGATTTACCTAAAACCCAAATGTGCCTTGGCCTTGTTTAAAAACTTAAACTGTTTCCTCATTGTCCAAAGGCTAAAGTCCAAGATCCTTAACGTGGCAGGCAAGGTCCCTGTGATTGGCCCCTGGCCAACACCTCAGCTTCTTCTTGGAGGCTTCCTCCCTGCTAACTGTGCTCCAACAACCCGGGTGCGTGCAGCTCTTCTCCGACCCAGCCATTTCACCCCGGGGCCTCTGCCAGGCTACTCCTCTGCCTGGTGGGTCCCTTGCACTTCATTTGACTCACTCCTCTGTTAGATTCAGCTCAGGCTACTTTTTGGCCCAGAATGGCTTTCCTGTTGATTCCCCAACTCCGATGGGGTTACAGGTCTCTTTTTCCTCCACACTATATACAGATACTATTATTGTGCTGAAAAGATCTGCTTACATATCTATCTACCTATCTTTTTTTTTTTTGAGACGGAGTCTTGCTCTGTTGCCTAGGGTGGAGGGCAGTGGCATGATCTTGGCTCACTGCAGCCTCCACCTCCTGGGTTCAAGTGATTCTCCTGCCTCAGCCTCCGGAGTAGCTGGGATCACAGGCATGTGTCAACACACCCAGCTACTTTTTTGTATTTTTAGTAGAGATGGGGTTTCACCATGTTGGCCAGGCTGGTCTTGAACGCCTGACCTCAGGTGATCCGCCTGCCTCGGCCTCCCAAAGTGTTGGGATTACAGGTGTGAGCCACCGCACCTGGACCATATCTATCTTCTTTAATGGCCTGTTGCCTTATCGGACGCAGAGACTATGCCTTATATATTCTTATGGCCCTAATAGATTAATGATCAATAATGTTTGCAGAATGAACAAATGCTGTAAAGGAACCAAACGAATGAGTAATAAAACACACATATAGGAAACTATTGGGTGAAATTCAAAGCACTATGTGATTAGTGCACAATATAAATTGGACAGACTCCAAGTTCTGTGGGCTGGAGCATTCTATGGAGGGGATGAGTTCCCTTCCCTTGGTAGAAATCAGGGCTGTTGTTACTGTAAACTTTTTTTTTTTTTTAAATTTTGCAAAACTATAATTGGTTTTCCAAGTTTAATTAGCAAACTGTGCTAATTAAAGTTTGCTTTCTGGACCAACAATATTGACTTCACTTGGGTGTTTGTTAGAAACGCAGGCTTTAGGGCCTCACTCCAGACCTACTGAATCTGAATTTGTATTTTTAACAAGACTCCCAGGTCATTCGTATGTGCATTCCATTTTGAGAAGCACTGTCCAAGAAAACGACTTTGTTGCCTGGGAAAGGATGGAACCTGTGAGCTCAGGGTCTTAGGTCTCTTTTGCTCCTCAGGATATAGTGCTCTGTGGGGCTCAGCTGATGGCTGTTAGAGCTGGACTTCAGGAGAAATAGAGCAAGGGACTTGAATCTAGTAGGTGTGACCAGATGAGCAGCAGGTCTGGAGACTCAGCACCTCACAGGCAGGGTTAAACAGGAGCTGTCTGGGGACTGGGACTGGGCTTGGCTAAATAGGTCTAAATAGATCTAGCCAAAATCAGGCTGGCTAGGTGTGGCAGGAAGTGGGCCTAGATGGAACTGGTAGGCCAGATAGTCAGAGGCCTTGTCAGCAAGCATGGGTCAGGGCAAGAATCAGATGAGGCAGTTCCTGGGGTTGGGGCAGGGACTGGGGCTGGGCCCTCAGCTCAGAAGGTCAGGGATAGGGCAAGCTTCAGGAATGGGGTGAGGCTCAGAGTTGGGGTAAGGGTCAGAATGTTCAGTGTGAAATGGTTTTTGGCAATCTGAAGCAATATTTTTACATTTTGAAGGGGTGGCTGTTAAAATGTACTGCTTTTTACTGAAGTTAGCAGACTTTCAGGCCTCTGGTGCTAAGGACATCTCACAGGGAGCATGGGGTGAAGTTGCAGAGGAGCGTGTGCCCTCCCAGCACCCTAATGTGCTCTTGTTATATGTATTTGTTGTGTGACTCCTGCATGTCACTCTCGTGTTCAAATACGATGGTTTGATACTTCACAGCAAAAATAATTGAAGCCATCCAGATAGACGTTAGAATGTGAACTACTATATGCGTAAGAAGAGTACTAAGACCTCCCTTTCATTTCTGTCAGGAGAGAGAGTTGTGGATCAGAATTTGGAGCTTGCACCCATGGGCTGGGAGGGACTGAGTGACCTGTTAGAGCTAGTGCAGGCTCAGGAACTCAGTTATTCCTTAGTGCAGTCATATTAGTGTTATCATTTTGCAAGGAATATGGTAAAAATGTTAACATTAGGAGCAATATACGCTTTCTTTCTTTCTTTCTTTTTTTTTTTGAGACAGAGTCTCACCCACACTGGAGTTCAACAGCACCATCTTGGCTCATTGCAATCTCTGCCTCCTGGATTCAAGCAGTTCTCCTGCCTCAGCCTCCTGAGTAGCTAGGATTATAGGCACCCACCACCACACCCGGCTAATTTTTTTTTTATTTTTAGTAGACATGGGGTTTCACCATGTTGGCCAAGCTTGTCTCGAACTCGTGACCTCTGGTGATCCATTTGCTTGGCCTCCCAAAGTTCTAGGATATAGGCGTGAGCAACTGCACCTGGCCTATGCTTTCTTAATATGAAACTAGATTGTCTTGACTTGATAGAAAAATTAATCCTTGTTATGGTGAGGTGTGCTTGCTTCTTTGGTAATCTGTGAGGAAACTGGATTCATGGAATCAGAGATAGTTCCTTGCCACTTTGGACCTGATAAAATCTGGAAAGAAGAAAGATTGTTATTATTTGGCTAAAATCTGAAGCTTAACATGGGTTGAGAGAAAGGAAGCGTCCACGAGAAATTCTTTTCTTCTTAAAACCTAGATCTAAAAGGGCTGTTACTTATGTGATACAAGGGAATGAGTTATTTATTATTATTATTATTATTATTATTATTATTTTTTTTTTGAGAGGGAGTCTTGCTCTGTCGCCCAGGCTGGAGTGCAGTCCCCCAGGCACGATCTCGGCTCACTGCAACCTCCACCTCCTGGGTTTAAGCGATTCTCCTGCCTCAGCCTCCCGAGTAGCTGGGACTACAGGCACCCGCCATCACGCCCAGATAATTTTTGTATTTTTAGTAGAGATGGAGTTTCACCATGTTGGCCAGGCTGTTCTCAAATGATCCACCCGCCTCAGCCTCCCAAAAGTGCTGGGATTATAGGCAGGAGCCACCACGCCTGGCCTGGGAATGAGTTATTTAGATAAATCAGCAACTTCTAGTCCTTTTACTCTACAATTCTCTGTAATAGTTCCCTGGTGTGACAGGAAATAAAATAGTGTAGATCCACTAAAGCAGTTAGTGATTTTTTTTTTCTCCCTGAGGAAGCCTGGAGAGGCAAGAGGATGGTGGCAGGGGCTGAGATGTGATGGCCATGGTTAGGGAGGGGATGCACCTCTCCCCATCACCTTGGGTTTGCTAGGAGGAGCCAACTTTTGATCCACTGAGCTGCAAATGGCTCTCCTAGCAAGAGAGAACATAAGGCTGATTTATCTGAATTCTCATTCCCTTCTGTCCATAGGAGAGTAAAGAACTCCCAGTAGGAAGGAAAGGAAGGGTCTTATTATCACTCAGGGAACCAGAAGGACCATGGCCTGGACCTGGTATTCATGAAGGGCCTTTGCTATTATTGCCATATAAGATCACACTGCCTTTGTATTTATTGGTTGAACTCAAAGTTTTGGTTGGTTAAAAACAAACATCTAAATCATATCACTGTTATATTGACTCATTTCTGGCATTTCTTCATTTTAAAATATACCCAGAGGCTGAAAACTAGAAGTCTAGTCCTCTTGATACATGGCAGGCGAGCCCCAGATTGGGGTTTAGCTTGGGAGGATTCTTTGCTTCTCCCAGGAAAACACTCAAGGGTGAGCCTGTAATAGAAGAGAACAGCTTTATTGAAGTGGCAGTGTTACAGCCTAGGCGGTGTTGCAACTCCATGACTGCTTCTGCAGAGCAGGGCTTCCCCATTGGCAGTGTGCTGAGAGTAACAGCTCAGGGCAGTTCTGCAGTCATGTTTACACCTACTTTTAACTGCATGCAGATTAAGGGGTGATTTATGCAGAAATTTCTAGAGAAACGGTAGAAACCTCTGGGTCATCAGGTCATTGCCATGGGAAGGAGCAGTAAATCCCGGGTGTTGCCATGTTAGTGGTAAACTGACAAGGCACACTGGTGGGCGTGTCTTAAGGAAAGCTGCTTCCACCCGTTCCTATTTTAGCCCTTCTCAATTTGGTTCAGTGTCTGAGCCCCCACTCTGAAGTCAAGTCCTGCCTCCTACCTCCATACCTCTGAGTAGCCCTGCTTGCTGCACCCAGGTGATAGGTAGAAAGTGAAATCAGCTACGACAGTTGCAGAAAGTTACTCATGGTTCTGTATGCTTTGAAACAGTGTGAAAATGACATTCTCCCCTTCTTTTCTTTCTTTTTTTTTTTTTGAGATGGAGTTTTGCTCTTGTTGCCCAGGCTGGAGTGCAGTGGTACAATCTCGGCTCTCTGCAACCTCCGCCTCCCAGGTTCAAGTGATTCTCCTGCCTCAGCCTCCTGAGAAGCTGGGATTACAAGCATGCGCCACCACACCCGGCTAATTTTGTATTTTTAGCGGAGATGGGACTTCTCCATGTTGGTCCGGCAGGTCTCGAACTCCCAACCTCAGGTGATCTCCCTGCCTTGGCCTCCCGAAGTGCTGGGATTACAGGTGTGGGCCACCGTGCCTAGCCTGACCACTTTTATAGATTCCACATGTAAGTGAGATCATGCAATATTTTTCTTTCTATGTCTGGCTTATTTCACATAGCATACTGTCCTCCAGGTTCCTCCATATTGTGGCAAATGACAGGATCTCCTTTTTAAAAGGCTGTATAGTACTCTATTGTGTTTATTATTATTATTATTTTTTAATCTTTGTTTTTTTGAGACAGGGTCTTGCTCTGTCACCCAGGCTGGAGTGCAGTGGTACAATTGAGGCAGGAGAATAGAGTCTGGAGGCAGGGAACATAAGGCCAATTCATGCTGACTTCCTTGAACTAAATCAGATGGAAACACTTCAGCTATGTTAGGAAATATCCTCTCCATTTACATAGGGTGTACGCTGAGTAAATGGCTTTGTAACTTTACTTCATTCTCTTCATTTACATAGGGCATACATCAAGTAACCAGTGGAAACCTCTAGAGGGCATTTAAACCCCAGAAAATTCTGTAGTGGGGCTCCTGAACCCCTATGCTCAGGCCTGCTCCCACCCTGTGGAGTGTACTTTCATTTTCAATAAATCTCTGCTTTTGTTGCTTCATTTTTTCCTTGCCTTGTTTGTGCATTTTGTCCAATTCTTTGTTCAAGATGCGAAGAATCTGGACTCTCTCCATTGGTAACACAATCATGGCTCACTGCAGCCTCGACCTTCCGGGCTCAAGTGATCTTCCCACTTCAACCTCCCAAGCAGCTGAGACCACAGCCACATGCCATCAGGCCTGGCTAATTTTTTATTTTTATTTTTGTAGGGACGGGGTTTCACCATATTTCTCAGGCTGGTTTTGAACTCTAGGCTCAAGCAATGCACCCGCCTTGGCCTCCCAAAGTGTTGGGATTACAGGTGTGAGCCACTGTACCTGGCCACCATAGTTTCTTTATCCATGTGTTTTTTTTTTTTTCTCAAGTCAGTAACTTTTTAATAAAATGAGCAGAATCCCATCATAACAGTTCTTTGTTACATGAATTCAAATACACAGCAGACCAATCATGTTCCCTGAAATTTAACAATCATACTTAAAGGCCTGTTAGTGCTGTCCCTCAAGACTCTAATTCTAAAGGGCTTCCTTTGAATTCCCTTTATAAAGCTTTGTGCAAAGAGCTTAAGCACCGGTAAGAAAGACTGTTGCTAGCATTTTTATTTCATCATCAGCAACAAACATGCAGTTTCTTTCTCCGATGTGCATGGCACTGTAAAATGGGTGCTACACTCTGTCTTGTGGTACAAAGTTTATAAATACAATATACCGATACAAAGTTGAAGCCATTAAAAAGAGCTTAATAACAACCACGAGGAGACAGTTACATCTGGAGTGCTGATGGAATCTATGAAGAGATTTAGAAACAAGACATAAACTCAAACACTACGGTAAAAGTTTTACTTGGGAAGGGGCCAGAGGGGAACTTCTATGTGCTACTGATAGATTTTTAAAGTTGCTCCAAATTTACTTTCTTTCTGCTATTATCTTTAAATACTGCAAAGTATTGTGAGCTGCATCACTTTGTGCATTGCCACAGGAGATACCGGAGCCATGAC
This sequence comes from Rhinopithecus bieti, assembly GCF_001698545.2. Classification (NCBI taxonomy): domain Eukaryota; kingdom Metazoa; phylum Chordata; class Mammalia; order Primates; family Cercopithecidae; genus Rhinopithecus; species Rhinopithecus bieti. Next base: position 50,645 of record NW_016815506.1, on the reverse strand, counting down.
AGACCGTGATGGGGCTGGTGGACAGTTCGGCAAGACATTGATACCGTCCATTGGCGCTCAGTTTATCTATATCCAAATATGTTATATTAAAACCTTGTTCCATGGCAATTTCACTAAGCAGCTGGATGTAATCTGTATTTGGAATACTAAGGAGGCTTCTTTTCAGTAAGTTGATCTTTTCACCTGGAGAATTCCTCAAGGAATGCCAAGTACGTCCTAAAGAATGTCCCACTACATTTGTTAAAGAAATGTGGTTCTCTGGAGAAATATTACTAAATTTGGCAAGAAATTTCTCAGCAGCATTCCTTTTGGCTTGCTTTTTTGATGCCCCCTTTCCAGTTTCCATAAATGACTCTAGCCTGCAAACTGTGGTGTATTCTCTCTTATGAGCAGGTCCTCCCTCCTGGGAAAGGGTATATTCAGGAAGTCTCCAGCCATGATGAATGGACAATTCCTGTAATGAACCAATAGGATTAAGCTGGTTCTTTGGTTGCTTGGAAGGGTCAGGCATTAGGGGGTCAGGAACTGCAAAGTAAATACTTGCATTGTCTTTCAAAATGTTTATGGCAGCCTCTGCAGCTCTATGTTTCGCCCGCTTCTTACTTGTACCTTCACCTCTGCAGGTTATGTCACCAATGGTTACTCTGAAGGTGAAAGTGGGCACGTGTATTTGCACATCAGATCTTTCACATTCATAAACTGGGATGTTCTTGGTCTTCATGCCATATTCGTGTAATACCTGAATCGGTGTTTTCCCTGGCATAGCTGTTATCATCTTCCCCAAACTGAAGGTCCCACTGTCCTCGCACTCCAGCGGCAGGGCCTCGGAGGGTACCTGCTCTGGGACATGGCGAGAAGGGACTGCTCAGCGGCTGGAGGAAGAGCGGTGCGGAGCGACCTGCTTGCTCCCCGGGTCGCTGGTCTGCAGGAGGAGCTCCAGCGCCACCGCCTCCTCCGACTGCACTTCTCCATTTGTTTGTTGATGAACGTGTACGTTGTTTCCATATCTTGGCTATTGTACACAATGCTGCAGCGAATGTGGGAGTGCAGATATCTTTATGTGGTAGTGATTTCATTTCATTTGGATATATACCCAGAAGACAGATTGCTAGGTCTTATGGTAGTTCTATTTTTTTCTTAAAAAAAAATTTTTTTTTCCCGACTACAAAGACTCAGAGGTCTTTCCAGTTCTCTGTTGATCCTGAGACTAACAACTGGAGACTGAGGCCGGAGCAGCTGGCAGCTGTGCTTGTCCGTTTCCTGTCAGAGCGATCCCAAGTTTCCTCCGGACCCGTCCCACGGTCCCTCCACAGGAGCGAGAGAGGATGGGGAAGCACTGTGGGGAGACCACCAAAGATGGCTGGACAGTGGGAGAGAGCACGTCATGAAGCATCCCAGCCTCGTGTTGAGGTTCCAAACTTAGAAACAAACCCCTCTGTACAGGGGGATTGTGGTGAGTGACAGTCAAGGTCATGGTGTGTGTTTTCTCACTCTTGAATGCAAGTGGAAGAGAGAAAATGACTCAGGACGCCATTGTAACGGTTCCTGGAAGCTGGACCCTCTCATTGGCATATACACTACTCCTTGCCACAGGGCACAGTCCCACCGGGATCCACTTCCAAAGTTTGTCTGGACGGTTGAAGGCCTCGCTTAGTTGTACTGGATTCTCAGGGAGCCCTCAGTGGCCTTTGGCTTTGAGTGCTGTGTTTGCCTTTTACCGGAGGGCAGCAGTGTGGGAATTCCTGTCTTCCCTGTAGCATATTCTGCTGGATTGCACTACTGGCTGAGAAAGGACAAGTTGCCATTCAAGTCTAGGGTAGGCTTCCAGCTGCCTTAATAGAAGTACTCAAGTCTTTTGGGTAGTGAGCTGGAAAGCCTACAGGAAAAGACGGGCACCTATTTTCATTTGAAAACTTTGATTCATGGAACCTTTAAACCTTTAAAATTAATCTCAGGGCCAGGCGTGGTGGCTCACGCCTGTAATCCCAGCACTTTGGGAGGCCGAGGCGGGCAGATCACAAGGTCAGGAGATTGAGACCATCCTGGCTAACACGGGGAAACCCCGTCTCTACTAAAAATACAAAAAATTAGCTGGGCGTGGTGGCGGGCACCTGTAGTCCCAGCTACTCGGGAGGCTGAGGCAGGAGAATGGCGTGAACCCTGGAGGCGGAGCTTGCAGTGAGCCGAGATCCCCTCACTGCACTCCAGCCTGGGAGACAGAGTGAGACTCTGTCTCAAAACAAACAAACAAACAAACAAACCTAATCTCAGATAAATTTTTGGTGTCCATGTGGCTATAGTTGTTCACTGCTTTCCTGGATGGATGGGACTCTGATGTTGTAACTTCTGTACTCCTTTGGCCCATAGCTAAGGCCATCCTTCCCCACAGGGGTGGCTTTGGGATTGGATGCTACAGCTTTCACTTCTGTGTAGTACACCTGTACATACCTGTTTCAAGCAGCCTTTCTTTAATGTTTTTGGTTGGTTTTATTCTGTGGCTCAGTAGCTGGTAATAAAGTTAAAGATCCTGAAAAAATTTTTTTTTTCCTGACTACAAAGACCCAGAGGAGATGGTAGTTGTATTTTTTTTTTTTTTAATTAAGAAATAGAGATGGGGCTGCCTAGGCTGGTCTTGAACTCCAGACCTGAAGGAGTTCTTCTACCTTAACCTCCCAAGAGTCTGGGATCACAGGCATGAGCCACTGCACCCTGCAGATAGCTCTGTTTTTAATTCTTTAGGAACCTCCTTGCTGTTTTCCGTAATGCCTACACCAATCTATATTTCATTCTTGGGTTGTTTCTTCAGGACTCACTCTCTCCTGAGGCCCTAGGGGACTCTTAAGGAAGTGTGGTTAAAACATAATATCAGGAGAAAGCACTTCTGGAATGGTGGAATAAACACTCCGAAAATCTGCTCTTCTGTAAGAGCAGCAAGAACATAGGCAAAAATTGTCAATATCAAGTTTTTCAGAACTCTAGAAATTAACCAAAGCCTTACAGCAATCTGAAGAGTTTTTTCAAGAAAAGTGCTGGCTTTCGTAAGAACGGTGAGCTTTGTGGTGTTTTAACTTGTCCTATTTCCACCCCTTTTCCCTAGCTCTATGGTGGCCTTGAAACCAGCAGCCTTGGAACCATAGTCACTGAAAACCAGAGGCCTAGCAGCCATTGGAGGTGGTAGAGTGGGTTTCAAGATCCCCAAAGACCTGGTTGCCAGAGAATTGTCACTATTCAACCTGTCTAGAAGATCCCTGGGAAAGCCTCATTCATAGGGCTTATCTTTATTTGGTCACTGAGGAAAGCCCTTTCCCCAGGGCATTGGTCAAATAATCAGTGGCAATTTAAAAATTGCAGTTGCCTGAGATAGTGATACACACTGGGGCAAAATCAGGCTGGCGAAAATCTTACAGAGAAAATCTGGGGATGTTCATAGGGAACTTGCAAAGCTCTTGCTTATTCCTGGGGGTCTAGAAGGCAACACACATGCGCAAGGTTGTGCACTTCTCACTTCTGGCTCACCTTAAAGCCCTGTGCAAGCAGCAAGTGAAGGCTAGGTCAGAGTAATGAACTGCTAGAGTACTGAAGGCATCACACACACACACACACACACACGCACACGCACACACATGCCCCTCAACAAAGGGTGGGAGATTTAATGGCCAAAGGCATTTAAGAAAATCTCTGTTTCAGCAGTAGCTGACTGCTAAGCTAACCAAGCTGACACACGTGACAAAGAATACACAATTTACAGACAGTCCAGGAAAGTCACTGAACAAACACACACACGAGAGCGGCAATAGCAGCAGCAGCAGCAGCCACAACAAACAGCAACAACAAAAAGTCCTGAGGGAGTAGGAATCTGATTTCTGAAGTTGCCACAGTGTATTACTTAAAATATTGTGGTTCCCTACAAAGAACTCAAACAAATTTACAAGGAAAAAACAAACAACCCCATCAAAAAGTGGGCAAGGATACTGAACAGAACTTCTCAAGAAGGACTTTATGAGCAACAGGACCATGAAGAATGCTCATCACTCACTCCGCAATCAGAAGACGTGCAAATCAAAAACACAATGGATCATATTCAATCAACCAGTTAGGAATGGTGAATCTTAAAAAGTCAGGAAAGAGGTGCTGGAGAGGATGTGGAGTAGACACGTATTACACTGTTGGTGGGACTGTAAACTTAGTTCACCATTGTGGAAACAGTGTGGCAGTTCCTCAAGGATCTAGAACTGGAAATACTATTTGACAGGCCTCCTGTTATTTATTTACCCAAAGGAATAAATCATGCTGCTATAAAGGACACATGCACACTGTATGTTTATTGCGGCACTATCACAATAGGAAACTTGGAACAACCAATGTCCATCCAATGAGACAGACTGGATAAAAAGAAAATGGGAACATACTATCCATGAAACTAATGCAGCAAAAAGGAGAGTCATGGGTCCTTTGTAGGGCCATGGTGCAGCCAGAAACCTCATTCTGAGCAACTATACACAAGAACAGAAACCACACCCAATGTCTCCTCACAGGTTGGGTAATCTAACAATCAGATCACTTGGACATAGGAAGGGTAACATCACACACTGGGGCTGGTTGCATTAGGAGATATACCTAATGTAAATGACGATTTAATGGGTGCAGCACACCAACATGGCACATGTATACATAGTAACAAAACTGCACGTTGTGCACATGTACCCTAGAACATAAAGTAATAATAAAAAAAAATTGTGGTTCCTGTGAAAGATGCCAGTGGCAACAGCTTTGCCATCCAGCTCTTCAGCATTTTTGTTATTGGCAAAGGCAACAAACCATAGATTTCTCTTCCCCAAGGAAAATGTGTCCACCTCACCATTGTCAAAGAGAGGGACAAGAGACTGATTGATGGTCAAACAGAGCAGTGAGTAAAATGGTCTCTAGGTGACATGTTGGAAAGATCTTTTCATTTAGTCAAATATAATACAGTATGATTAGAAAATAAAATGTTGGCCAGGAGCGGTGGCTCACACCTGTAATCCCAGCACTTTGGGAGGCTGAGGTGGGCGGATCACCTGAGGTCAGGAGTTTGAGACCAGCCTGCCAACATGGCAAAACCCTGTCTCTACTAAAAATACAAAAAAATCAGCTGAGCATGGTGGCATGTGCCTGTAATCCCAGCTACTCGGGAGGCTGAGGCAAGAGAATCACTTGAGCCTGGGAGGCAGAGGTTGCAGTGAGCTGAGATCACGCCACTGCACTCCAGCCTGGGCGACAGAGCGGGACTCTGTCTTAAAAAAAAAAAAAAAAAAAAGAAAGAAAGCAATCAATGGGCTTGTTTCTCTGAGAACTCTGAGAAAGCTCAGATGTTGGACTTAGACGGACAATATTTCCTTATAATCCTCTTTATTTCTGTAAGATCAGTAATGATGTCCCCTCTTTCATTCCTGATTTAATTGGACTCTTTCTCTCTTTTTTTCTTGGTCAGTCTAGTTATGAGTTTGTCAACTTTGCTAATCTTTTCAAAGAATGAACTTTTCATTTTGTTGAATTTTCTCTGTTGTTTTCTATTTTGATCTCTCCCCTTCCTTCCTTCCTTCCTTCCTTCCTTCCTTCCTTCCTTCCTTCCTTCCTTCCTTCCTTCCTTCCTTCCTTCTTTCTTTTTTTTTTTTG
>NW_016815506.1:37272-44334 GCF_001698545.2 Rhinopithecus bieti | reverse complement strand
CCTTCCTTCTTTTTTTTTTTTTGAGACACAGCCTCACTTCATCACCCAGGTTGGAGTGCAGTGGTGCAATCTTGGCTCATTGCAACCTCCATCTCCTGTATTCAAGCGATCCTCTCACCTCAGCCCCCCAAGTAGCTGGTACTACAGGTGGGTACCATCATGCCCTGTTAATTTTTGTATTTTTAGTAGAGACGGGATTTTGCCATGTTGGCCAGGCTGATCTTGAACTCCTGGTCTCAAGTGATCCACCCACTTCAGCCTCCCAAAGCGCTGGGATTATAGGCTTGAGACACTGTACCCGGCCAAGAGGTTGGAGTGAGCCAAGATTGCGCCACTGCACTGCAGCCTGGGGACAGAATGAGACTCTGTCTCAAAAAAACCAAAAAACAAAACCCACAAAAAACCTTTTTGTGCTTCCAAGGCTACCATCAACAAAGTAAAAAGATAATCCATGGAATAGGAAAAAATATTTGTAAATTATATCTAGTAAGAGCCTTGTATCCAGAATACAAAAAGCAGTCTTATAACTCAACAACAAAGAGTTGAATAACCCAATCAAAAAATGAAAAAAGGATTTGAACGGACACCTCTCTGAAGAAGATATACAAATGGCCAATAAGGACATGAAAGATGCTCAGCATCGTTAGCCATTGGAAAATGGAAATCAAAACCACAAGGAGATACCAATTCATTCCCACTAGGATGGCTAAAATAAAGACAGTAACAAGTGTTGATGAAAAGCTGGAGAAATTGGAACCCTCATTCATTGCTGGTGAAAATGTAAAGTGATGCAGTCATTTTGGAAAACTGTTTAGCAGTTCCTCAAAATACTAAACATAGAGTTACCATCTGACCCAAAATTCAGTTCCTAGGTATACATGCAAGAAAGCTGAAAACATGTGTCTGCACAAAGACTTGTACATGTGCATTCGTAGTAGAATTATGCATAATAGTCCCAAAGTTTACACAACACAAATGTCTATACAATGAATGGATAAATGAAATAATATATACATACAATGGAATATTATTTGTCAATAAATGAAGTATTAAAACGTGCCAAATTGATGAACCTTGAAAACATCAAGCTGAGTGAAAAAGCCAGTCACAAAAGATCACACATTGTATGATTCTATTTGTATAAAATGTCCAGAATAGGCAAATCCATAGAGAGACCATATGGTAGTGATTGCTGGGGGTTGGGAGGAAGGAAGAATGAGAAGTGATTGCTAAGGCGTAGAGAGCTACTTTTTGAATTGATAAAGTGTTTTAAAATCAGTGATGATGGTTGCATAATCCTGTGTCCTATAGTAACCTATAGGTTACTATAACCCTATAGTAAAAACCACTAAATTGTGTATGTTAAATGAGTGGATTTTATGGTATACAAATTATACCTCAATAAACCTGTAACAAAATAGAAACAAAACTAGATGTTCCTTTTTTGCCTTTCTATGTTAAAAGGAAAATAGCAATGATTTCTAGTCTTGGATCATTGGTTCTCAACTGGGGGCAATTTTGTCCCTTAGGGGACATTTGGCCACGTCTGGGGACATTGTGGTATCACAATTGGAGGGAAGGATGCTACTGGCATCTAGTGGGCAGAGACCAGGAATGCTGCTAAACATCCTACAATGCACAGAACAGCCCCCACAACAAAGAATTATCTGGCCTTAATGTCACTAGTACCAAGGTTGAACAGTCCTGCCTTACATCAAACTCATTGGGAAAGAGCAGGGTCATGGTGCATCCTCTCTCTCCCACAACCACAGAGGTCCCTCAGTGCCAGGGCCTCCCTTGTGTTGAGGGCAGCTCTTAGAATCCATCCCGGGAAACTCACTGTCAGGGCAATGGTAAGGCTGTGAACCACCGTCATCTCTCTGGGAGTGTCCTTGGGAGAAACTTCTGTCTGGTCTCAGTTCCAAGAATAGTTGTGCTTCCCTGTGTCATCTGTCTGTTTTATCTCATGGACACTGTGAACTCCAGAACAGACCAGACTTTCCTTTTTGGGTTGGCTGCTGAGCAGTTTTGAGTCAGACTTGTGGCTCACCCTTAGGAAGGGTACAGGTCTTGTATTTCACATTTTTAAGTTCCATTCCTGGTTCGATTTTAGATCCCTATTTCCGTCTTTCTTTTTTAAAGTCTTTTTTTTTTCTTTTTATTTATTTGTTCCTAGTTTTAATATCTGTCATCTCATGGTGTTTTACATGTCTTGGTAAGCTATTTATGCTGTGCAACGGGACTCTGAAAAAATAAATATAAGCAGCGAATCTCTCCTTAGCTGTGACATGGGAGTGGCGGGAAGAGTTGTGGGTGGTATGACAGAGGCATAGTGAGGTCTGTGGGCAGGAACCAGTGACCTCCCCATAGTGGGTACTTCCCACTCCAGGAGCCTGGGCGGGTGCTGAGGAATCAGGGTACGAGGAGGTAGGGGGTTCCTAGAGGAGATCAGCTGTTCTTGGGTTGCTGTGCCGCACACTGCAGTCTTTTAGTGTTGGAAAAAGCTGGGCTTTCAGAGGACAAATAACAGATGTAGGAACAGAGCTGGTAGGAGAGGGGGCTCTCAGGTGGGCAGGACTGGGTGGTATATTAGGGAGTGTCCTGGACTGGGAGCTGAGGCTTAGGCTTCTAGGTTTCAAGTCTGAGTTCCGCTCTTGTTGGCCAAGTGACTTTGGCCCAGTGACTAAGGAGTCACCTGGCTCCTTAATTTCCTATCACTAAACCAGAGTATTAATGAATACCTGCTAGGTTTATCTCTGGGGTTGATGTGACTACCAAATGAGATGATGCAATGAAATTGCACAAGTGCGGCTGGCCGCGGTGGCTCAAGCCTGTAATCCCAGCACTTTGTGAGGCCGAGACGGGCGGATCACGAGGTCAGGAGATCGAGACCATCCTGGCTAACACGGTGAAACTCCGTCTCTACTAAAATTACAAAAAAAAAAACTAGCCGGGCGAGGTGGCGGGCGCCTGTAGTCTCAGCTACTCGGGAGGCTGAGGCAGGAGAATGGCGTAAACCCGGGAGGCGGAGCTTGCAGTGAGCTGAGATCCGGCCACTGCACTCCAGCCTGGGCGACAGAGCGAGACTCCGTCTAAAAAAAAAAAAAAAAAAAAAAAAAGAAATTGCACAAGTGCTCTATTCATTGCTAGGCTGCAAATCTTTTCTTTTTTTAACTGTTGAGGGACAAAAGTAATTGTGGAATTATTATGGCTGTGATTACAGTTGTGCTTCACGGAGATGGTCCCATTTGGAGCAGGTAATGACTATGGCAAAGGCACTGGGTGCTGTGGAGCTGGGGAGCAGGCCTCAGGGAAACAGTGATACTTGACTGACCCCAGGGAATTAATTAAAACGTACCCAGCAGCTGTGGGGAGAAAGTATTTGTTAATCATTACGTTGCGTTCGGATGTAGACCGTTTACTGCTTAGACTTTTAGAGTAAAAAGGATCTCAGGGGTTTACAGAGGCCAGTCCCCTGTCTCAAGTACTCTCTCTCAGGAACTCTTAGCACAGGTAAGATCTTTGCTCACACATTTTCTGCAAGAAAAAACAAACAAACAAACAAACAAACAAACAAATAAACAATGGCACCACCACCCCAGAATTTTGCCCAGGAGAGTCAAGAAGTTGCAGGGTTCAGGGTAAATGGCTTTCCCAGACTTATGTGGGAATACACCACCCAGTGCCGCCCACCTTTGGGCCCCCTCTCCTAGCAGCTCTGTTCCCTCATCTGTGTTCATGATCTCTAGGGAAGAGACCACCACAATTCTAATTTCCTGGGTCTAATTGCAATGTCTTCAACTACAACTTGAGGCCAGTTTCACCTTCTAACTTTGTGGGTTGGCCAACAGCCTCTGATCCCCTTTCTTTTTGTTTTTTCTTTGTAGACCTCTGTGGTCATAGTCTCCCTTCTCTTATGTTCATGTTATTCTTCAGTTCATTTTCCCTTCCCTTGACTTCCCTCATTCCTTCCTTCTCCATTTGGAGGACGTCCCATTTGGAGTGAGAGTGAACTGTCTTGTGCATGGGTATACATTTTCACAGGACCTGTGGCCTCTGTCCTGTGCTGCCTCACACCTTGCCCTTAGGTGCTCTGGCTTGAGCTCATTGGCACTTAGGGAGCCCCTGCCATGGGGGCATCAGGGAAATTCTGCCCCTATCTCTGGCCATGCTTGACACTCTCTTGCCAGGGCCAATTCTTGCACCATCTTTGTCCCCTATCTCAATGTGCCTTTTCCTCCCCCAGGATCCATGTAGACACACTGAGTTCTGCTGCTGAGGCAGGAGCATGGAAGAGGCTTCTGTCTTGGGAAGGTAGGCTTGTGGCTTACTCTTCCTATTCATACAATGTCTGGTCCCATGGTGGCCTATGTGACCCTCTGAGCTTTGCACTCTGGACTTCGGTGAAGTAAGTCTCTGGGATCTTGCACCCATGGAAGCACCCTCAGTCTCTCCGGGGCCCAGTTGTGGTACCTTACATCACCAATGGCCCCTTCCTTCCCCTAAACTTTGATCCCTGCCTCTGACTTCATGACTCTGCAATAGAACAGGTGCTGATTGGAAAAGCTATCTTTACTGGTGGTGATTACTCTGGGCTTTCCTGGCTGCTCTTTCTGTGGGTAGGATTGTCCTGCACATACACACACACACGCACACACACACCTTGACACATTCAACACAAGGTACATGTCCACATATAGACTTGCAGTAAATGGGCTGGTGGAACAGCCCTAGAGACAGCGTTAGACCAGCATCCTGGAGTCACGGATTCAAGCCCCAGCTCTGACCCTCAGTGACTGTGGATAAACTATATTCTTCTCTGCCTTTGTTTCCTCTTCTGCCACATGATGGAATAAGAGCAGATGTCTCCAAGGATCTTCTTCCTGTGATCCAGATGCAGACATGTTACAGAGAAAGGAGGGGTGGGCATTGTGTTTGGAGGCTGGGTTTATAGTGTCTAGTTCCACTGGCTTAGGGGGCAGATAGACTAAGTTTGGGTCTGGCTCTGTTGTTGTAGCGCTGTGTGACCTCGGACAAGGCACTCCATTTCTCTCACCCCAGTTTCCTCATCAGTAGAGTGGGATTATTTAAACTTTGTATCAGGTGGTGATTTGTGTAACAGTGCCGTGTCCTATACATGACATATATTATTAGTGGTCTTAGCTCACTCATTAATTCACTAATTGATCTTGGGTAAACTAAATGAGTTCTTCTCGACTTCATCGTCCTCCTGTGCAGACTGAGGTGTTTGGACCAGTAGAAGATGTTCAAGACCTCCTTTACCGTCTCCCAGGCAGCTCAGGGAGAGGGGATGCCTTGTTGAACAGGGCTGTGCAGAGATTTACCACACGGGGGCGATATGACCCCATTTGAACCGGCTCCAGAACGGCAGATTTTTGGGAAAAACAAACAAAACTTCAAGTTTTGGTCCATTTTCAGACTCTACTCCTTATTTTTATTTTTGACTTACCTTAACCAGAAATTTCAGAAATTTTGCACATCTTAAAGCTGGAAACAATGTAAGTACTTAGCACTCTGTGTTCTGCTTGTAGCCTTTCTACCTCGCATGCATTTAAAAAATGTGCACTGACGGCCAGGCGCGGTGGCTCACGCCTGTAATCCCAGCACTTCGGGAGGCCCAGGCGGGCGGATCACGACGTCAGGAGTCTGAGACCATCCTGGCCAACATGGTGAAACCCTGTCTCTACTAAAATAACAAAAATTAGCTGGGCGTGGTGGTGCGCACCTGTAGTCCCAGCTACTCAGGAGGCTGAGGCAGAAGAATTGCTTGAACCCGGGAGGCGGAGGCTGCAGTGAATGGAGATCACGCCATTGCACTACAGCCTGGAGACAGAGTGAGATTCCGTCTCAAAAAAAAAAAATAAAAAAAATAAAAAAAATGCACTGACAACTGGGAAACATTCACTATTGACCAAATTACTTTTTTTTTTTTTTTTTTTGAGGCAGGGTTTGGTTCTGTCTCATGGGCTGGAGTGCAGCGGTGCGATCCCAGCTCATTGCAACTTTCACCTCCTGGGTTCAAGTGATTCTCTCACCTCAGCCTCCCAAGTAGCTGGGACCACAGGCGGCGCCACTCCACCTGGATAATTTTTGTATTTTTTTTGTAGAGACGGCGGCGGGTTGGGGGTGGGGTTCCCTATGTTGCTCAGGCTGGTTTTGAACTCCTGGGCTCAAGCCGTCCTCCCACCTAGGCCTCTCAAAGTGCTGGGATTACAGGCGTGAGCCACCGCACCCGAACTACAAAACTACTATTGATAAAACATTTCTAAAGGCGTAAAGTAGGCACAATTGGTTAAAAATAAATTACGCGTTAAAAATGTCAAAATAAGGGAAGGCTAGATCCAGTTTACCGGAATTGCGCTGGTGATGGACGGTTCCTAGTATACCACAATCATGTCTAGTATGTCCCATAGCTGAGGGGCCATCATGGCCATGAAGGAGAAGAGTTGCATGGCTATAGCTGCAGACAGGCGCTTCGGAATCCAGGCCCAAATGGTTACCACGGACTTCCAGAAGATCTTTCCCATGGATGACCGGCTCTATATCCATCTGGCCCGGCTGGTCACTGATATCCAGGCAGTTGTCCAGTGCCTCAAGTCCCGGCTGAACCTGTGTGAGTTGAAGGAAGGTCAGCTGTCAAATCTTACACCCTTATGAGCATGGTGGCCAAGGCCTCTTGTCTGAGAAACGGTTTGGCCCCTACTATACTGAGCCAGTCATTGCTGGGTTGGACCTGAAGACCTTTAAGCCCTTTATTTGCTCTCTAGACCTCACTGGCTGCCCCATGGTGACTGACGACTTTATGGTCAGTGGCACCTGTGCAGAACAAATGTATGAAATGTGCGAGTCCCTCTGGGAGTCCAACATGGATCCAGAACACCTGTTTGAAATCATATTCCAAGCCATGAGGAATGCTGTGGACCAGAATGCAGTGTCAGGCATGGGAGTCATTGTCCACATCACTGAGAAGGACAAAATCACCACCAGGACACTGAAGGCCCTAATGGACTAACCCTGCTCCCAGAGCCAGCTTAAAAAAAA
>NW_016815506.1:24495-36718 GCF_001698545.2 Rhinopithecus bieti | reverse complement strand
GATATATATATATATATATATATCCTTTCTTAAAATATCAAAATACAATAAAACATTCCATCATTTTGTTTGAATGTTTTATACACTATTTTCCTATTGTATGATTAGTGGATCTCAAATATAAAAATACAAAACCAAAACAACATAACGAACACCCAAATCCATTCCACTTAGAGCTTATCATTGTTAATACTTTGGTATGTATGTGTCTATCATCTATTGACCTGAATGCATATATTTTATATATCTAGATACATATTTTATCCAGATATGTATGTATCTATCTGTCATGTATTGATCTGAATACACATTTTATTGAAAATTTAATATTTTTAATCTTTTTTTATCATTTAGCAATGTATTATAAACTTCTATGTCAAAAGACTTTTAAAGAATAACATTTTGTTTTAGAATAGTTTTGGATTTACAGAAAAATTGCTAAGATAGTACATACAATTCCCATATACTCCACACCCAGTTTCCTTTCCTATTGTCTTAAATTAGTAGGTACATTTGTCACAATTAATGAACCAATATTGATACATTATTATTAATTCAAGTCTGTGCTTTAGTCAGATTTTCTGTTTTTTTTTTTTTTTTTTGTTTCAGGACTCCATCCAGGATAACATATTACAACCAATTGTCATGTCTCCCTAATTTCTCAGACTTTCCTTGTTTTTGATGATCTTGACAATTTCAAGGAGTAATTAGGTATTTTTAGGATGCCCTATTATTGAATTTTTTTTTTTTTTTTTGAGATGGAGTCTCATTCTATTGCCCAGGCTGGAGGGCAGTGGCGTGATCTCGGCTCACTGCAAACTCCACCTCCCAGGTTCACACCATTCTCCTGCCTCAGCCTCCAGAATAACTGGGACTACAGGCTCCTGCCACCACACCTGGCTAATTTTTTTGTATTTTTAGTAGAGACAGGGTTTCACTGTGTTAGCCAGGATGGTCTCGATCTCCTGACCTCGTGATCCACCTGCCTTGGCCTCCCAAAGTGCTGGGATTACAGGCATGAGCCACCACGCTCGGCCCAGTTATTGAAATTTATCTGGTGTTTTTATCATGATTAGTCTGGGATTATGGATTTTGGGAGGAAGGCCCTAGAGGAAATGTGAAGACATGAAATTTGGGAGGGGCTGGGGTGGAATGATATGGGTTGGCCGTGTCCCCACCCAAATCTCATCTCGAATTGTAGTTCCCATAATCACCACGTGTGGTGGGAGGGACCCAGTGTGAGGTAATTGAATCATGGGGGCGGTTTCCCCCATGCTATTCTCATGATTGTGAGTAAGTTCTCACAAGATCTGGTGGTTTTATAAGGGGCTGTCACTGTCAATGTTGACCATAGTCACCCGCCTGAGGTGGTGTGTTTGTCAGGTTGGTCTATGGCGAAGTTGTTCCTTTTCCTCTCCTTTCTAGAAAGTCACTGTCTGTAGCCCACACTTAAGGAGTAGGGGGTTATGTCTTCCCTCCTTGAGGGCAAGCTATCTACATATATGTTTTGGAGTTTTTAACACACTTTTGCAACCTAAAAAAGAAAGAATAACCCAAACAAACAAGAGACTGCCTTGTATTAGAAGTATCTCCAAAGAACACTATGAGGATGTGAATCTGTGACAATGAAGAAAACTCCTTTCTTGGTTAAGTGACATATATAATGTATTACTGTGTTCTCACGCTGAAAATGAAGACATACCTGAGACTGGGTAATTTATAAAGGAAAGAGGTTTAACTCTCTCACAATTCAGCATGGCTGGAGAGGTCTCAGGAAACTTACAATCATGGTGGAAGACACCACTTCACAGGGTGGCAGGAGAGAGGATGAGTGCTGAGTAAAGGGGAAACCCCTTATAAAACCACCAGATCTTGTGAGAACTTACAATCATGAGAATAGCATACGGGAAACCGCCCCCATGATTCAATTACCTCTCACCGGGTCCCTCCCACCACACGTGGTGATTATGGGAACTACAATTCAAGATGAGATTTGGGTGGGGACACGGCCAAACCATATCATTCCACCCCTGGCCCCTCCCAAATCTCATGTCCTCACATTCCAAAACACAATCATGCATTTCCAACAGCTCCCCGAAGTCTTAGCTCATTTCAGCCTTAAACCAAAAGTCCAAGTCCAAAGTCTTATCTGAGACAAGGCAAGTTCTTTCTGCCTATGAGCCTGTAAAATCAAAAGCAAGTTAGTTACTTCCTAGATAAATGGGGGTACAGGCATTGAGTAAACACATCCATTCCAAATGGGAGAAATTGGCCAAAACAAAGGGGTACAGGACCCATGCAAGTCTGAAATCCAATTAGGCAGTCACTAAACCTTAAATTTCCAAAATGATCTCCTTTGACTTTATGTCTCACATCCAGGTCACACTGATGCAAAAGGTGGGCTCCCATGGCATTGGGCAGCTCCAACCCCATGGTTTTGCAGGGTACAGCCCCCCTCCCAGCTGCTTTAATGACTGGTGTTGAATGTCTGTGGATTTTCCAGGTGCAAGGGTGGAAAAACTGTCAGTGTGTCTACCATCCTGGTGTCCAGAGCACGGTGGTCTTTTTCTCACAGCTCCACTAGGCAGTGCCCCAGTGGGGAATCTGTGAGTGGGCTCCAATCCCACATTTCTCTTCTGCACTGCTGTAGCAGAGATTATCCATGAGAGCTCTGCCCCTGCAGCAAACTTCTGTCTGGGCATCCAGGCATTTCCACATATCCTCTGAAATCTAGGTGGAGGCTCCCAAACCTCAGTTCTTGACATCTGTACACCTGCAGGCTCAATATCAAGTGGAAGCTGCCAAGGCTTGGGGCTTGCACCCTCTGAAGCCATGGCCTGAGCTATACCTTGGCCCCAGCCATGGCTGGAGCGGCTGGGACACAGGGCACCAAGTCCTGAGGCTGCACATAGCCAGGGGGCCCTGGATCCAGCCCAAGAAACCAATTTTTCCTCCTAGGCCTGGGGCCCTGTGATGGGAGGGGCTGCTGTGAAAATCTCTGACATGACCTGGAGGTA
Source organism: Rhinopithecus bieti (assembly GCF_001698545.2). Taxonomy (NCBI): domain Eukaryota; kingdom Metazoa; phylum Chordata; class Mammalia; order Primates; family Cercopithecidae; genus Rhinopithecus; species Rhinopithecus bieti. The sequence goes on along the minus strand of NW_016815506.1, from coordinate 33,701 downwards.
TTTTCCCCACTGTCTTGGTGATTAGCATTTGACTCCTCATTACTTATGCAAATCTCTACAGCTGGCTTGAACTTCTACCCAGAAAATGAGGTTTTCTTTTCTACTGCATTGTCAGGTTGTACATTTTCCAAACTTTTATGCCCTGTCACCTCTTGAATCCTTTGCTGCTTTAGAGATTGTTTTCTGCCAGGTACCCTAAATCTTCTCTCTCAAGTTCAAAGTTCCACAGATCTCTAGGGCAGAGGCAAAATGCCACCAGTCTTTTTGCAAAGCAAGAGTGCCCTTTACTCTGGGTTTCCAACAAGTTCCTTATCTCCATCTGTATTAGTCCATTCTCATGCTGCTATAAAGGACTGAGACTGGGTAATTTATAAAGGAAAGAGTTTAATTGACTCACAGTTCCACGAGGCTGGGGAGGCCTCAGGAAACATAATCATGGTGGAAGGGGAAGCAAACATGTCCTTCTTCACATGATGGCAGGAAGGGGAAGTGATAAGTGAAAGGGGGAGAAGCCACTTACAAAACCATCACATCTTGTGAGAACTCACTCACTATCATGAGAACAGCAGCATGGGGGTAACTGACCCTGTAATTCAATTACTTCCCACCAGGTCCCTCCCACAACAAGTGGGGATTATGGGAACTACAATTCAAAATGAGATTTGGGTGGGGACACCACCAACTGTGGCAGGCCAGGTCTCACTAACACAGGCCTCCACAACAACTGTTTCAGTACTGACTGAGTGGTTTAAGTTAAATATTAAAAGCCAGTGCCCTTATACAAACGCTGAGATGTAACAATAGCCCATCAAGAGTTTTGCATAGGCCTTCCTTGGATCTTAATGCATGACGAAATAATGAAGGAATTCTTAATAGGACCCATTTATGATTAAACAAATTTTATTGTGGGTCTGAAGAAACTCCTCAGGCCTCCACAAACAAGTTTATTAGGGGTCTGAAGGAACTCCCCAAACCTCCATGATTTAGTGGGAGACAAGATAAGGGTAATCATCCCAACACCTGGACCCATTTAGATTAAGTAAATTTACTGAGGGTCGAGAGGAAGGTCTTTAGGACTCAGATCTTAGTTATAGATTAAAAGAAGTTAATCACTTATATGTTTAGATAAATACACACTTACATGTAGACATATAGCTTAGAAGGCATGTAACCTCTGGCAAACTTTGTAATTTTGAGTTGGTCTGGTGATACTTTCCAGGCATTCTCCCTGTAGCTGGTTGCAGAAATAACAACTCTCTTCCTCCCCAGTTCCTGTGCATTTCATTATTGGGCCCTGAGAAATAGCAGCTCGACCCTCAGTTTGGTCCAGGAACAAAACCATATCACCATCTGAGACCACCTCAGCCTGGACTTAATTATTCATATCACTATCGGCATTTTGGTCAAAGCCATTAGGCAAGTCTCTAGGAAGTTCCAAACTTTCCCACATTTTCCTGTCTTCTTCTGAGCCTTCCAAACTGTTCCAACCTCTACCTGTTACCCAGTTCCAAAATTGCTTCCACATTTTTGGGTATCTTTACAGCAGTGCTCCACTCTGTGTGGTACCAATTTACTGTATTAGTCTGTTCTCATGCTGCTAATAAAGACATATCCAAGACTGAGTATTTTATGAAGGAAAGAGGTTTGACTCACAGTTCAGCATGGCTGGGGAGGCCTCAGGAAACTTACAATCATGGCAGAAGGGGAAGCAAACACATCCTTCTTCACATGGTGGCAGGAGAGAGAAGAATGAGAACTGAGTGAATTGGGAAGCCCTTTATAAGACCATCAGATCTCGTGAGAACTTACTATCATGACAATAGCATGGGGGAAACCACCTCCATGATTCAATTACTTCCCACTGGGTCCCTACCACCACACGTGGAGATTATGGAACCACAATTGAAGTTGAGATTTGGGTGGGGACACAGCCAGACCATATCACATACTAAGGACCTACAATTTTTTATTCATTGAACCATTAGTGCTTGAGAAATCCTTTCTTTTGTGTCACCTCTGTCCTCCCCTGCTGCAGTAGATGTCATTTGCCCCAACTCAGGTCTAAGAGAATGTTTCCTATTTCTAAAGGACAGAGAAAGTTGAAGTCTTTTGCAGCAGCTAGGGAGTGGGCTGAACCCCTCGGCTGGATTGAGAAATTCTCCCACAAGTCAGGCCTGTTTCTCATTCAGCAGTTTTTTTTCTTTGAAGATTAGCACTGTTTTACAAAAGGATTTTTGAAAAGTACTTTTCAGAATTAGCCAGATGTGGTGGTGTGTGCTGTAGTCCCAGCTACTTGGGAGGCTAAAGTGGGAGGATCACTTAAGCCCAGGAGTTTCAGGTTGCAGTGAGCTGTGTTTGTGTTACTGCACTCCAACCTGGGTGTCAGAGAGTCTCATATATATGTATATAAAAGAAGAAGGCAGCTAAGCTAGGGAATAATTCTACACATGGGCCACAATGGCAGAAGGCAGCCCTTTGGGCAATGGGCTGGGCAGTTTAGCAGATAGAGATTGGCCAAGGCATTGAAACACTTGATTTCTGAGCCCAGCTTCATTCAGGCCTTGCTGATGGACCCTAAATAAATCCCAGCTCCCTCCTCATGTGGTCTCTCCACTGTCCTTGGGATAGAGTCTCCAGACCCAGGAGCTCAGGCATGGTGATGAGTCAGGAGAAAGTCACTCCCTTTTCCCTGTTCCCTAGGCAAAACTTTATTCCCCCTTCTTCATCTTGTCCTGCCTACTTTCCCTCCCCACTTTCTGCTCTGGGAACCAGGCTCTTGGGGAGATTGAGCTGCTGCGAGGCCTGCCCAGGAGGGTCCCATCTGAAGGTAAAGCCCCCCTGGGCCTTTATCTGTGGTCTTCGATCCTGTCTTCTCTCTCACTCTTGCTCTCACTCCCATTCACTCTCCGCCTCATGGTGGATCCATTTTTCTTCTGGTCTCCTGTCAGTTTTATTCTGTCTGCGCACCCACTTTTCTGCCCATATTCTCAACCACTTTCTCAAAGGCAGCTGTCCCGCCGGTCCCAGCTCTTTGCTCCTAGAGCCCAGAACTCGGGTGAGTGGAACCACCCTGGTGTCCATTAAGTCCCCAGCCTTGAGGAAGGTCCTGCCATTTTCCCTCAGCTCCCCCGGCTAATCTTCTTCCTGTTCAGAGGGGTTTTCTGGGTGGGAAGGAGAGCTGGGCTTTTCCTGCGGCCTCTCCCACAGCTTTCCTGCTGTGGCCTTTGTCTTTGCCTGGATGCCTCCTGGGGCAGCACGAGCCCTCCTCTGGCCCCGTCCTCCAGTCTGGCCTTGGGAACATGGAGGTGGCAATGGCACAGCATGACTGAGCTTGTTTTGTTTTTCTTAATTTTTGCAAACTCTACATCTGACAAAGATCTAATATCCAGCAACTTAAATGTATAAGAATAAAAACCAAACAATCCTACTAAAAAGTGGGCAAACGACATGAATAGACACTTTTCAAAAGAAGAAGTACATCAGTCAACAAACTTATGAAAAAAAGCTCAACATCACTGATCATTAGAGAAATACAAATCAAAACCACAATGAGATACTATCTCACATCAGTCAGAATGGCTATTACTAAACAGCAAAAAGCGAAAACAAAACAGATGCTAATGAGGTTGTGGAGAAAAAGGAACACTTATATACTGCTGGTGGGAGTGTAAATTAGTTCAACCATTGTGGAAGACAGTGTGGCAATTCCTCAAAGACCTAAAAACAGAAATACCATTTGACTCACAATCCCATTACTGGGTATACGCACAAAGGAATAGAAATCATTCTATTTTAAAGACACATACACGCATGTGTTCATTGCAGCACTACTCACAATCGCAAAGACATGGAATCAACCTAAATGCTCATCAGTGGTAGACTCGATAAAGAAAATGTGATCCACATACACTGTATTAGTCAGGATTCTCTAGAGGGACAGAACTAATAGAATATATATGAGTTTATTAGTATTAACTCACATGATCATGATCACAAGGTCCCACAATAGGCCATCAGCAAGCTGAGGAGCAAGGAGAGCCAGTCTGAATCCCAAAACGGAAGAACCTGGAGTCTGATGTTCAAGGGCAGGAAGCGTCCAGCACAGGAGAAAGATGTAGGCTCAGAGGCTAGGCCAGTCTTGTCTTTTCACATTCTTCTGTCTGCTTTATATTCCAGCTGCACTGGCAGCTGATTAGATGGTGTCCACCCAGATTAAGGGCAGGTCTGCCTTTCCCAGGCCACTAACTCAAATGTTAATCTCCTTTGGCAACACCCTCACAGACACACCCAGGATCAATACTTTGTATCCTTTAATCCAATCAAGTTGACATTCAGTATTAACCATCATATACACCATTGGATACTATACAGCCATGAAAAGAACAAGGTCATGTCCTTTGCCGGAACAAGGATGGAGCTGGAGGCCATTATCCTTAGCAAACTAATACAAGAACAGAAAACCAAATACCACAGGTTCTCACTTATAAGTGGGAGCTAAATGATGAGAACACATGGACACATAGAGGGGAGCTACACACACTGGGGCCTTTCAGAGGGAGGAGGTTGGGAGGAGGGAGAGGATCAGGAAAAATAACTAATGGGTGCTAGGCTTAATACCTGGGTGACAAAATAGTCTGTACAACAAACCCTTATGACACAAGTTTACCTATGTAACAAACCTGCACGTGTACCCCTAAACTTAAAAGTTAAAAAAAAAGAAAATCAGGAAAATCATAGTTTTCAGGTCACTCTCTTAATAAATGCCTCTTTTTATAATTAAAAAAACATTGATTTTCAGTTTACAAAGGTTACAGTGTTAATTGCCGAGAATTTTGCATCCAGAAGAAAATGAAATCTTAATACTTTGGTGTTAATGTCCTTGGCAAATTATTGCAGTCTGTATATATATACATATATACATAATAAATATATGTATAATATTTATATACATTATAATATATAATACATATATAATATCAATATATATGTATTATATATGTATGTATATGTATTATTATATATTATATTAATAATATTAATACTATAAATATAATTATATATATATATATATGTAATATAATATAATAGTATACTATATAATATTTATATAATAATATACATATATACACATATTATTATGTGTATATATATACAGACTGCAATACTTTATATATAATAATATATAATAACATGTATATACTAAAATGGGATTATATTGTCTAAACTGTATATATAATAAAATATATATATACTAAAATGGGATTATATTGTCTAAACTAATTCATAACAGTTATTTTCTACTTTATTAAACTATATTGTAACATTGTTCTACATCAGTAGACTTCTAAAGCATGATTTTAATATTCATACAGCATCTTACTATGTGGATGTACAAATTTTTTTTATTTTGAAACAGAGATTTTTTGTTCTTGTTGCTCAGGCTGGAGTGCAATGGTGTGATCTTGGCTCATTGCAACCTCTGCCTCCCGGGTTCAAGTGATTCTCCTGCCTCAGCCTTCCTGAGTAGCTGGGATTCCAGGCATGTGCCACCACGCTCGGCTAATTTTCTATTTTTAGTACAGATGGGGTTTCTCCATGTTGGTTAGGCTGGCCTCGAACTACCGACCTCGGGTGATCCACCCGCCTTGGCCCCCCAAAGTGCTGGGATTACAGGCGTGAGCCACTGCGCCTGGCCTGATGTACAAAATTTTAAACAATATTCCATCACTGGAATTTAACATTTTTTTCTTGTAAATATTACTGAGATGGAAATTGTTGCACTTATATCTTTATATATTACTTAATGCTTTTCTTAGCACAAACGTCTAGAAAGCGAATTGCTGGGTCAAAATGTACACATGCATAGTTTTAGAGCATTTGAAACATTTTGCCAAATTTCTCTCCACAGAAATTTTTATTGCTTTACAGTCCAGTTGAATGTCTTTCCCCTCTTTTTCCACAATTTTCAGGGTAGGGAAATGAACTAAGAGTCAGGAATGAGTTGGGAGATGGCGCAGGGAAGAGAAGAATGGGGAAGGTATAGATACTTAATATTCTTATGATGCAGAAAGGATCCAATGAAGACACAAATTCACTTTTCCTCAGTTTTTGGAAAAGAGGAAAGCCTGGTGTGAGCTATGAGGGGGATAACTCAGAAAGGATCAGATGGACCCTAAGGGCCATGGAAGAGGAGGAAAGAAGCAGGTGAACAATTCCGGATTAGAGAAAACCTCACTCTGGTAGCTCAAGGAGTTGAGAGGAATCTTGGAAAACCAGGCTTAGGCAATGATCAGGAACCAAAAGAACCTGAGAGGCCAGAACCACAGGCCAGGTCATAGCACAGGGGTGGTTGGCTAGGACGCTGCAGGCACTGCTGGCACTGTTGCTGGTGACTCCTCTGGCACGTGCAGGTGCTGAGGCTGCTGCTGGTGGGCCCTGGATGCCACTGCGGTCATCACCAAAATGAATTGTAAACTTTCCTCTACTTCTTTGAATCACTTGCACCTGATTCAAAGTCTTAGGCAGTTGCATCTGCTAGGACTAGCTAAGATCACAGGCCTGTGTCTTGTCTGTCAGAGTTTAGGGAATCCACAAATTTGGGCCTAATGGCTTCTGTAGAAGTGGATAGAACTTTGTCCCCCACAAGCTATCTATCCACTTAGATATCTATCCCCACTTTGTCTATCCACTTAGAGCTTGTGGGGAAGACCCTGTTGTTAAGTTCATGGATGGCCTCCTTTCCTGCCATTATGACCCTTCTATTTGCAGGCCTATTAAGAATGAATTGGGGCCAAGCTCAGCGGTCCACACCTGTAATCCCAGCACTTTGGAAGGCCAAGGTGGGAGGATCACTTGAGGCTAGGAGTGCAAGACCAGCCTGAGTAACATAGCAAGACCTCATCTTTACAAAAATAAAAATACAAAATTAGTTGGATGTCATGGCATGTGCCTGTGGTCCTAGCTATTTGGGTGGCTGAGGTGGGAGGATCACTTGAGCCTAAGAGTTCGAAACTGCAGTTAGCCTTGATTTTACCACTGCCCTCCAGTCTGGGTGACAGAGAAAGCTCCTGCTCCCACATCCCCATCTCCCCAGAAAAAGATTGGTTTGCTGGACAATGAGGTAGATGCAACCTCCTTTTGTTTTCAGGATGTGCTTGGGCCTCATCTGAATTTACCAGTTTCACTTGTCTATTAAGTGCTGTTGGGGATACCTAACTTTTGGGTGAGTGGGTCAAATTACACCCAATTCATGGTGTGCAATACTGTTCCACAGTTACCTAGTGTTCAGTGGTCAGCTGTTCAGTGTATACCGTTGTCTATAAGCAGCTGAATAACAGTTTTACAAAAGGATCTTGACTGTTTGCCCCAAAGGGCAAGGTTTGGCTCCCAAATCTGTGATTAACCTCTTGGATTTACCACAGACTCCAGTGACACTGACACTGAGCCTCTTACGGTCTGCTGGGCAGTTGGGAGGCCCAGTGGCAGAACTGCAGCATGGGCCACTGGGAGAGCCTTTGCTTCCTCTGGCTTTTAAGACATCCGATAAGTGGGTTGAAGCAGCCAACCCAAAAGGACTATATGTCCCTTCCCAAATCCAGATAACCACAGGAGGTCTTTTCTTACTGTAGGGAGCAAAAGGTGAGGCAACTTGTCTGTAACATTTGAGGAGATACCTTGATATCCCCAGAAAACCTTCACAGAGGGGCCGGGCCCCTAAATTTATCTCCTAGGTATAAATGTACATCAAAGATACCTGCCATTTTCTTCTATCCAGATGCTGTCAGTGTAGTTTCATCAATAGAATGAACCAGTGTGGTGCTCTATGGGGTGGTGACCTGATCAAGGTGCCTGTGGATTTGGTGACACAGAGCGAGAAAGCCGATGTAACCCTGAGGCAAGACAAGAAGGGTGACCTTGTGCCCTGCCGGGCGACAGCAAATAGCTTCTGGAATCTTCTCTGCTTATGAGATGGGAAAAAATGCATTTTCTTTCTCAAGATTTGCATAACCAGTCCAGGTGAAAGGAAGTGGCTTCCAGCAGAGGAGACTCCCCTGTCCCTGCCCCCGACACCTTGTGTCACCGACCTCCTTTTCTCACTCCTGCCCCTCTGTTTATGCTCCTTAGCTCCTTGGCTGCCCTCATCTTTCTACTTTCTCCAAACTCGCGTTTTCAGAGGGAGAATTGAGTTGGAAACTCAAGTCGGTTATTTCCTAGCTGTGTTGCCTAGGGAAAGTTGTTTAATGTCTCTGTGCCTCAGTTTCCTCAACTGGTTGATAACAATAGAGTGGACCTACAGGTGGACCTACTGTCAAGCTTAAGCTTTGGGGCCCTTCATTTGTATGGGGTCCTTCATAAAGGCGTGGAAAGAGCCTTAGCAATCGTGTTCCTGTGGTCAAATGTCCTTATATAAACTGCAGAAGTGATGTGTTAACTGCAGGCTGTTGTAATGTCTGTCTTTTTCACTCTCGCTTCCTCTCTGTCACATTTCCTTTTGTGCTGGGGGGTGTTGAAGTAGCCATGGATATTTTTGGATCTAAGGCAAAGTTGAGTTCGGTATAGATTGAGTTTGGTGGGATATGTTTGTGTGGTTCACAGTCACTTTTGGGTATAGTCAAGTTATTAATAGCTGTTCTGATGTATGAATGACTTCCAGGAATACTTCTTCCCCAAACTGTGCTATCCCACTCAGCATTGTGGGACAAAGTGCAGCACCACACATTTGAAGGAAGGAACCTTTAGATGCTGCTGCTTTTAGCTATTCCAGTCACATGTGTCTGTTGAGTCTTCCCAGCTGAGCACCCAGATGTTATGGAGCAGACACAAATCTCCTTGTTGTGCCTGTCTAAATTTCTGTTCTGCCAAATTGGGAGCATAATAAAAAGTGATTGGGCTGGGCTCAGTGGCTCACACCTGTAATCCCAGCACTTTGGGAGGCCAAGGCGGGCAGATCACGAGGTTAGGAGATCGAGACCATCCTGGCTAACATGGTGAAACCCCGTCTCTATTAAAATACAAAAAAAAAAAAAAAAAAAAAAAAGAAAATCTGCCAGGCGTGGTGGCAAGCACCTTTAGTTTTAGCTACTCTGGAGGCTGAGGCAGGAGAATGGTGTGAACTCGGGAGGTGGAGCTTGCAGGGAGCTGAGCTCGCTCCACTGCATGCCAGCCTAGGTGACAGAGGGAGACTCCATCTCACAAAAAAAAAAAAA
>NW_016815506.1:17059-21026 GCF_001698545.2 Rhinopithecus bieti | reverse complement strand
AAGGGGGGCAGAGGCGGGGCTACAGAAGAACACCCCGATTCCCATGGTTGAATACTCCTTAGCACAAGAACAGAGTCTCTGTGGGGCATAAGGACTCCTTGAAGACCACAGGGGTGGTAAGAGGGAAGACTGGGTTCCCGTCATTTCCTGAACAGCTCATGTTACTGATGAAATGCTGAGGTCTCTCCTCACTGAGAGCCAGAGCTTCTGGCGTTTCTTGGCTAGAGGACACAAAGGTGGTAATGGTGTGTGAGAGGTGAGGGAATAAAGGGGATCTGGAACAGCTTGTCCTTTTGCCTCGGCCTTCTGCTGCTCTTTAGCTATGGAGGACTCCAGGTAAAAAAGCAGGAGAAACCTCTGTCCCTGGCCCGAGGGAGGTGGGCAGCCGGTGGCACCTCAGCATAGAGGGATGGGAGTGCTTTGCTTCCACCATGTCCTGCTTCTGCCTCCCTGGTTAGCTCCAGCTCTGGATCCTGCCTCTCAAGCTGGTGGGTCTTCTGGAATCCCTGACCAGCTCTTTCCTAAAAGAATCCAGAGCAGGACACCCCAGTGTGTTTCTGAGAGACATGTATAGGCTGTCCTTGGAGATAGCTTTTCCTGATGTCTAACTTGGTCCTTTTTGACGCCATCTGACCATCTTGCCTTTTGTGCTGGTATCTTGGGAAGGAGAGAGCCTTATGACTGGAACCCTCAGATGCCCCTCTTCCTGAAGGCCAAGGGCAGAATAGATGTTCCACTGAGTAGAGGAAGCCTCAGACACAGGTGGAAGAAAATGTAACACAGGGGCTTGGTAAACTCCTACACAGGCTTTGGGTGGGTCACTTAGTTGGAAGTCAAGTTCACAGACACCTGCTTTCATGACTGACACGGACCTCTGGCTACCGGTGCAGCCATGGCAATCACTGTGTTCAGGGATCCAAAACAATCTAGAAGATGCTAAATAAATGTTCTTTCCCTAAGGCAGCAATCACTTCCATTCTACCTTGGCCTAATAACCCATGCTCTGATAGTGGCAATATATAGATTTATCTATATAAATCTATAACCCATGCTCTGGAATAAGAGGCAATATATAGATTTATCTCTGTTTTAATTTCAGCACTTCCTTCCAAGAAGCCTTTTCTTTTGAAGTGCTGCATGATTTCTGTGAGAGTGGGGTTTAAATCCAGCCCCTGAAGGCTGGGAGGATGAGCAGTGAGTGAGTGAGCAGACATCCTCCGAGTCCCTTCAGGGCAAGGGGCTCTGCCTCTTCACCAGGTGTTGCAGGGCCCTCCTCACGTCTTTGTTCCGAAGGGTGTAGATGATGGGGTTGAGCATGGGTGTGACGACTGTGTAGAAGAGACTGAGGACGCGGTCTGTGGTAACAGAGGAGCCTGCCTGCGGCCGGATGTAGGTGATGCTGGCTGTTCCAAAGAAGAGAGAGACCACGAGCAGATGGGAGGAGCAGGTGGAGAAGACCTTGCGGCGGCTCTGGGTGGAGGCCATCGCTAGGATGGCTCCCAAGATGCGGATGTAAGAGGTGACAATCAGAGAGAAGGGGATCATAATGAAGACTACGGTGGCTGTCATCACGGAGATCTCGCTCTTGTGCTTCCCGGCACTTGCCAGCCTCAGTACTGGCAGGATGTCACAGAGAAAGTGTGGGATGATTGGGTGGCTGGCAAAAGGTAGAGAGAAGATGAGGGAGGCATGGGTGGTGGCCGTGATGATGCCTGTGAGCCAGGAGGTGCCCACCATGGCCATGCAGGCCCGTGGGCTCAAGAGGGTGGAGTAGTGTAGAGGCTGGCAGATGGCAACATATCGGTCATAGGCCATGGCCGTGAGCAGGCAGCACTCGGAGATGCCCAGGACAATGAAGACGTACATCTGGGCTGCACAGCCCTGGAAAGAGATGGCCTGGGGATGTGGGAAGGCCAGATTGGCCAGGGTCCTGGGCACGATGTTGGTGGTGTAGAAGAGCTCTACCACTGAGAGTTGGCGCAGGAAGAAGTACATGGGGGAGTGCAGGGCAGGGCTGACTTGCGTGAGGAGGATGATCAGGGAGTTACCCAGCAAGGTGACCAGGTAGACCAGAAGCACCACCCAGAACAGGGGGCCCTGCAGGGCCTTGTGGTCAGAGAATCCCAGAAGGAGGAATTCAGGCAGTGTAGTATGGTTTTCCCCAGCCATCACTCCAGGCCAGAAGCTGAGGCACAGCCAAGAAGAGAAGTTATTTAGAAATAACAATCAACATTTCTGTAATTTGGTAAAGCACTTTCCACACAGTTCCTCTCCAAATCAAGTGAGAGAATTAATATCTTCTCTCTGAATGAGCCATGGGTCTCAGAGAGATTAAATAATGTGGTTGAGATAATATCTAGAAAGTGGCAGGCCTGGAACTTGAATCCAGGTCTCTTGACTTCAAATTTGATGCCTTTCTCACTGTTTCCTGTGTTCTGGTCCTGTGCCTGGGGCCTGACTCCCATATGTAGAGACTCTAACTCTGATCTTTGGATCTCTCTCCAGAGTGAGGGGTGGAGCAGCTGCTATGACCTAGGCCCCTTTGTACTCTCTAGACGGATGCTGAGGCCCAAAAGAAACTGGGTAGCACTAGGGACTGTCTCGAACTGGTGTCTAATGTTCACCATAGTGAGCTGTGGATTTAGAGTGTCACACAGTGATATGACTATTTGTGATAATACTGCCCAATTGTATCTTTGGGATTCTGACACCTTCCCTGATTTCTCTGTTCTCCTCCTATCTGGGCCCCTGTGTTCAGCTACACTAGCTGCCCTGTCCCAGCACACCCTGTTCTCTCAGGCCTCCAGGCATTGCCATAGTGTCTCCTTGCAGAGAATATTTCTATTCTTTGTATTAAAATCCCATCATACTCCAAGCCTTCACTCAAGTTCCGCTATCTCGGTGGCAGCTTTCTGTGATCCTCAGGCTCAGAAATAATTATCCATGGCATTTCGAGATTAAAAGTGACATTTAGGAACATATATTTCCATATGACAGTACTAGGATCTTATCTTCAACATTTTAGAAGGGTGCTATGCAGCCTCTGTTTGAACATCTGCAGTGATGGGGAACTCACCACCTATTGAAGTAGCCCTTTCTAGCTATGGCCTTTTCTGCCTGTGGAAAAGGCTTTACTGTATTGGTCTTGGCTAAATGCTTAGTGTTTCATACAATGTTTAGCTCCTCTTGCACCAGAGAGCTCTTGAATATTTGAGGAAGGCACTTTTATCTCTGCTTTCATGAGATGTTGCTTGTCCTTTGGTCCCAGCACTTATTACTCCACTGTGAGATCCTGCAGGACAGGGTGGGGAGGTGGGGAGGCAGTTGCCTATTTTAGCAGCTGCTAGTGTTTCCCAGGTGCTTGGTTCCTGCCAGGCACCATGCAAAGGGCTAAACATTCATTAAATCATTGAATCTTCCTAATTACAGTACGACATAGAAACCTTCATTTTCTCCATCTTACAGATAAGGAGAGGGAAGCCCAGACAGTGTAAGTAACTTTCTCAGTGTCGCACATTTCGTAAATGACAGAGTTTGGGTTCAAATCCAGGTCTGCCTAACCCCAGAGCCTGTGATCTTAACCACCAAGTTATCAACTGCCTTAGAGGTTAATCACCAGAAAAACAAGCTCAGTACTTGTGCCATGTCGAGTGTTCGCTAAACATTTATTAGACGAGTGAACGAATCTCAGTTATAAAGACAGAGGAACTGATAAATGGAACAATTAAGTGATTTGCCTACATTTAGGCAGCTAGTTAGACAAAGATAGGAAACTGGACTGGACTTTCAGAAGTCCTGGTCCCAAGATTCGCGGAGCTTTGATCACCCACATTGACCCACACATGAGGTTAGTCTAACCATCTTCATATTTAGGAAACAGAGCCTCAGAGTTCTACCCACTGCACTTAACTTCCATCCCACCCTCACTCTGCTCTCTCACCATATATATATATATATATATATATAT
>NW_016815506.1:12876-17021 GCF_001698545.2 Rhinopithecus bieti | reverse complement strand
AAAAAAAAAAAAAAAAAAAAAAGTAATTGTTGTTTTATGTCACTAGACTTGGGGTGGCTTGTTATGCAGCCTTAGAAAACTTGAACATCATCCAATTGATGAAGAGGAGTGAGTCTTATAAAGACATTGGGAAAAGATTTAGATTTCTTGCAGATTTGACATATAAAACTGACATCAAAGAAGATAACATAAATTTTAATATGCTACTATAATGGTAACTTTGAAGACAAACTGGTTAATGAGTGGGGTCAGTGCAAAGCCTATTTAAGATAAGTCACTGCACAGGAAAACTTGAATATTGTTAAATACCATAACTAATATATAAGAGAAAGTTGATAGTGGTTTGACCAAATTTGACACCCATTCTAAAAATTTATATAAAATTACCAATAATGAGTTGTGAAGTTGAAAAAGTTTTGCCCCTACACTATCAATAAAAGAACAAATACATTTCAGTCAACTATCCTAGGGGAAAGACCAATCATCTTTCTAATCTCCCTGTAGAACTTGTCTTACAAAATCATTGTTGGGCCAGGTGCGGTGGCTCATGCCTGTAATCACAGCATTTTGGAAGGCTGAGGAGGCAGGATCGCTTGAGCCCGAGAGTTAGCAGCCTAGGCAACATAGCGAGACTCTGTCTCCACCAAACAAACAAAAAACAAGCTGAGTGCAGTGGCACACATCTGTGGTTTCAGCTATTCAGGAGGCTGTGATGGGAGGACTGCTTGAGCCTGGGAGGTCAAGGCTACAGTGAGGCATGATCATGCCACTGCACTCCAGCCTGGATGAGAGTAAGACCCTGTCTCAAAAAAAAAAAGGACAAAAGACAAAAATAATTGTCATATGAAAAGGTGATCAAATAGTGTGCATCAAAATCCATGAGAAATAAAGAATTATTGAGATAGACAGTTAATTAATACAAATATTTTTTTTTCTGAATTGTTTGATGTTTCTGGCATTTACCAGTTTAAAAACATTTCTAAGGTTGGTAATTTATGTTTTTATTTTAAATAAATATTTGTAGCTAATTTAATATTTGTACTTGTAGGTTCTTTGTATTAAATAGAGCAGTCCTCAATTGTATAAGCTTTAGGTCCCATAAAATTGGAATCTGTACCTCGTAGAGTTTTTGTGGGGATTAAATAAGACAGTTACTAGGCAAGAGGTTAGTATAGTCTTTGGTACATAGCATGTATGTGATGTTAGCTATTCTTATTACTATTCATTCCTGTTTGACTGTCTTTCCATGCTTCCCGTTCAGATTCTAATCATCTCAAGTTCTGCCTGCTCCAGATCACTGCACTGTATCTCTCTATCTTTTCAGTAGAGTGTCTTGGCCACCTGGATCCTGGTTGCAGCAGTGGCATCTCTGGGGGACGTTTGTCTTTTTTTCTGTCTGTCCAGTGTCTTTGAACACGCTTTCAACGTTTGGGAAGTTTTATGCCTCACTGGTCTTCATTCCCCAAGGTAAGTTGCTTTTCCAGATCCTACAGAGGAGGACGCAGAATTCATCATCTAAGGAGCTTGTAGGGAAGGTATCTGGCAGAGCCCAGGCATGCCGTCCCGAGAGCCAGCTGTAGTCACTGGGCAGTGCTGCATGAACTGTGCTGCCAGTGCTGTGGAGTTGACACTCAGTGCTGAGTGCCACCCCGGCCACGTGGCTGGGGAACCTGGTCCCCTTGGAGACACTGCACTGTGAAACCTTCTTTGAATAATTAGTCTTTGCTTAAGATGATCAGAGTGGAATCTGTTGCTTGCAACCAAGTACCCTGATTGATGGACTGGTTTGTGGTCTCTGTGTCTGTTTTTGGTGTCTCTATTACCTATTCTCCATACCACAGCTAGAATGATCTTTTAAAAAACTCAAACTTGATCTTGTCAGTGAGGATGAGCCCCCAAGTTCTCAAGTGACCCACAACATCCTTATGGTCTGTTCTCAGTGGAGATGGGAGCACTAGTAATTACCCTGATCTTTAGGCTTTCCACAAGGTGAAAGGATTTTTTATTCCACTCCCAGAGGGAAACAAGGGTAGAAACACTTCCTGCCGCCCTCTCTGGCTCCTGACTTGCTTCTTCATAGCTGGGGGAGTGACCTTAGTTACTCATGGTACTGTAGAGAGCATTTTTGCCTTCTTTGGTTTTTCTTTCAGGCTGGCCTGCCTTTGGCCACATGTACTCTTTTCCCTTCAAATGGTGAGCCCCTGCTTGGAGTGACCTGTAATTTGTATGGATCCTCTCTCTGTAACTGGGAGATAGTGGTGAATGCAGGGAGTGTGACACTTATTTTGTTTTATTATTTTAATTAAGAAAACCTAAATAGAGACAGGGTCTCGCTATGTTGGCCAGGCTGATTTCAAACTCTTAGTCTTAAGCAATCCTCCTGCCTCGGCCTTCCAAAGTGCTAGAATTACAGGCATGAGCCACTGCACCTGGCCTATTATTTTAATTGACACATAATAATTATACATATTTGTGGGGTACAGTGTGATGTTTCAATACACGTATACATTTGTATAATAAGTAAATCAAGATATTTAGCATATTATAAACTAAAGATGAAATCCTAAGCCCTCCACCCACTGAGAAACCTTAAAAACTGAGTCCTCGGCCGTGATGGAATGGAAGGTCAGACATGCTTTATTGTACCTCCTCTCTTCTATGGTTTAGACACAACAATTGACCAGCATTAATGTTAAAATAGAGATCATGAGATTGACATAATAGATTCTTTGTGGTAATAAGATACCAAATTGTGAACAGGACTTAAGGCCATGCCAGGCAAAGGTTAAGTCACATATTCCTATACTTAAAGAATAAACTACATTCTAACTGCTACAAGGTTTTCCTTTTTCTTTAGCAGCTAAACAACTCTGGCCTCGAGATAAGCAATAGTAAAACAGTTGTAGCTCCTCCACCATCAGACACTTACTGACTTACTCCCCTGTTCCACAAGCCATAGCTACAGCTTTGATTGGCCCCTAAATTGTAATGCATTTAAATGTTAAGTTTGCACCCCAAGGTGGACATGGGTCATATGCTACATACATGTTTATTTAGCACAGACATGTTAGGACCACCTTCAGGAATATTCCTAGGTCCTCCCATAACCTATCGAATGTGTACACTTGGCCAACCTGCTTAGCACATAAATCCCTGTTCCACCTGCCTCTCCCTTGAAGTGCCTACCTTTTGGGCTTTGACTGGAGCCTGTGCTTCCCAGCCTGTTAGAATGGCCACCTTACATGCTGCAACAGTCTTTTAAGAAATAAAGCCTCTTTCCGGGGGTGGTGGCTCACGCCTATAATCCTAGCACTTTAGGAGGCTGGGGTGGGTAGATCACTGGAACTCAGGAGTTCGAAAGTAGCCTGGACAACGTGGTGAAACCCTGTTTCTACAAAAAAAAAAAAAAAAAAAAAAAAAAAAAAAAAAACAAAACAAAACAAAAAATTAGCTGGTGTGGTGGCATGTGCCTGTAGTCCCAGCTACTTGGGAAACTGAGGCTGGAGGATCACTTGAACCAGGGAGGTTGAGGTTGCAGTGAGCTGAGATCATACCACAGCATTCCAGCCTGGGTGACAAAGTGAGACCCTGTCTTAGGGAAAAAAAAAAATCCTCCTTTCTAAATTTATAATTATCTTGTGCCTTTATCATTTTCATGTGTTGAAAACATTCACAATTCTCTATTCTAGCTATTTTGAAATCTACAGTACAATATTGTTACCCAGAGTCACCCTATGGTGCCATAGAACACTAGAACTTATTCCTTCTAAATATACCTTTGTATCCACTGACTAATCTCTCCCTATGTCTCCTTCCCCACTTCCTTCTCCAGGCTCTGGTAACCACCATTCTACTCTCTACTTCTAGGAATGAGATCAACTTCATGAGACTTATTTTGACGGGATCATCTGAGGTCGGGAGTTCGAGACCAGCCTGGCCAACGTGGTGAAACCCCGTCTCTACTAAAAATACAGAATTAGCCGGGTGTGCCTGTAATCCCAGCTACTTGGGAGGCTGAGGCAGGAGAATTGCTTGAACCTGGGAGGTGGTGGAGGCTGCAGTGAGCCGAGACTGCGTCATTGCACTGCAGCCTGGGTGACAAGAGCAAAACTTTGTCAAAAAAAAAAAAAAAAAAAAAAAAAAAG
>NW_016815506.1:0-9486 GCF_001698545.2 Rhinopithecus bieti | reverse complement strand
TATATATATATATTTTTTTTTTTTTTTGTGGCCTTAAACTATTTATTCTAGCTTATGTTTAGAGAGTGCTGTGTGCTGGGGATTATACAGTATATCAGTTGACCTTTATAACAACATTAGTGACAATTGTTATTTTGTCATTGCAGATAAAGAACCAGAGCTCTGAGGGTTTAAACGACCTATGCAAGATCACAAAGTCAGTGAACAGCAGAACTAGGATTGTAATTTCGAGCCTGAGATATCAACCACATACTTACTATATCTCTAGTGAGGCCAACAGCCTCACCCTACACTTTTGAGAGATGAACTTGCATGTAGTCAGTCTGGACAGAAGGAGTATCTTAGTTCATTAGTCCTCTCTACTTTCGTCAATAAATCTTCATGACATTTTGGGCTGGCTGATTAAAAAGGAAAAAAAAAAAAACAACTTTTCAGATGTCCACATCACCAAGAAAACACGAAATAGATCCTGACGTTTTAAATTTTAAAATGTTGTTTCTTTTCAATTAAAATATTTAGGAAACATTTGGAATCAATCCACCATTATTCCATCACCTTAAATTCTTTTTTTTCTTGTAATCACCCTCAAATCTTTGTCCCACTGCAAACCCACTTGCTATGTGTGTAGTCATAGTGTATATACCATTTTGTCTTCTTTTCCTTTTTTAATGTTTGCTGTAAGCATTTTTGCCATGAGACCACATGGTATTCTGAACAATCTTTCTAAGAAAGTTCTTGTAGTAGTCCATTGAATTTCTCCACTAATATTTAACAGACACTTCTCATCCTCGTGCACTTTACGCTGTCCCATCTTTTTTTGCTATAGTAGATAATGATGCAAACAATATTTTTGTGTGTGTCTCAGTTTGCCTCTGTTAGCTTATTCCCTTAGGGTAAATTAGGAGTAATATGATTGGCTAAGCATGTGGACATTTTTATGGTCTGGCTGTGTTATAATTGTTTTGGATTCCTGTAGTTGGACACATGAGTGGCAATACCAACCTTCCATCTCTTAGTAAAACTGGGATCCTTAAAAAACTTCAGTAGCTTTGGGGTACAAGTGGTTTTTGGTTACATGGATGAAGTGTATAGTGATGAAGTCTGGCATTTTAGTGCAGCAGTCACCCAGATAGTGTACATTGTGCCAATAGGGGTTTTTTTTTCCCTCAGCCCTCTCTCACCCTGCCGCCTTCTGGACTCCTTGACCCTCCCTGTCCTCATCCAGCCCTCTCCCTCCCTCCATACTCACCTCACCTTTTCCATGCTGTGAGCATTTCTTCACTCTCAGACCTCTAATTAGATTTTGCCTCAAGATGTCATCCGTGAGGGTGGAGAGGCAAGTTTCTCCCAGACTGTCTGCTCTTCCTTCCCTGTTTCCACTCTGACTCTGTGAATTTCCCTCTTCCTCTTCCCACACATCCTGACACAGTTGGGACAATCTTCAGAGAGACATTGGCCCTGGAGTCACCACTATCTTTTTCAAAGCCTCTCACAGAGGATCGTTGAGAAAGACAGAGAGTAACTGCCCACGGGGTCACAGAGAGGGGATGAAGTTCTTTTTAAAAAAACACTACTTTTAATTGTGGTGAAAACATATAACATAAAATTTACTATCTTAACCATTTTAAGTGTATGTGTCAGTATTGTTAAGTATATTCAACAGAGCTCTAGAACTTTTTCATCTTGCAAAATGAAATTCTATACCCATTAAGCAACTCTCCATTTCCCCCTCCCGTGGCTCTTTTTAAAACCGTAAAACCATCCCTATGCCTCCAATAAGCCTTAGAGAGACAGGCAGATGGGCAAATTGATCAGCGAATGGGCACATGGATTGGGGAAGAGACAACCTGTAGTTAACCGGCTAGATGGACAGAGGATGACCGGCAGGGTGTGGCTGGCTGGCTACTGGACTGGTCACCCCGTGACCCGTGGATGCAGGAGGTGAGGCCATTAAAGGCTGAATGGAACAGAAAGCAGATCTTGAGGGGTAGCTTTGACATCTCAGGGGCAAGGGAGTTGGGATTCTGGAGCCTAATGGGGGATGCAGGAAATGGGGGAAATGGGGGAAGGGCAACCTTTATTGGGTCAGAGAGGTCTGGGGGAGCACAGCCAGGCAATAAACTGGCTTTTGTTCTTTCAGATTTTTTGTTTTGTCTAAAGTATTAATGGGAGCTGCACATGGGGTGTGTGTGTGTGTGTGTGTGTGTGTGTGTGTGTGTGTTGGGGAGGGTGTGGGGCAGCAAAGATGCAGGGAGCTGTCTGTGGGCTCTGGGATGGGACCCATTAGCAGGAGCCTGAGAGATGCTGATCACAGACAGTGTGGAGGCTGTGATGCCCGGCTGGTTTACACGCTGCACGCAAACCCACAAGCCTGTGCACACTATCCACTGCCTCACTCCATCACTTCATCCCACACACCCCATCCTATTAGACACACCACAGACATGCCTATCACCACACTTATAACATGCTACACATCCCCCACAGCATACCTACTCATGCCCTCATCAAAGGTGTATATACACCTCATCAAAGTGTGTATATACACACTTGCCTTGTTCTGTTATGTACAATTTTATCTGGCAGAAATTGTCTAACATTCTCTGTCTCCTTCCCAGCCCTTCTCCCTGTCCAGCCAGCTTAATGACATCTGAATCACACCTCTGCAAATGCAATAGTAGAGATCTGGGAACCCTCTCGGGACTTTTTTCTCCCACGCCCAAGGACAGATACTGACTCCCAACACACAGCAAGAGGTCCTAAGGCCCTGAATGGGCCCTGATCTGCTCACTGGTTCTTCTTCTCTTCCTGTTTTTGGCAGGGTCTAGATACATCAGGGAAAGGCCCAAGGCTTCCTGGCACTGTGTGCGGCATTTACCGGAGGAGGTGAAATGATCATCCCGCCAGGGAGAGGGGTTGTTGGGCACAGGCGAGGCTCTGCTGTTGCCCTCTCTCCTCCCTGGAAGCCTCAGCCTCTGTGGTGCCCATGTCATTCTCCAGCTGGCGTTGTGCCTCCACCCTGCTGGAGATTTGGGAACCCTGACTCTTGGGGTTTCCCTGGGTAACCCTGAGCTGAGAGAGTGTCATGGGCCAGATAATTCTGTCTGGATCCCCAGTGCCTGCTGTGTTCTTCTCCTCTCCTTAAGCTCATTGCCCTTGGCCAACCTCCTGACACCTTTTTTTTTTTCCTCTGGGCTAACTATCGCCTCCCCACTCATGAAGGGTCTCTTTGGTTACAGATGACGTGAGGTTTGAGGGTCTCTGTCCCTCCTGTCTAGAGTCTCATCCTGGGAACTAACTCCCGTGAGTGAAATCTCAGCTTCTGTTAAATGGAGATGCTCCTGGAGAATTCTAGAAGCTATGCCAGTGAAGTCATTGATCTCCATGCTTGGTTTGCTTTTTAGAAAGTGTTCCAGTGAGGACACCGCCTGTCTGCTTATCCAGGGGCTCACAGGAGGGAGAGCTGGGTTTCCATCAATCCTCAATCTCCCACGTCATTGCAGATGTGCCGAGTGGGGCACTTACACAGAGAGTTCAGCCTTCTGAATATTTTCAGCATAGAAATGATGAAGGAGGGTGGTGACATTAGGGGTAGAACAGAGGTGTTACCTGAGATAACCTGGGCCTTTGCCTAAATCCCTGATGTCCTCTAGTTGACACTTGCTGTCTCCACTTTTTATCTCCCATTTTCTCCAACTGTCCCTACCACTCCAGAATTTTCTCTTATCAAGATAACCAACAACTTCCACGTTGCCAAATCCAGTGGTTAATTTTCAGTCCTCATCCTAATCTCTTAGCAGTCTTTAACACATTTTGTTCCCTCCCCTTCCTGAAACACTTCCTTTAACTTCTATGATTTGCAAACATATTTCTTTGTCCCTGGCCTTTCCTTATTGATACAACTGAATACTTCCCCTTAGATGTTTCAGAGTCACCCCAAACTTACCATGTCCCAACTAGAGCTCTTGCTCCTCTCCTGAGCTTCCCCAGTGCGGTAAGGGACCTGTTGCCACCCAGTTGCTCAGGCCAAAAATCCAGCTGTCCATTTTGTTAATATTTCTTTTTTAACATCCCACACTTAATTTTTCTCAGCAAGT
Organism: Rhinopithecus bieti; assembly: GCF_001698545.2. Taxonomy (NCBI): domain Eukaryota; kingdom Metazoa; phylum Chordata; class Mammalia; order Primates; family Cercopithecidae; genus Rhinopithecus; species Rhinopithecus bieti. The sequence continues at coordinate 5,389 of NW_016815506.1, read as the reverse complement.
CCTGTCACAGTTCTACCTCAAAAAGTTAATCCCAAGCAACCCTCTTTTACCATGTTTGCTGCTAAAACCTGGGCTCAGCAAATTGTTTTTCACTGAGCCGTTCTTGCCCTCTGCATCTCATTCAGCTGGTGAGATTTTCTCCAAGTGTGAGTCAGACAATATCATTCCTTTCCTTTATTTTTTATTTTTATTTTTATTTTTTATTTTTGAGTCAGGGTCTCGCTCTGTTGCTTAGGTTAGAGTGCAGTGGTGCAATCTCGGCTCACTGCAACCTCTGCCTCCCGGGTTCAAGCAATTCTTCTGCCTCAGCCTCTCCAGTAGCTGGGATTACAGGCATGCATCATCACGCCAGGCTAATTTTTGTATTTTTAGTAGCGATAAGGTTTCACCATGTTGGCCAGGCTGGTCTTGAACTCCTGACCTCAAGTGATCCTCCTGCCTCGGCCTCGCAAAGTGCTGGGATTACAGGCACTAGCCACCATGTCTGGTCATTGCCTTCCTTGAACAGCTCATAGCTTTTCATTATAGGGACCATAAAATACAAACTCCTTTCACTGATTTATAAGACCCTAATGGATTGATCCCTTGTCTTGTCTTAAGCCTGTCCTTTCCTTTCTTTGTGTGTGTGTGTGTGTGTTTTAGAGAAGGGGTCTTGCTATGTTGCTCAGGCAGGACTCCAACTCTTGGGCTCAAGCAATTCTCCTACTTCAACCTTCCAAGTAGCTGGGACTACAGGTATGCACCACCACACCCCACTTTGGCCTGTTGTTTTCTTCTGATGTTTTGACATCTGGGGCCTTACTGACCTTGGAGAGACTGCCCCTCCCAGAGCCAGCTAATTCCTAGATAAAATCCCACCAACAGTGCCTTTTGTATGCAAACTAACCAATCCAGGGTCCATACCTTCAACTGCCTCCTTTACTGGGCTCTAACACTTTGGGGCAATATCCCCCAGTCCTAATCATCCCAGGGTCAGGTAGACACCTAGAGACAGCCCTATACCCCAGAGCCCCCTGAAATTACTCAAATCAGTCAATTCTGAGCCTGTTTAGCCTGCTTCCTCTGTCTTGCACATTTCTTCCATGAAAACCACAACAAAGGCTCCTGCCCACATTTACCGCTTGCTCCCTCTGGCTTCTGATTGACCTGGTGCTTTCCCATGTGGCCCTGTATGGTGTGGTGTGTCCCCCTTCTCAGGAATTGTAATAGACTATCTTCCCAATGGCTTGTCTCCTGATCTGTTGGTTATACCATATCGGAATAATAATAATACAACCTATGTTTAAAAACCCCTTGCTCTTGTCTTCCTTGTCCATTATGCTCCAGCCATGCTAGCCTGCTTTCTCTTTCTCTTACACACTTCAGGTACTTTGCAGTTTCTGTTCTGTCTGTCCAGAGGCTCTTGCCCTGGATCTTCCCCCAAGTGACTTCTTATTATTCAAGTCTCAGCTCAAATTTCACCTCTTTGGAAAGACCTTCTTGAACTGCCCTAGATACAGTAGCACCATACACTGATCACCCTGTTTCATATTCTTCGTTGCATGTATATCAATCAGAATTATAGCATTTGTTTATTTGTTTGGGTGTTTAGTGTATTTCTCCTCCACTAGAAGATAGATCCATGAAATCAGGGACTTTGTTTTGTTCGTAGCTATTGCTTTAGAGCTTGGAAGAACAGTGAGTACACAGCTTAGGAGAGCTGCTTTGACACATATTGTAGGTTGTATATTCAATTCCATTCCGACTTTTATGCATGCCTTTCTGTCCCCCGGAGCCTGGAAAGCTAAAGATTGCATTCCCCAAATCCCCTTACAGCTCAAGGCTCTACACGTGACCTAGTTTCTGCCAATCTGTAGCACCTGTGTGAGGTATGGAAGGCAGAGGGAGTGAGGCAGAGGCGGTGCTTCTCTTGCTTCTGTTGTTTCTCCTGAAAAGGTTAGTTGGGATTTTCTGTGGCAGTTGTAGCAAAGGTCTCAGTGCTGTGGGTGTCCAAAGGCAAGGCCTGGAGTATCCATTTTGCCTGGCATGGATGGAGCTGGAGGTGATATGGTTTTGGAGCCAGCAGCTGGGGCAGTGTCTTCCTAATGCCTCACTTTCTTGACCTTGGCAGTGTAGCAGATTCTATGGCAGGTCTGATCTACAGTGTTATTCTAAAATTATTTCTAGAAAGTTAGTTGAGAAGGTGCTCTTCTAGTCCTTCCATTGATTTTGTGTTATAAGCACTTAATTATCTGAATTAAACATATTTCTGCTTAAACTAGCTAGGATGGTATCCATTATTTGCAGTTGAACTCTGACATGTACTGACACAGAGTTTAGTACCAGAAATTGCTGCAAGGGTGGAAATCTGGGATTGATCATTTGATCTCATTGGGTTTAAAGACAATGAGGATTCAGTACTATCGGAGGATAGAAGACTGGTAGTCTTTCGTTTTCAGCCTTCAGATGTGAAACAGTTACATAAATAATTACCTATCATCATCTGAAGTGCCACTGAATGGTGATTCCTTAGCATAGTATGAGTACAAGGAGTTAAATGACAGTGAGTTTGGTTGCTGTTCACAACTGCTCTGGCAGCTTAAAGAAAGAAACTGTCAGGCTTAGGACTTTTATATTTTCAGCTGAACACATAAAACTTGTAGGTTTGCCAGGGGCCCAGAGTAAGAGAAGGATATTGGCCGGTCCAGGCTGCAAAACAGCTATTTCTGCTGCTGGCTTTTATGACTAACGGAATCTGAAGGTGTGTGAAGTGCCGTGGCTACACTGGTGCTGTTTGGAGCCTGTGAAAAGCCCCATTCACAGGAGAGTTGTAGTGGAGGCCCCAAGGATTCAGAGAAAGTCCATGCCCTCTTCACCAAGTAACTACTATACTTTTGAGAAATACCTCCTTGTTTGTTATTTATTTATGTATTTTTGAGACGGACTCACTCTATCATCCAGGTTGGAGTGCAGTGATGTAATCAGGACTCATTGCAGCCTTGACTTTCTGGGCTCAAGCGATCCTCCTGCCTCTGCCCCCTTGAGTAGCTGCGACTACAGGGTGTGTGCCACCATGCTTGGCTAATTTTTAAAAAATTTTTATTAGCGATGAGGTCTCACTATGTTCCCCAGGCTGGTCTCAAATTCCTGAGAATTTGAGGCAGAGGAGATGCTCCTGCCTTGGCCTCCTAAAGTTTTGGGATTACAAGTGTGAGCCACCGCTCTGGGCCATTGTTTATTATCTGATCTCTGGCAGAGGATAAACACCTGACCCTGGGATACCAGGTGACTCTGCAACCTGAACTGCCCTTTATGACCTGGGTGTTTTCCAATTGATAAAGCTGCATGGTCAGGCCCAGAAGCACCCTGTCTTCAAGTGAAGAGGCGTACATGAGATCAGACTTGAAGAAGTCCTGAAGTCACAAGGATATTCTACCAGTTCATGGTCCACACTCTCATCACGTCTATTCTTGACACACTAATGTCCTTTCTTCCTATGGCCTCATGAAGTGTTCCTCATGACAGGTTGATGGAAGAGGAAAAATATTTGGGTCTAGCTTACAGAGAACTTTGCACAATTCTGCTGCGACTAACTAGATATGGACGTCTATGGCATTATAGCCCCAGTAATGGGGGTTGACCCTGAGGAAAAAAGGGGTGACCTGAGGAAGAGTGGAGAAGAAAAGTGGCTGCTGAGCAGAATTTTGATAGTACAACTTAAAAGAGTCCGCTTTTCCCGGAAGAAGGATGGTCTGAGGTACGGATTTACATTGATCCATGAGCAGCAGCTAATGGTTTATTTGGTAGGAAGTTTAGGAAGTAGAAGGAACAATACAGGAGAATGAGTGACAAGGCATTCTGCTGATCATCATCATCATCATCATCACTAACACTTCTGTAATGCTCACTCTGTGTCGGTTATTGTTCTAAGCACTTTTGATATACTAACTTACTGAATCCTCCCAGAACGCTGTGGGGTAGTTTCAACTATTATGCTCGGTTTACTGAAGAGGAATCTGAGGCATAGAGTGGTTAGGCACGTGGACAAGACCATACAGCTAGTAAAAGGCTGAGCTAGCATTTGAATCCAGGTGACCTGGCTGCAGAGTTCATGCTGTCATCCGTCTTACTATACTATGAATGAGCTTTTGAAAATGGGTCCAGACTGCGAGACTATTTGTGAATATGTGAGACAACGTGAATGCTCACGAAAGTTCTCTCACTGCAGAAGATACTGTTAATACTGAGGGATCAAGACGACCCAGCTGGTAGATGTCAGTCAGCTTTCTCCAGCATCTCTGGTGCTTATTCAAGGGATCACAATCAAAATGTCCATGGTGGAAGGGATGAAGGTTAGGCACAGGCTTACCAACAATGGTTCCCCTCACCAAGACTGGTCTGGCTACACCATGGCTGAGTGTGTAACCTGCCAATAACAATAGCTTGGTGTGGTAGGCAGAAAGTTCTCAATGATCCTCATCTTCTGATATTCGTACATTTGTGTAATTCTCTCCCTTTTAGTGTAGGTTGGAACCAGTGACCTGCTTTTATTGAAGGGATCATGGCAAAAGGGATGGGATATCTGACATTATGTTGCAAAAAGATTTGGTTTTGATCTTGGGTCCTCTCTGGTTCTCCTCTGCCTCTGTCTCTGTCTTCCTCTTCCCCCTTCTCACAAGTTGCCATATTGAGGACACTCGGCAGCCTATGGAGAGACTCACTGAAGAGCCAAAGCCTGCCAGCAACCATGTGAGTGAGCCTGGAAATAGATCTTCTGAGGCCTGCCAACAGGCGCATGAATGAGTTTAGAAGTGGATTTCCTAACCTCAGTTGTCCCTTAAGGTGACTGCACCCTCAGTGAAAGCTTGACCCCATCCACCTGAGAGACCCTGAGTGAGAGGCACCCAGCTCATTGCTCTCTCCTGGATTCTTGGTCAACTCAAACTGTGAGATGATAATTGTCTGTGATTTTAGGCAGGGACGTTTTGTAGTAATTTGTTACATAGCAATGGGTAAGTAATACGTCTGGAGATAGTTTGATTACATTGTACCCCTTGCCTGAAGGAGGCAATGCTCTGCACTCACTGGGATAATCACTTACTCTGGGCATGGATTTACCTTTCCTGCCTGCCTGCCTGCATCTGCCAGCTTTACCATCCATGGGCTTACTGAATGCTGCATTTGTTGTCATGATATTTCACATAATATCGCATCTAACCAAGGAACAAATATATAGCGAAACAAGTGAGACCATGTGCTAATGCTCACAGGACTCATTGGGGTTACCCATGTAACTTCATTCCCCAGAATCACCTGGCCTTCTTTGATTTTTTTTTTTTGTTTTTTTGTTTTTTTGTGTTTTTGTTTTTTTTATTATACTTTAAGTTCTAGGGTACATGTGCATAACGTG
>NW_016815505.1:0-2747 GCF_001698545.2 Rhinopithecus bieti | reverse complement strand
TATATATATATATATCCAAAGGGAATGAAATCAGCATACTGAAGAGATATCTGTATTCCCATGTTCATTATGGCAATATTCACGACCACAATGATATGAAATAAATGTGTGTCCATAAACAGACAAATGAATAAAGAAAATGTAGTATATGTACACAATGCAATGTTATTCAGCCTGAAGAAAAGGAAATCCTGTCATATTCAATAACATGGATAAACCTGGAATACATGATGCTAAGTGAAATAAACCAGGCACAGAAAGAAAAATACCACATGATCTCACATATATGTGGAATCTAAAATAGTCAAGCTCATAGAAACAGAGAGTAGTGTTGTGGTTACCAGGGGCTGGGGGCTCAGGGGGTTGGTTGGCCAGCTGTTGGTGAAAGAGTGTAAAGTTTCAATTAGAAGGAATTACTTCTAGAAGTCTGTTGTACAACATGATTACTATAGGAAATAATAAGGTACTGTATACTTAAAAGTTGCAAAGAGAGTAGGTTTTAAATGTTATGAAAAAATAAATAATTATGTAAGGTGATGAATATCTTAATTAGCTTGATTTAGTCATTCCACAATGTATACACATATATCAAAACATCACATTTTATCCCATAAATATATACAATAAAATGAATAAAGATATATGTACTAAAATAAGCAAACATGCTTTCAGAGTGACTGTTTCTCTTTTATTTTTGGACAATTGGGCATTTCAAGTAATTAAAATACCATTTAGAAATGTTACTTTTCCTTTTGATATGTTACATAAAGCAATTGCTCTTAAGTGAAAGAGGACATTAGAATAACCCTACTTTGGTAAGTTTTTATACTACAATCCACAGCTGAATGTACTGCCCTGTACAGTGGTCTCACAAAGGTTACAGGAAACATAAAAATTGGGAAAAAATAATAAAAATACCCAGATTTTCTAATGAAAAGAACAGGAAAGTGGTTATTTTAAGATTGAAGACATAGCACACAATTCAGTTCCTAAACTTGATTAGATTCCCTTATACAGCCTGAGAAAAATGAGCCTGAAATGGAAGCAATTACAGAATACAGAATAAAACTATTTTTTAAAAAGTGTCTTTTATGTTAGGAAAGGTCCTGAAAGGGCACCATCTAACTGTAGAATACTTGGCTGCCCAAAGTAATCCCATAAGAAATGGAGCTTGAATTGAGATAAGAAAAAAATGAAAAATTGTTTTATCTTACTAAAAATATCCTGTACAATAAGAGAACATTTTGTGAAAGGAACAACAGCTGTAATCGTATGTTGCATAAGATGTTTCATTTGTTTATTCTCTCATATATCTACAAAATAGTTGTAAGTAGTGGAATTTATTTTAAACTTTCAAGAAATTATTGCCTTTTTCTTTTTTATTCCTCCTTCATATCCATTTTAGTTAAAAGACTACTTATGATTACATGTAATCACATGATAGAGGAACATATGTTGTCCTATATTTTTTTGTTAACATTTAGCATTCCTGTCTCTATTCAGAAATAATGAAGAACAAACAGCAGATTTGGTAAATTGCATTATTCTTCATCCTTCTCTGTATTCAAACCCCAATTTTTCATGCCTTCCTGTAACCAAGCCCTTTGCTGTGTAATTTACAGCTCTGTCCATAAGAGGGATGGAGTTTAGTTTCCCACCCCTTGACTTTGAGTTCAGCTCAGTGACTCTAAATGACAATGTGCCACTTCAACATTTAGGCCTCAAGTGTTCATGCAGGCTTCTGTTTGTTTTCACTTCTTCCATTGCCAGGAGCAAAACATGTTAACTAGCCAGTTGGTTCTAGGAGGAGAAAGAGAAACATGAGCTGTCCCAGCCAAGCCCACCCTAGATTGGCCAGTCCTCAAGCAACTCAAAGTTAGTGAGAATAAATGACTGCTATTTTAAGCCTCTCAGCTTAGGAGTTGTTTGTTATGCAGAGCATCTTTCAGTAGATAAATTATACAGTGGATACGGTATATGTGAAATCTGATGACAATACACACATATACACATATTCAGCAATGACTATAGGTTTTTGTGACAATGAGATTTTTACCTAAGACCCTGGGGTTCTTTTGAGTTCAATTACTTAACATGTATTGGCAGAATGAATCCTAATATGAAATAAAGCCAGGTTCTCTCTTTCCTCTAAATAGCAGGAGTGCTTGTTATATTATAATAAACTTATCATTCTGTTGCACCCTCTCAAAAATCCTGTAACTCTCCTTCTTGACACATATCGTATTTGTAATATACTATTAATTCTATTTAAATTTCTGCTTTGCCCAGTAGGATGAATAATATCTAAGAATTACTGTTATCTTTATTTCTTACACAATGCTATGAGGAGCTCTTACTATCAGTGTTTGACAGATGATGCATCTGAGGTTCAGAGATGCTAAGTAAATTACCTAACATCACATAGCAGGAAAGTAGCATAACTGAAGTTGAAATCCAAGAAGTCTGGTCCAGAACTCTTGTTCTAAACCATTTTCCTATATAGCACCACGGTCTTGGAGGTCATTGTTCTGCCCCATCACCTTGCTGAGCACCCAACATGTACATGCAGAACTGCTGTTGAAAGGTTTAATTTGACATGTCGAAGCTGAGGTGGCACATACACTGTGAAAGGATGAAATCTAATATCATGTTGAAGATAATTACTTTACTTGATTAACATCTTTTTTTAGTACAGTCATGAAGGAGCCACTGTGGCATGTGCTAATGACTTATAAGCTGGGCGGGGG
>NW_016815504.1:0-696 GCF_001698545.2 Rhinopithecus bieti | reverse complement strand
AAGGCCAGAGCGGGCTCCCTCTGCTTGGCCGGGAGGTGTGGAGGGAGAGGCGCAGATGGGAACCAGGGGGTGGAGTTCCGTCAGGGCGCGGGCTCCGGCGCGGGGCTCCGGGGGCCGCACTCAGAGCAGCCAGCGGACCCAGGGCAGTGAGGAGCTTAGCACCCAGGCCAGCAGCTGCGGAGGTTGCGCCAGGTCCCCAGCACTGCCGGCCCACATGCACCAAGCTCAAATTCTCACGGGGCCTTGGCCTCCTCCCTGTGGGGCAGGGCTCGGGACCTGCAGCCCGCCATGTCCGAGCCCCATCCTCTGCAGTGGGCTCCAGCGCGGCCTGAGCCTCCAAGGGCTAAGGAGTGCAAGCAGGGCTTGGGACTGCTGGGCAGCTCCGCCTGCAGACCGGGTGCGGGTTCCACTAGGTGAAACCAGCTGGGCTCCTGGGTCTAGTGGGGACTTGGAGAACATTTATGTCTAGCTAAGGGATTGTAAATACACCAATCAGCATCCTGGGTCTAGCTCAGGGTTTGTAAATACACCAATCAGTACAGTAGTCTGTATCTAGGTAACCTGGTGGGGACTTGGAGAACTTTTATGTCTAGCTAGGGGATCATAAACGCACCAATCAGCATTCTGTGCCTAGCTCAGGGTTTGTGAATACACCAATCAGTACTCTGTAACCTAGTGGGGACTGGGAGAACTTTC
>NW_016815503.1:0-774 GCF_001698545.2 Rhinopithecus bieti | reverse complement strand
GATTGCAGGCTTGAGCCACCGCGCCTGGCCTGATGTCTGGACATCTTTTAAAAAACCTTTCTAGCTAGGGAGACTGCCCCTGGTGGGGTGGGGAGAGGATAGTTAATTCTTAGAGCCAGCAAAGGGCCCAGCCAGGAGTATACTTCTGACATGCGAACTAACCAATTCAGAGCCACACCTCCTCTATCTGGCCCAACACCCGAAGAGGCAAAATTCCTCTGCTTTCATCATCCCCGGGCCAGGTACAGTCAACCAGGGACCACTCCTATAGCTTAGGGCCCCCTGAGATTATTCAAACTAGCCAACCCTAAAGTGTTCACCCTGCCCTGTCTTGCCTTTCTCAAGGAAACCCCCATCATGGCTTTACCTTAATGCTTTCCCCTTGCTCCTGTCTTCCGCCTCCTGACTGCCCTGATGTCTTTCCCCTGTGGCCCTGCATGGTGTGCCATGCCTCCTGCCTCTAGGACTTGTGACCATGATAAACTGTCTTCCTGAGCCTCTCCTGTGTCTCCTTCTTGTGGCTGCACCTAATGGACCATCTAATAAAATAACATAAAACAGCCCTTAGCAGTGGTGACGAGAGGGCCGTGAACCTTCCAAGGCTCCAGCAGAAGTCCTTAAACTGAGTTCTAGAAGGGTGGCAGAGGCTTATAAACAGCTCTTGAAGGCAATGGCTTCCAGTTCCAGTTAGAAATGGAAACCTTGAGAGTCGAGTAGGTTTTAATGACCAGATTTCCTCGAGTTATTTTGAGTTTTCCCTTAGACTCAAGAGTC
>NW_016815502.1:0-6136 GCF_001698545.2 Rhinopithecus bieti | reverse complement strand
GAATGTATTTACTTGGGATGCCAGAAGAGATGTAGCTTCACACACACTCCCCCACTCCCACCACCAGGGTTTGCTTAGCTCCTTCACCAGTGAATCTTACCGACAGATGACACATCCATGCTTCATCTGTGGCAGCGCAGAAAACCACTTGGAAGATATGCACTCCCCCCAAGCTTCCTGGCTTTGGTGTTTAAAATCTGTATCTCATACGTGATATTACACTCCTCAGAACAACAGACATTGTGACTGTCATTTCACCCAAAAGGGCTTTAGGAAATGACACACAGCCCAGACACTAGATTTTGCCAGCCACCTTACTCTAGCCTAATTCCTTTGTGCCTGTACGGAGGCTTCACAGATACAGCCTGGTCACATTAATGAGCGTATGAGAAGCTCAGGGCATAGACGAACTCAGTGCTGAATTTTTCCCACATTTCTCGCCCTTTTGTTTTATCCAGAAGACAACTGAGAAAGGCTGGGGCAGATCATCTCCTCGAGTGTAATGATTCCAGCCACTTCTCTTTACCCCAGGTCACCCCTGAGTTCCACACTTTTGAGAAACCAAAGCAATTCTGTTCCCTTCACTCTGGGTTCCAAGTACTAAATTCCTCCATTTTATCAATTAGATTATCAAGCAGCCGTTTGTAATCTGGACCGCAATCTGATACAAAATTTAAACCTAATTTAGGTTGCGATAATAGCTCCTATTTCCATTATAGACAACGCATGAATGAAAACTTTAATCTGTTTATCTGTTCATAGGACCAACTTTGTAAACAAACCAATTATTCAAGCAATGATTGTCTTCAGTGAGATGCAAATTACTTTGTTCATAAAAGATTTTCCAGTAGGAATTTTTAAATCCATGGTCTGTCTTTCCTGAGCCTGTCTCTGCACCTTCCCCCGAGTGCATAGCAGGACTTCCCAGGGCATCCCATCAGCAGGCCCACTGAACAGAGTAAGCCTGCAGCCCCCAGCTCAGGAATCAAGTCCGAGCCCCAGCAGCCCCTCGTCCAGCTGGGGCTTTCTCACCAGCACAGCACCCAGTGGTCTTCCAGGTTTAATGCCACGTGTGCATGGAAAGTAGAGTGCCGGAAGGACCAGAGTGGACATTCTAAAAATGCAAATTCCCTCCTGGTACAGCCCAGCAACCCTCTGTACCTTCCTCAAAGTACCCATGCCAGGCAGGTGTAGAGAGTCTAATGGGCTGCCTAGGAATCAGCATTTAACACGATTCTGATGAATAAAAAAGTTTGAGAGAATGGTCAGTGAGAGGCTGCCGTGGCCTCCACTCATTTGGAGGCTCTGAAGAGACACAGATTAGGTAACAGGCCAGACAGGACAAGGATGGGGAGGTGGAGGGCAAATTCCATGGACCACCAACCACTCTGCCATCCCCATTGAGACTCTGTGATTTAAGGAGAGGCAAAGCCAGGGAGAAAAGATGCCCGCACCACACGAGGGACTGAGATTTCACCTAAAGCACGCAGCATGTGGCTGAGGGCCAAGGTTGGGCAAGCCCAGAGCACAGAACGGGGTTCACAGGCCCAGAGGTGCCCCCCACACCCAGAACCCGTGCAGACCTCCCAAACACTCCTTGTGTCTCCTGCCTGGTTTATTTCCTGCCCCCCACTACTGTGTTGGTTTCTCAGCCACCCCCTGAAACGCATGACCTCCACCCCCACCACCATACACACCTCTCTACAAGCTCGGTGGACTGAAAATAGCAGGGGGGTAAGAGCTGGGCTCTGGGACCAACGTCCTGCCTGAGACATCAGTTCCACCCCACCCAGCTGTGATGTGAGCCCGAGATTTCTCAAATGTGAGATGGGAAGGTAACTCAACCCACTTCCCAGGGCGGCTGTGGAGACTGAGATCACATATAGCCACACCTCGGCGTCCAGCACACGTGGAACCCCAGCCGTGTTGCCCCTGATGGGAATCCCTCCTCTATGCCCCCTCTGCCACCAGAACCAACTCCCAGAAGTGGTTGTGGAGGGCATGTCCTCTATTCCCACTCCACTTACCTCCCATCACTCCACGCAGTGACCTGCCAAGCAGCGGCCACCAGCAAACCCGGCCCCACTGGATAACTGACACCCCCCCCAACTTTGGGGCATCCTCAACTTGCAGTTCTGAAGGAGGCCGAGAAACCGACCTCAAAGGCGCTCACCTGTTCCTTATTGCACGTAATGACCTGCCATGCAGGACCACCAGCAAACCCAGCCCCACCATCCAGGCTCCGGTGGATGACCGGGCCCCCCACCCCCACCCCATCATGGGGCGTCTTCCACTTGCAGTTCCGAAGGAGGCCGAGAAACCGCCCCCAAGGGTGCTCACCTGTTTCTTATTGCACGTAATGACCTGCCACGCAGGACCACCAGCAAACCCGCTCCACAATCCAGATTCTGGTGGATAACAGACCCCCCACCTTGAGGCATCTTCCATTTGTGGTTCCGAAGGGGACGGAGAAACCACCCTCAAGGGTGCTCCCCTGTCCCTTATTGCACATAATGACCTGCCATGCAGGACCACCAGCAAACCCAGACCCACCGTCCAAGCTCCAGTGGATAACCAACCCCACCCCCGACATCTTGGGGCGTCTTCCACTTGCGGTTCTGAAGGGGGTTGAGAAACCGCCCTCAAGGGCGCTCACCTGTTCCTTATTGCATGTGATGACCTGCCATGTAGGGCCACCAGCAAACCCGGCTCCACCATCCAGGTTCTGGTGGGTAACTCCCCCCACCCCCGCTTCCTCCTGGGGTGTCTGGGAGGCTCAAACTGCCCTCCAAGGGCACTCATCTGTTCCTTATTGCACTAATACCTCATTGACAGAAATCCACTTTGACTTCCAGCACTGCAGGTGTGACAATTTAGGAACCCTCCTTGGTTGCAAGCTCCAAGAGCTTGAGGTCATGTCCACCTCACCAGCATCCCAGAGACCCAGCACTGTCCCACTCTGTGTTTAAAATTCCAAAATACTCTTTCAAAATGCAATTGGCATTTGATTTGCACATAAAATGCTAAAAATCCTCAAGTGAAACAAATATCTTCAACAGTTTGATTCAATCATAACATGTGAGTTATACATCTGCCAAATTGTGAAGCCTCATGCATTTATAACATTTTATGTATGGTCAAATGGTTCATTAATACAAATTACAAGAATCTCTAAGAAACAGTTTTTTTTTTTTTTTTTTCTGGCATTAGATGACCAAAGGAAAACTGGGTTCTGGCTGGCTTTCAGGCCTGTAGAGGCAGACATATCTGCTGACACAACCAAGCTCCTTCCCACTCATGGCCTCATCCCAGGCCCCTCACCCGGATGCCCGCAGGCCTCTGGAGAAGCAAGCTGACCTGCCCACATTTCTCAAATGCACAGCTGTTGCTCACACTGCAGACGGAGCTCAAGGCACGAGCAGGCCACCATGCTAAATATACCACACAGCGCCCACTCTAGGTGATGGTGGTTTTCACTCCATTCCAAAGCCCTATGTATGAGTTTACAGCCATGACTACTAAATGGATTTTTAGAACCTCAAGACATACTTTGTTTGCTTTTATGCAACAAAGTTAAAAGACTAATCACTCAGCTATAGGCTCTGAAACTGTGGAATAATTATTTGGGAGCAGAGCCTCTGCTAGATCAGGATAAGTGTATGGGACAACACCCCATGACCTCGGTCCACACAAACGCATCCAGACCAGAGGCCTCCCGCACTGCTCAGCCACACGGCCACGTTCAGGCTGAAGCCGCACCACCTCCAGAAACACTGTCCCTCACCGAGGTGTGCCTGGCTTCTCCCTTTTTCCAGAACTTAACAAAACCTGAAAGGACAGGTCTGTGTAGAAAAACCAAAACTACTTGCGATTCCTCTTCCCAGCTCAGGCTGTAGGAAGCTCATTTCACCCTTCACCATGTTCTGACTGTGGCCTGGTTCCCATAAGAAGAAATAAAGTCAGAATTCTAGTCCCTGTCTCCTGGGTGGTGTGGCAGGCATACATACCTTCAGTTACATGAGGAAAGGCATGGTGAGCCCCCTTCCTTTGGTAAAACTGCACAGTTCCCAGAACCCTGATGTCATCCCCCTCATGCCACTGTGAACATCCAGACAGAGCACATTTCAATGCGTGCACCTTCATGGGCTAGTTTTCTATTTCTCCACTAAATCACCCCAAATTTAGCGCCCTAAACACTGACTTATTTTCTCACATTTCTGGAAGCTGGAGTCCAAAACAGGTCCCACCAGCTAACGTCAAGGTGTCGGCAGGGCTGACCGTCTCCTTGCCTCCCACAGCCTCTAGATGTTTCTGCATCCCCTGGTCCATACGGCACCCACTGTCATCAGGACCCACAGTGACTCTAATGGCCCCTCAACAGGAAAATGCAGAATGTCAGTAGCCCGGGCTCTAGTGCTAGGGCCAAGCCTCCCCCACCCTCCCAGCACCTCACGTACTCCCGTGTGAGCTAATATAGATTCCACTTTAACTAGTGTCACCTGTGTAAGGGTTATGTGCCCAGCTGTGAACTGGTTACCCTTGCCCACACTGACCCCGGGAATAAACTCATGGGCCATGGACCACTCCACAAGCAATGAGTGACCACCTGCTCAGGGACCTCCATGGCCCAGCAGAGCCCTCTGGTGCCTCCCCGTGGGCCCAGGGACTGGTGGCTGGGGTCTGCAGCGCCAGAAGGCCCTGGATAAAAAAAGGCAGATACCAGGTTGGGAGGTGCCCGCCCGCGGTTGGGCTCCTGGTACTTTAAGTAGCCCAGGTGGACAAGTCGTGCCACGTACAACTCCATCACCAGAATAATGGTTGCACGTGGTGAGTGCATGGGTGACCACCCCTTAGCCCAGTTGGTCGTGCTAAGCACATCACCGCGTGATGCCCGATCAGACGCAGCTGGTGGCACAGTCCAGGCATCGACCCCAAGAACATTCTGCATCACAATTCACAGTAGTGATTGCGATCAGAGCCACACGTGGCTGAATGTATTTACAGGAGGATGCCACAGCCGATCTGGCTGGACTGAGAGCATTTCCCACTGTACATTCTTACAACACCATTTTATTTGCACTTTATTAAACTTTTATGGCTTTTTCTGCCTATCTACTTTATGGGAGTGTTTCTTGTTCTCATGACTGCAGTGATACTTCAAGCCACAACTATCCATGTGTGAAATTCGTTTGGAAGGCACCTTATCATTAAACATTTCACAAGCAAGCAATCAGAGGCACCTAACCCGGAGGCCTGTTTTCTTCTCTGAGCCAAACCTACATTGGACTCAAAGAAAACGGCACACAGAAAGAAGCTGGATCTCCGGTGCCCATTCCTAGGGGGCCTCCTGGGGAGGAGATATGGAGAGAGAAGCCCTGGGCTACGGCACCATCGTACTAAAGAAAAGTCCATTTGGGTAAATGTAAGCACCAGACTTAAGAGATTAAAGAAACCATGAAAAGAAACCACTAACCACAGCTTCTCCAAAACAGAATTAAACTCCCTTTAGTTTGAATTGGAAAAGCAGAAGTGATGATCAGGATACAAAAGAAATGACAAAGTATCTGAACACAGGAGAATAAACAAGGGCCACTGTCTCTTCCTGTGTCAGTGGGAGCCTCGCATCTAAGCTGGATTTAGAAGGTTGCTACTTTGGACTGAAAGGTATCCCCAACCCTAGTTTGTAAGCAAGTGGAGCAGAATGCTTCAATTATTTCAAGGTTTAGCGGTAAAGCTCTGCAAGTCTCAAAACCATTTTAATTGGAGTGAATTTTAAAGTGACTCAATCGGTTGACTAGAGTATCTAACGGCTTAACCATGGGGTCATGTTGGAAAATTATTCCAATTGCTTTTGTTTTTCCTACTGAAGATGCATTTGAACGTTCTTGTAGTTTGCAGTTGGCTGATCGTGATGTTTGGTCCTGAGGAAGCCCAAGTATCTGGAGAGGAAGAATCTGAAACCTCAAGACACTCGAGTGCTGTCTGGGGAGATGGAGACCCCAACCTGAGGGCCATTGATGGACTCAGCACAGGCGCAGGGCCGCCCGACGCAACGGGCCACGTATTTGCCGCTTACAAAACAACATAAGCACACACCCCCAGGTGTGCACACACGCTCTGTACACATCTGTCCCTG
>NW_016815501.1:0-1175 GCF_001698545.2 Rhinopithecus bieti | reverse complement strand
TGTTTCAGTTTCATTTAGCTCTGGTCTGATCTTGGTTATTTCCTTTATTCTGCTGGGTTAGGGTTTGGTTTGTTCTAGTTTCTAGTTCCTTGAGGTGTGATCTTAGAATGTCTGTTTGTGCTCTTTCAGACTTTTAGATGTAGGTGTTTAGGGCTATGAACTTTCCTCTTAGCACCATCTTTGCTGTATCCCAGAAGTTTCCTTTTTTTTTTTTTTTTTTTTTTTTTTTTTTTTTTGAGACGGAGTCTCACTCTGTCACCAGGCTGGAGGGCAATGGTACGATCTCGGCTCACTGCAACCTCCACCTCCCGGGTTCAAGTGATTCTCCTGCCTCAGCCTCCCAAGTAGCTGGGACTACAGGTGCATACCACCACACCCAGCTAATTTTCGTATTTTTAGCAGAGACAGGGTTTCGCCATGTTGGCCGGGATGGTCTCGATCTCTTGTCCTCATGATCTACCTGAATCGGCATCCCAAAGTGCTGGGATTTCAGGCGTGAGCCACTGCGTCCAGTCCCAGAGGTTTTGATAGGTTGTGTTATTATTGTCATTCAGTTTGAAGAATTTTTAAATTTCCATCTTGATTTCGTTTTTGACTCAGTGCTCATTCAGGAGCAGGTTATCTAATTTCCATGTATTTGCATGGTTTTGAGGGTTCCTTTTGGAGTTGATTTCCAGTTTTATTCCACTGTGGTTTGAGAGAGTGCTTGATACAATTTCAATTTTCTTAAATTTATTGAGGCTTATTTTATGGCCTATCATATTATGGTCTATCTTGGAGAAAGTTACATGCGCTGTTGAATAGAATGTATATTCTATGGTTGTTGGATGAAATATTCTGTATATATCTGCTAAGTCCGTTTGTTCCAAGGTATTGTTTAAATCCATTGTTTCCTTGTTGACTTTCTGTCTTGATGACCTGTCTAGTGTCAGTGGAGTATTGAAGTCCCCCACTATTATTGTGTTGCTGTCTATTTCATTTCTTAGGTCTATTAGTAATTGTTTTTTTTTTTTTTTTTTTTTTTTTTTAAATGGGGTTTCACCATGTTGGCCAGGCTGGTCTCAAACTCCTGACCTCAGGTGATCCGTTTGGGGCCAAAATTTTTTAACTTTTTATTATAGAGCATTCACATATATACCGTCAGAGTGAACAGGCAACCTACAGAATGGGAGAAA
>NW_016815500.1:97599-100091 GCF_001698545.2 Rhinopithecus bieti | reverse complement strand
TAGAAATCAGATCTCCTGAGTCTCTAAACGTATCATCTGTTGCAGAGAAAACAATTATATATAGGAACCCTGCTTTTTTTTTTCTCAAACAAAATTCAAGTCTGAATTAACTATGAAATTATTGTATAAGTAGCACAGGATAACAAATGGGTTATCTTCAACTGTAGTTTTTTTTTTAAAAGGTATGTAAATGATCTTCAGATAGTTGCTTCGTGCATCAACATTTTAATATACCTAATCAGTATAATCATTAGTCATATCTTAATAAAGCATTTCTATAAAGGAATATATTTTCACTTTATTATTATGTAATCCAAGTACTTCACGCTCTAATAGTTTAACTTAATAAAGGGATAAAACTTAGAGAGCTGAGATAAATGGTACTGGATCCAGTGATTCTCATACAGTCTTGTTGGGAGGGGGTAGCTTATCAAAGTCATCTGCAAGAGGCCTACTCATACTTCTTAGAATTCTGATACACACTAGAGAAGCAGCCCATTCAGTCTGCTCCATTCATAAGAGAGACTTATTGCCACAGAGAGAATGCCACTGCCAAGAACACATCCTGTCCATCAGGTATAAAGGAGTAGATTAAAGGTTGAAAACTACTATGCTTTAAGTAGTACTTGAAGTATAGACAATATCTATATTCTAGTACTATCTAGTACTATCTATATTCATATCTTCATTCATTCAAGTACTATCTACATCTATACTTCAAGCACTACTTAGAATGAGAGCTAAATATCAGATGTGAAAGTGCTGAATTTGTCATATCTTTTAGGAAAGTATGAACCCAAGTTGTATTATAAGACCAGAAAAATGGTTTGTATATATTTTAGCATGGACATGAGCAATAAACCCAGAAGAGAGGAATAAATCTGTTATTACTGTGCTATTTGTTAAAAGGTAGAATCCTAAAACTGAAAGATGACTTTAAGTGTATCTTATACAAGGCGGCACACTTGGTCAGTAAAGGGACAAGTAGTAAATGTTTGAGGTTTTACAGGCCATACAATTTCTTTTGCAACTACTCAGCTCTGCTGTATTAATGTGAAAGCAACCATTGACAATATGTAAATGAATGCACATGGTTGTTTGAAAAAAACTGTATGTACACTAAAATTTGAATTTCATATTTTCATGTATCATAAAATATTGTCCTTTTGTTTTTTTTTTTAACTATTTAAAATGTGAAAGCTATTCTTAGCTCATGGAATGTACAAAACCAGGGGCAGGCTGGATTTGCGTCCCCCAGTCATAATTTACCCTGTTCTAGACTCCTTAGTTAAGTCTCAGTTAAGACTGCCTAAACCAATCCAGGCAGATAAATCTGTATGATGTTTAAGGTTCTCTAAGCATGAAGATTGTCTCATTCAGTGATACTATCTTCTAGTGGTTTATTATACCTCTGCAATATCTTGCAAGTCTATAGAAGACCTCATAATTTTGAAGTGTCTTATTCTTGGAGCCAAAAATGTTATTTGGACCACAACCCTGTTACTTGGTCATTACCTCTGACTGGAAGGGTGAATTGTTATTGAAAACATTGAATAGAATTATTAGTCTTCCTTCTTTCCCACAGTTCTGATGGCTCTCAGCAACCACCAGCTTGGTACCATGGCAATGTCAGAAACCTATCCTAGAAGCACTGGTTCTTGTCTTTAAATTCTTGCTGGGCCATCTTACCTGTCTCAAATCAATAGATTATAACCATTAAAACCTCAGCCCATTGCCTACCATGTAAGATCACACACTTTAAATAGAATATACTGAGATGAAGTAACAAATTAGATTTTCAGTGCCCTTAGCCCAAGTACAAAATGTAAAATATGTTAGTCAGTCTTTCTCACTTTTAAGAATTATTTCTCACCTTAAATATAAGAACACAGCTTTCAAAAGTTTTAATTGAACTTACAGGTGTTATAGTGTATCTTTGGCTCTACTAACACTAATTTGTTTACCCATGAAATCTGATGAGTCAAAGTTTAAAAGTCATCTTCTCGATTTTCATTTGACTTAGATAATTAGGAACATAATCCAGCTAGTCTTTCCAAGTTGCTGAAGGCTGCCTATTTGTCTTTTAAAAGTCAAAAGATATAAACCCCAATAATAGTATTCATTGGTGAGGTAATCAACATTGAGGGAACCCAGTGCTACTCAGCTAATCTTTCAAACAGGCTTTCAGCGAGGAAGGTGGCATACCCTAGAGGTACAAATAATTGATCCTGAGCCCACAGGCTAATACCAAAGAGGGAGAAAATTATATTGGTCTGTTTGGCTGCTTTAATAAAAGAAAATATAAAGATGAGTGAAGCCTTATTATTTCAGTGTAACTGTAGTATATTAAATTACCTTGATGTCACAATTAATGTTATTAAAATTTGAAATTGTCTTTTAAATGCATTTTACAGTAAAAGAAAAGAACAAACCACATGACAAATTTTTCCAAAAAATACTTTGACAAAAAAATCTAGAAAAGATTATTTTAA
>NW_016815500.1:68251-94939 GCF_001698545.2 Rhinopithecus bieti | reverse complement strand
AAAAAAAAAAATTATAAACAGCCCTAACCTTAAGATTTTATTATGTAAAGAGTTCTAGCCTTAAAATTTAATGTAGTTTTAATTAAAGGGTTATTTGGTAAATGTTCCCCAAGACTCATAAATGAGAATGTCTTTTAAATAAATTGAATAGCTGTTTCTACTCTAGGCAAGCATTAAGAATATTATCTTATAATACAATTCCAAGTATAATTATTTCATCAGCCATAAGTAGTATGCACATGGAACAGCACAAATTCTACTCTTCTCTTCCTTTTTCTCAGGCGACACGATTTGTCCTTTCACCTTGTAATTGCCTGAAATTACAATACCTCTGTAGTATAATACAGTAAAATTGTTCTCTCTTCTAAACGTGTAGTTATTCCAGTGCTATGCAATAAATTTCTTGAGAACTGCTAGGAGCATATGTATTCCCAATAGTGAAACTCTTCAACCAGCTAATTGTTTAGGTTGCTGCATAATATACTGAACTCTAAATTGTTTCTACGTACCTATAAAATTATCTGTCCAGTTATAATTACCCCATTCATGTTTTTCTGTTATTTCTAATTCCTAAGCATGTGGTAAAGTTTCTAGCAGTTTTCATTGAGCTTATCGGGATATTACATTTAAAATGGCTTTTAAGAAAGGCCTTATTATCTTGGGATTTTCTGGCGGGTCTTTCTAAGCTGATGAAACTCTTGAGTGCATGTTGTTTTTGAACAAGTCTTATGAGCTGTGCCTGATGACAAAGTAATTTGAGGCAGTAACAGTTGCTACAAATTGAACTTGGGTACCTAATTTTATAAGAGCTGATTTTTTAAAAATTTTTCCCACAGTCCATTTTAGAGATGATGTACACTTGCAGTATTACTTTCTACATTGGAGCTCCTTAGACTTTCAGTAACTTCACATTTCTTAATTAGTGCCCTAACATGCAGCTTAAATATTTGTGCACTCATGTATGCTCATGTTTCATGTCTTATGTCACATGTCTTCTGCTATATGTCTACACTATTATTGATATAAAATGCCAGTTCAGCATTCTCAGCTAACTGCTTGGTGCTAGTGCCAGTATTCTTCCAGTAGTCACTAACATGATTATATGAAAAATACCTGGTACCCTTCTGCTAACGCAGGTAATATTTGAGATATGAAGGACAAGAATCACTAGGGAAGAAAAATTAATTGGTAATCACAAACAAAGTGGTTCATTTTGAGAGGAATACCATGTTTTTCATGACATAGCATTAATAATATGTATAATAATAATAATAATAATAGTGTCCATTAAATTCTGTACCAAGCACTGTGCCTGGGCATTTTATATGGTACAACTAATCCTAATAAGAATCTCACAAGGTGAACCTTATTATCCCCTATTTATAGATAACTGGACTGAAAATCAGAGAGATTCACTAGCATGAGTAAGCTAGATTTTGAAACCTGATCCAATTCCAAACTTTTCTTTCCTTTCATTATTCTAAACTGAAAGATAAAATAGTTACAAAATGATATAATGCAGTGTCTCATGGTATAATACTAGTGTCATCTTTCAAACATTCTTTATAAAGTAGTTTCTTTTTTATTACAAAAGCTATACACATTAATAATTTAAAATTCAAATAGTACAGAAAGCTACCAGGTAAAATGAAAGCTCCCCTCCTTGCCTTCCCAGGTCCAGCCCTTTCCACCAACTCACTCACCTATTCTCAGGAGATAACCAGTATTATTTGAACTCTTTAAGAAATGATTTTTGCATATGAAAGTATGTATTCTATTGCTCTCTTTCTCAAATAAATACGCAAAAATGGAATTAGTAAACATATGGTTCTATAGCCAGCTTTTTCCCTTTGACAGTATATCTTTGACATATTTCATATTAGTATATAGAAAGCTACCTCGTTCTTTTCAATAACTACAAAGTATTCCACTGTGTGGATGTGCCAAAATTTATTTGACCAGTCTCCTACTGGTAGACATTTAGATTGTTTCCAAATGTTTTTGCTATTAACAAACAGTACTGCATGAATATCCATTATGTGTATGTGTGTGTGTCAATAAAATCTTTACACTTGTTTCACTTAAGATAATGTTCCACCCATGTTCCTAAAAAAGACATAATTTCATTCTTTTTATGGCTAAATAGTATTCCACAGGACATACTTATACAAGAGATATGTAATTTTGGTAGATACTGTCAAATGGTTCTCTAAAGTGGTTATACTAATTTACACTAGAACCAAAAGCAAGAGTGCCACTTTACTAATGCCCTTGTAAAAACTAGATATTGGTCTTACTAATCTATGGCAGATAGATAGGCAAAAATATATATTATTATTTTGATTTGCATTTATCAATTATTTCTGAGCTTTAAAATCTTAATACATTTGTTGGCCATTTATATTTTTTTCTTTGTATATACTTTCTATGCTAATTTTACCTTTCATTTGTCTCTATTTTTCCTTAATAATTTGTAACTTCTCTTTGCATATTAAAGAAATTAACCTTTTATCGTGTGTTACAAAGACTTTTACCCAGTTTGACATTGTTTCAATGGGATGTTTTGGTTGTTTAAGTAATTTTGCTCATATGTACTCAAATACACTAGATTTTTTATCTTGTGGCTGCTGGTTTTATGTCATACTCAGGCATCACTCTGGTCAAGACTACGTTTTTTAAATTCACTGTCTTTTTCCAGCACTTTTAGAGCTTCACCCATATATACTGATACATTTTTATTGTGATAAAGCATACAGATCAAAATTTACTATTTTAACCATTTTATATTTACTATTCAATGACACCAAGTACATTTACAATGTTGTGCAACCATCACCACTATTCATTTCCAAAACATTTTAATCATCCCAAACAGAAACTCTGCACCCATTAAACAGTAACTCCTCATTCTCCCCTCTCCTGATCCCTGGGTAACAGCTATTCCACTTTCTGTCTCTAGAAATTTGCCTGTTTTCATTCCTTTTATGGCTATGGCTGAGTGATGGTCTTGGACAAGATCCAGGAGAATTATCTGAACTACCAGGCAGAAACTCTTGTTTTCTTCCTGACTTTCTCCCAAAGATAGTCTCTCTCTCTTTTCTGAGCCACTTGAAGCTGGGACTGGAGTGACACAAGCTGCCCTGTAGCCACCACCACTATGACTGCACTGAGTCAGACCTGAAGCCAGCACCACTCTGGGTCTGGCCCAAGGCCCGCTGTAACCACTCCCTGGCTACCACCTATGTTTGCCTCATGCCCTAGGGCTCTATAGTCAGGTGGTGGCAAAGCCAGACAGGCCTGTGACAATCCCTTCAGTGCAGCTAGTTCCTCTAGTTCACAAGCAGGTCCAGAGGTGACATCCAGGAGCCAGTGACTAGAGTCAAAAATCTTAGACGTCTACATGGTATTGTATTGTACTGTAGCTGAGCTGACTTTCAAACAAGACACAGTCCTTCCCACTCTTCGCTTCCCTTTCCAAAGGCAGGAGGTACCTTATCCATGGCTATCACCACCACAGGCCTATGGGGAGCACTGCCAGACCTCCACCAATGTTTGCTTAAGACCTACAGGCTCTTCAGTCAGCTTGCGGTGAATGCTGCCTGGCCTGGGACTCACCCTTCAGGGCAGTGGGCTCCCCTCTGGCCCAGGGCAGGTCCAAAAGTACCATCTAAGAGCCAAGTCCTGGAATCAGGAACCCCAAGTGCCCACTTGTTGCTCTACCTCCCTGTGGCCGCGCTGGTATCTAACATGCAAGACAAAGTCCCCTTTACTTTTCCCTCCGCTTTTCGCAAGTAAATGGAGTCTCAACCCAAAGCCACCACAACTGAGAATGTGCTCAGTCTCACCTGAAGCCAGCCCAGTCTCAGAGTCTCTGACATAGTACCTGAGGTATCACTGCAGGTTATTCAGGGCCCAAGGGCTCTTCAGTTAGCAGGTGATGAATACTGCCAAGATTGGATCCTTTCCTTCAAGCCATTGGGTTCCCTCCTGGCCTAGAGTGTGTCTAGAAATAACATCTGGGAGCTAAGGCCCGAAATGAGGTCTTCATGACTCTTACTACTCTTACTGGTGCCCCATCCTGCTGTGCCCTATCTTGCTGTGTCTTCTTTGGAGAAATATCTGTCAAATGCTTTGCCCATTTCTTCCCTCTCACCTCCTCAAGCAGAAGGAAGGGGCCTCTTTTGGAGCCATGAGCTGTGCAGCCTGGGGCTAAGGGAGGGGTGATGCCAGCACTTCCTTAGCCACCCTGGCTGATGTCTCAGTAGGTTGTGTCTCCCCTCTCCGCCCCCCCAGCGCACACACACACACACACCCCACCCCTGGTACACTATCTCTGAGCCCAGTTCAGCACTAGGACTCTCCTAGTAGCTGCAGTCCTTGTAGCCTAAACTGCCTTCCCGGTTTATTTAGGACCTCAGAATACTTTAGGCCGTGGTGGTGAGGCTTGTGGACCGCTGGGATTAGTGATTCCCCTCTGGCTAGAGCTGGTTTCAATGCTCCATCCATGAGCAGGCATCAGCTGATTTTGGTCCAGTTTTGCTTTCTGCTGTAGGTATTAGTGATTCAGGAGTGTTTTTTCTACCTCTTAAGTGCCTCTTTCAGTGATATGAAGTTAAAACCAGGTACTGTGAGTGCTCACCTGATTTTTGATTCACATGAAGGTGCTTGTTTGTGTGTGTAGATAATTGTTAAATTAATGTCCTTGCCAGGGGAGGGGTAGGGGACAATTGGTGGAGTCTTCTATTCCACCCTCCTTCTCTGCCTCCAATCCCTCAACTTGATTTCATTTCCTTTGGATACATACCCAGTAGAGGAATTGCTGGATTAAACGGTTATTCTATGTTTAACTTTTTGAGGAACTGCCAAGCTTTCCCATAGCAGCTGCACTCTTTTACATTCCCATCAGCAATGCATGAGGATTCCAATTTCTCCACATCTTCACCAGCACTTGTTTTGTTTTGTTTTGTTGTTGTTGTTGTTGTTTTGACAACAGTGATCCTAATGGATGTGAAATGGTATCTCATTGTGGTTTTGATTTGTTTTTCCCTAATTACTAATGATGTGTTAAGCATCTTTTCATGTGCTTATTGGTCATTCGTTTGTCTTCTTTGGAGAAATATCTATTCAAATGCTTTGCCCATTTCTGAATTCAATTTGGGGGGTGTTGATATGGCTTCATCTTTACAACTTAAACTTTTAATCCATTTGGAATTTATTTTTGTGTAAAGAATGAGATAGGGATCCTTGGCCAGGTGCGGAGGCTCACGCCTGTAGTCCCAGCACTTTGGGAGGCCGAATTGGGCGGATCACAAGGTCAAGAGATCAAGACCATCCTGGACAACATGGTGAAACCCCATCTCTACTAAAATACAAAATTAGCCAGGCGTGGGGGTGCATGCCTGTAGTCCCAGCTACTCGGGAGGCTGAGGCAGGAGAATCGCTTGAACCCAGGAGGTGGAGGTTGCAGTGAGCCGAGATCTCACCACTGCACTCCAGCCTGGCAACAGAGCGTGACTCCATCTCAAATAAATAAATAAATAAATGAGATAGGGATCCAGCTTCATATTTTTTTTTCCAAATAGCCATTTATCCCAAGTCATTTATTGAATACTGATTACTGATGTGATATCCTACTTGGTGTCATCTTTAACTTTGAAGTCCAAGGATATCATTTTAGAAGTACAGCATAATATGGAAGTGTTTTAACACATCAAAGAAAACAATTTTATTATTCTCTAGGTAATCAAGGTTTCCCTTATTAGTTTCAGGGACAGGAATACCACACTGTAATACAATATCTATTGGACTATGCTCAATTACAAAGCAACTCTAAAGTCACAGGGACTTTAACTCAAGAAGTTTATTTCTTGCTCAAGTCTGATGCAATCAGTCATCAGCTCTCTTCCCAGCAGCAATTCAGGAATCCAGTCTGCTTCCATCTTGTTGCTGCCCAAGCAGGAAGAAATGGCTTCTAGGGTTGTCAGGGCAGAAGAAGAAAAAGATGAAGGCTTTTAATTACACTGGACCAGAATTGACACATTACTTCCACTTGCATTCTCATTTGCAAGAACTAAGTTACATGATCCCAGCCTAGCTATAAGGGAAGCCAGGACACTTTGTTTTTTCCTGTGACCAAAGAGAGGAAACGGAGTGGAGAACACATAGTGTTGCCTTTGTCACACTTACCTTATGCATTTGTAAAGTTCCTAAAATGTACAGTTTTGTAATTCTAGCAATTTAAAATGACTGAAGAGAAGCTCATTTTATAGGTAAAATGTATAGCCCTTTTTAAAGAATTTTTATGATATAAATATTATCCTAATTTCATAATAGGTTTCCTTAAGTAAAAATAATCACTGCTAATATTTAATTGAATGCTTGCTATTTGTCAACTACCATTCTAAATGCTTTATGTGTATTTAATCCTCAAAACACCCTATGATGTGGGTACTAGATAAGCAAATTGAGGCATAGAGAAGTTGTCATTCACAACTAGAAGTTGTCATACACAACTAGGCAGAATTACCTGAACAGAAGACTTATTTATATTTCATGTTGTGGATAGGAGTAAGTCATTGTTCATAAAAGTCAAAATACGGTAACAGCTAGAATGATCAAGGTTTAGGTTGTTACTGTTAGCATCAGATCTCAAGATCTTGAAATCTTTCCAAAGCATCTGGATTAAAGTCCACCCCATTCAAGGCAAAAGAAAATTATATAGTACTATCAGTTGTAATCATTATGATTAGGTGAACTTACACAATTTTAAATCATTAATTAGATCTTTTGATAAGTCTAGCAGAGATGAATTTACTGTGATGCTAATGTAGCCTAAATTTGCACAAATCCCTTATATAACCCATTTGGCATTCTTACATATCTTGTATTTTTTCATTAAAAAGTGCCCCCAAATAGTATACCCTTGGGTTCTCACAAAACCTGGATCTACTACTATATTTTAGCACAGTTTTTTAGAGATGTAGCTCTAGCATAAAAGGTTAAAAGCATATACCTTCATGCCAGCTTGTCTGGATAAGAATCACCATGTGGCTTTGCTTGTTACTTAACCTACAAATGTTTTCATTTTCTTGTATTGAAAATAAAGTATTTTTATGTGTAGCCACTAAAGTCTGTGATGCATTATCTTAGTGGTAGTCAGCTAGTGTTTTGACAGTTTTCTTAAACACCTGGAGCCAAGAAATGAAAAAAAAAAATATGTTCTCCCAGTTTTTGCAGATTGACCCGGAGTGGTGGCACTCCTTCGACATTTAGCCAGGCCATTTACAATTCTGCCTTAGCCTTCACTTCCTGCTCGCTCAGAGCATGAAGGTCAGCCACAGATGAATGATGAGTATTCTCGGCCTTTTTTTGACCATATGTCTACCCTGGGTATGCATGTGGCCTTCTTGATTTTCCATTGTACACAGGAGCTTTTAAAGCCCACATTCTACCATATATATCGTTTCTCAGCTTCTTCCTGCCCAGAATTTTTTGGTTTGCTTATTGCTTGTCCCAACTTTATAACCTGCCCAGCTGCACTGGCTAGTATTTTTGTCTTTAAATGTGTTCAGCAATGTCACCACCAGAAAAGCCATCCCAGCTGTGGGAATGCTCCAAACTGGGTAAAACAAAAGTAAACCCTTGCATCTGTCCTTGAGGGAGCTACTGTAAAGATGAGAACACATGACCACATCTTGGAGAATAAGGTCTTCATTGCCCCCTTTGGTACTAGCAACCTGCAGCAGAAGTGCAAGCAGCCATTTTCATGGCTGCCCCTTATCTGCGGAGTGAGGGGTGGTAGGCAGGCAATTTAAAACACCACAGCACCCTCTACCCACCATGTAGCAGTTTCTTTCTTTATTAATTTTCCCTAGTTGCTCTAAATTTTGTCTAGATTCTAGAGTTCTGCAAAATTGATTCTAAGAGTTTTGTCAGCTTATAGGATGCTTTACAGAAGGACAGAGCCCTGGAACTCGTTACTCTGCCATGTCACTCCCCTGATCCATTTTTTTTTTTTTTTTTTTTTTTTCTGAGAAGCGAATTGTCTTACTGGAGACCTGATCCATTTTTCATAGAGTTTCTCAAGGGTATCCAAAGCTAAGTTTTAATTAATAAAGCCATTTTAAAGGAAATACACTTTAAAAGATGCATCAGTTACACATATACACCTAGGTGTATATGTGAGGTGTATATGTGTATACACATATATTTATGCAATTAAAATATATAATGTAAATACAGTTTTGCTTTATGGCTTATAGATTTACAAAATATTTATAATTGAATTTCAAAATAGAAAACTTTGTCTTTGCATTTATTTGAAGTGTACCAATAAGCTATTTATTTGGAACCTTATAAATGACATTGAAGATATGTGGATTTATTTTGCTTCACCAAGAACAAAACAAAAACCCAAAAACTAAATATGGCTTTTGAATACCAGTTCATCCCTTGACATTGTTGCTATATCTGTTTGATGTGTTCACCTTTATCTGCAGAAGTTGCCATATAATTTTGGTAAATGCATGTAATAAATTGGAGGGAAGAGGGAGAGGATGAGGCACGGTGTTAATATTATAAGAAAAAATTAACAGCTTATGTGATACTAAAGTCAAGTAAATATTTAACTACTTTACAGTACTTACCATCTGCTTTTTACTTTTAGGTGATATTATAAAAGCGGCAACTGAACTGGATAGAGTGCATATTGTCGGTATCTTGGATATCTGTAATTTGGGTGATAATAAAGTGGAAGTCTATTTGCACAAAATTTATAGTCCAGAGAATACTTCTTAAAAGTTAGCGAAGGAATTATTACAGATTATACAAGTGTACTGCTTTAAAGATATTCTGTCATTTTGCTGAATTTCAGTAACTGTTTNGATATTCTGTCATTTTGCTGAATTTCAGTAACTGTTTTCAGCAAGAATATTACATGAGCTCTAAAGTTATTAAGCAGTTTTATGTTCGTCTTGCGTTTAGGGAGCTAAAACACTTCATTTTAGATTCATTATTGAAAAAGGTCATCAAAATAATTTTTGTGTATAAGGAAATTTACCTTGCTTACCTTACTAATATGACTATTATCTTGACTTGTAATAATTTATGTTCACTATTCCATCTGTGAAGTGTACTTTCATTCTAAAGCCTCAGTATAAGGCATCCTAACTTACAAGAGTAACTTTCCATGGAGATTTAACATCCTTCCAATTTTATTCACATGTAATGGGAAATTTTGAATTGTCAGTTTGAAGACTATTCTCCTAAAGTGGTCAACCTGCACTTCTCACAACCAAGGTATTTGTATCATTTTCAAAAGTACACATTATTAGGATCTAGTTGCCCCTGGTCCTTAGCTTGCTCAGCTGCAAAATAAGCGTGCTAAATTAAATTGTCTTAAGGTTTTTCCACTTCATTTTGTGACTTTGTGTGGTTCGAATTTCTCAGTATTTTAACCAGCGTGTTGATGTCAAAGTCAAAGGCTGCAGTATGTCTATATTCTTGCTGTATTCATTTGTAGTTTCAGTATATGTAATGCGAGTTTAAATAGTGAAATTCCAAATGCTCATATTGAAAATGGAAAATAGTAAATATTTTATTCTGGTTGTCTATACTACTTTATTTTAAAGGTAAATGGCCACTCTGCATTTGCAAGGCCCTGTGGTTGACATCTGTGTGATTTGTTAGATGAGACAAAATGACCACTAAATGAGTTTATAGATTATTCTGTATCAAGATAAATCTGATTCCAGTTAAGCTATAAACTTGTGGGATTTCCTTGTAGCCCTATAGTTCTGTGACTTCATTTGCTATATGCTTTAAATGTGTTGGGCAGCCTATGAACCTAAAGACATACTGCAGTTTGTTCATAAATGTGTTCAGTCTTTTATTCTTTATAATTCTGTATAAATGTTAATTAAAATAGTGGATTCCTCTCGTGTTACAGTTTTGAGTGAATTATTAAAGAAGTTAAAATGCAATAATTCTTTGGTCTTCTGTCTCATTTTGAATGAATTTGATGTGTTTCCTTCATATTTTTGGCCAAAATATATACTTAGTAAATGAGCCAAGATGATTCTTCCATATGGGTTTACAGACTGTTGTCAAACAAATCTGAACTATATTAGTTTTTCGAAAAAACATATGCATATTTTTGAAAATCAAGCAATATCCCTAAAAGAACTCAAGTACCTCTGATGTTATTCTAAGGTTATTGTACCTGACTTCTAGTAGCTTCAGATCTAGAAGTTGCCCTTAACAAGGTTTTAATATCTGTTTTGTAGATGGGAAACTGAAAGAGAAAAAGACTAAATGACTTAATGTAAATTAGTAAAGACAATTTAATGGTAACGTCAAGATTATATTCCAAAGTCTATTTCTTTAAATTCTAATTCGAGCAAAAAGTAAAATGTTTGAGGCTGGGCATGGTGGCTCACGCTTGTAATCCCAGCACTTTGGGAGGCCAAGATGAGTGGATTGCTTGAGCTTAGAAGTTCGAGACCAGCCTGGGCAACATGGTAAGACCCCTGCATCTAGAAAATAGAAAAAGTAAAATGTTTAAATAATGATACAATTTCTATTAGTATATTAGATCACTACACGATAAATTCTATGCCATGGGGCTCATGAAATAATGAGCTAAATTATTGCAGCTTATATTGAAATCTTTGAGTGTCCACTCCATGCCTAGCACTGAACACAATACAATACAAGCAAAAATAAACAAGGCACCTATTCTCATGGAACTTGAAAGTCTCATGGAGGAGAAACATATCCAAATAATTGCACAAATAAGTGAGACAAATGTGTCAATGGAAACATGTGATTTGTATTAGAGCTTTTTAACAAAGTGGGGGGCACTAGGAAAGTTTTTCCTGAGGAAGTGAACTTGAGGTATAAAGGACATGCAGCAAAAGATATGTTTGAGAATAGAATAAGGACTGATATGGCTGGAGTGCAGAAAGTGAGATACAAGATGAGACAAGCAGATACATAAGGGCTTTTACAGACTATACCGTCTTATAGGCCATGGCAAAGACTTGAGTTTAAGTTTGTATCATTTATTTATTTATTTTTTATTTTTTTTATTATACTTTAAGTTCTAGGGTAACTTAGTTGTGCATAACTTGCCCAGGTTTGTTAGCATATGTTAACTTGTGCCAATGTTGGTGTCGCTTGCACCCATCGAGAGCGTTGTGCTTTGTTTTCCCAACCCTGAACTTGGGCTCGTCAGGCAACCCTGCAATGATCTCTCAGTTTAGATTGCGAGCGTTTGAGGTCGTCCCAGAGTGCGCAGAGTCCCTGCCCTCCCTCGGGCGCCTGGCCCATGATGAGGCGCCGAGGTGGGTGTGATGTTCCCCTTCCCGAGTGTCCAAGGGATCGCAGGTGGCTGCAATTCACCAAACCTAGTGAGTGGAGGAACATGCGACGGTGTGTTGGTTTTCTGTGTGCTTGGGCGATAGTGTTACCGGGAGAAATGGATGGGTGTTGCCAGCTTCATCCATGTCCCTACAAAGGACGCAAACGTCATCTTTTTTATGGCTTGCATAGTATTGCCAGTTGGTATATATGGCTGCCACATTGTTCGTGATCCAGGTCTGTCAAAGATTGGACATTTGGGTTGAGTCCAAGTCTTGCTAGTTGTAGAGATAGGTCCGCAATAAACATACGGTGTGCATGGTGTCCATTGTATAGCAGCAGTGATTGATATGAGCCGGTTGGGTATTATAGACCAGTAGTGGGGAGTGGGGCTGGTCGTATGGGCGATCTAGTTCGTAGGAGTGCCTTGAGGAAGTGGGGGCCGATGACTGTTTTTTCGCAGTAGAGCGGATTCGAAGCTAGAACAGTGTGTTAACAATCCCGTACCGAAGCCCGGGCGAGTACACGCCTGTCATAGATTTTACTCGCAGCAGATTGCCGTCGGATCCAACAGCGTCGTGTGTCGTTCGCTGACGTCTTGAGAGTGATTGTGCCGGTTCGTAGGGCTGGTGGTGAGAGTGGTATCCATTGTGGGTTTTGATTGATATGCTGCCGTGATGGCGAGTGGAGATGGGACAGTTTTCATGTGCGCGGTGGCTGTATGAAGGCGGGTTGTGGAGAGAAGTCTGTTCATATCCTTTGTGCCGCGCGGTTTGGATGTGGTGTGGGTGGTGTGGTGGTGCTTGTATAGTGTGAGTTCTTTGTAGATTCTGATATTAGCCCCTTTGTCAATGAGTAGATTGCAAAAATTTTCTCCCATTCTGTAGTTGCCTGTTACCACTCTGATGGTAAGTTTCTTTTGCCCTGTGCAGAAGCTCTTTAGTTTAATTAGATCCCATTTGTCAATTTTTGGCTTTGCTACGGTTCGCCTTTTGGTGTTTTAGACATGAAGTCCTTGCCCATAGCTATGTCCTGAATGGATACTCCTAGATTTTCTTCTAGGCGTTTGTATCTTTATCTTTAAAGCACCGGGAAGCCATTGAAAGATTTGTGGCTAGTATATGCCATGATTCAATTCCTGTTTTAGAATGATCACTGTCTGCTGGAAGGAGAACGGATTATAAGGAGGTTGGCAGAGACTGCTATAATAGATGTACCCTAATACCTGTTCTCTTCTTCTAGATCTCCCAATATTTATCTGGGAACAAAGCTACCTAGAATAAAGAATACCTTTCTCTGCTTCCTTTGTAGCTAAGTAGGCCGTATGACCAAGTCCTGACCAATGGGAGTGAGCATATGTGATATGTATAGTTTTGGAACCTTTCCCTCAAAGGTTAAGAGGGAATGCTTTATTTCCATCCGCCCCCCACTTCCTGCTAGCTATAAAGTGAGCAAAATCATGAGACATTGTGGATCATGCAGAGAAGAGCAACACCCTAGGGATGGCAGAGCAACCAGCTATTAGAAGCCGAGGTCCCTGTCATTGTGGAGCTGCCATACGAGCTTTGTACACTGCTTACCACAGTTTTGGCTGTTACATGAGACAAAAAATAAACTTCTATTCTCTTTAAGGCACTACTATTTTGAATATCTGAACAGAAGTTAAGCCTGTATTCTACAAATGCAGGAGGCAAAGGTGAAAGCAAGGAGACCAGCTAGGTAACAAATAATATTGAGAGAGGTAGATCTATTCAATATAAATTTTAAAGGTAATATTAAATGCAGATTTTATTGCTACAGTTAAAATACAGATTTTAAAAGTAATAAGTACTTTCATTAAGGTACTTAACATTAAGTACACGTAGTTGAAAAAGTCTAGTAATGTTAAATTTTGACAGCAATATATAGTAGTGGTTCTAAAACTTAGCTGCATATTGGTATCACCTGGAAAACTTCATCATTACTGTGCCTGAGATGCACCTCTAATTGGGGTGTGGCCTGGGCACTGGAGGAGTTAAAAGATCCCCAGGTGATTTTAATGTGCAAATAACTTTGCAAACCATTGGTATATAGTACCGTTTCAAGTATTTGTTAGTTTTATTAGAGCTCAAGCATCACACAATGCTTTGAACTGACCTCCTATTTAGGCGCTGTAATTTCATGTACTCTTAATGCAGCTTTCTTACGAATTGTGCTGCTGGGAAGGAA
This sequence comes from Rhinopithecus bieti, assembly GCF_001698545.2. Taxonomy (NCBI): domain Eukaryota; kingdom Metazoa; phylum Chordata; class Mammalia; order Primates; family Cercopithecidae; genus Rhinopithecus; species Rhinopithecus bieti. The sequence goes on along the minus strand of NW_016815500.1, from coordinate 81,373 downwards.
AACATTAGAAATTGGTCATTTGTAAACAAGTTTTTCACAGAGTTCTAGTGTGTTTCATTTGGAAAAGACCTTATAGATAAATCCTAATCTAACCTTGCTTATTGTGCAAATGAAGAAAACAACCCAGAGAGATTTTTATTTTCCCAAGGATATGATACTAGTTATTGCACAGTTGGCACTTGTGGAAAGTTTTGGGTTGTGAGATGCTCCATAAATGTTCAGAGTACCACCTAAAGTAAAAGTAAACATCAAACATTTATAGATTGGGAGTTGAGGTGCAAGGATGAGTTCATGTCCTTTGTAGGGACATGGATGCAGCTGGAAACCATCATTCTCAGCAAACTATCGCAAGAACAGAAAACCAAACGCCACATGTTCTCACTCATAGCTGGGAACTGAACAATGAGAACACTTGGACACAAAAAGGGAACATCACACACCGGGGCCTGATGTGGGGTGGGGGAAGTGGGGAGGGATAGCATTAGGAGATATACCTAATGTAAATGATGAGTTAACGGGTGCAGCACACCAACATGGCACATGTATACATATGTAACAAACCTGCATATTGTGCACATGTACCCTAGAACATAAAGTATAATAAAACATAAATAAATAAATAAAATACAATAAAATGACAGCAACTCATTTGTCAAAACCAGAACTAGATCCAGTTACTATACATCATGTAGAAGTTGTATGATCTATAGTTCTTAAAGTGCATAGAAATTACCTGGAGAGCTTATTTAAAAAGCAAGTTCCTAGGTTTCCCCTCAGATTTTGATTCAAGATGATGGAGGATGGGACCTAAGAACCTTCATTTTAATAAGCTTCCAAGGGATCCTAATGTAGGTGTTCCACAGACACACCAAAAACACTGAATAAGAATTTAGACCATTCTCCTTCCAGCAAATTACCTTAAGAGTTAAAAAAAGAAAGAAAATTGTATTGATGGGTGTTTATTATTTTAGGACTAATTCTACTCAACCACAAATTTTAAAACAATTTAAAATTATATTTGCAAGTTATGACTCTGAAAACCATAAAAGGAAAATGTAAAAGCACCTATGTGCACCATATATGATGATGGTTACCATAACGTCATGTACTTCAGGGGAAGCATAGGAAGATGGTCAAAAGAAGACTCCACCAGTTGTACGCACAACAATAACACAAAATTGAACAACTATCCACACAAAAACACCTTTATAGGAACCAAAAATCAGGCGAGTGATCACAGTACCTGATTTTAACATATTAAGGAAAGAGGCACTGAAGAGGGTAGAAAAGACAGTCTTGAATTGTCTGCACCACCCATCCACCAGCAGCAACCATGTGGTGTGGACAGAGAATCTGTGTGCATGGGGGAGGGAGAGTGCAGTGATTGTGGGACTTTGCATCGGAACTCAGTGCTGCCCTGTCACAGAAGAAAGCAACACAGGGCAGAATTCAGCCAGTGCTCACAGAGGGAGCATTTAGAACAGCCCTAGCCAGGGCGAATCCTCCATCCCAGTGGTAAGAACCTGAGTTCCAGCAGGCTCCACCACCACAGGCTGAAGTTCTCTGGAGTCCTAAATAAACGAAAGGCAGTCTACGCCACAAGGACTGCAATTCCTGGGCAAGCAACAGTGCTGTGCAGGGCTCACAGGCAGTGAGACACTGCCAAAGGCAGCCAAGGGAGTGCTTGCATCACCCCTTCCCCAACCTTAGGCAGTGCTGCTTACAGCTCCAGGAGAGACCCCTTCCTTCTGCTTAAGGATAGGAGAGGGGAGAGTAAAGAGGACTTTGTTTGGCAACTTTGATACTAGTTCAGTCAAAGTAGCATAAGGCACCGGGCAGAGTGTTGACGCTTCCATTCCAGGTCTCAGCTACCAGATGACATCTCTAGACACACTCTGGGCCAGAAGGTAACCTGCTGCCTAGAAGGAAAAGACACTGTACTAGCAGGATTTATCACCTGCTGACTAAAGAGGCCTTGGGTCCTGAATAATCAGCAGTGATAGCCAGGCAGTACTCACTGTGGGCCATGGGTGAGACTCAGAGACATGCTGGCTTCATGTGTGACCCAGCACATTCCCAGCTGTGGTGGCTACAGGGAGAGACTCTGCTTGAGGAAAGGAGAGGGAAGAGTAAAGGGACTTTGTCTTGCAGCTTGGGCACCAGCTCAGTCACATTGGGGTAGAGCACCAAGCAGGCTCCTAGAGTTCCTGATACCAGGCCTTTGCTCCTGGATGGTATTTCTGGACCTTCCCTGGACCAGAGGGGAGCCAGTGCCCTTAAGGGAGAGATCCAGACCTGGAAGCATTCACCACAGGCTGACAGAAGAGTCCTTGGCTGTTAACCATTAGTGGTAGCCAGGCAGTACTTGCCACAGCCTGGGGTGGTGATGGCTACAGGAAAAGACTCCTCGGTTTGAGAAAAGTGGAGGAAAGGGTAAAAAATATTTGGTCTTGCAACTTGGGTACCACATCAGCTTCAGTAGAATAGAGCACCAGGTAGAGTCCTAAGGTCCCAACCCCAGCCCTTGGTTCCTGGATAGCATCTCTGGACCCTCCCAGGATTGGGTGAAGAACTTGCCACCTGGAAGGGAAGGACATAAGCCTGGCTGCATTTGCCACTTGTTAATTATAAAGCCCTAGGGCCTTGAGTAAACATAGGTGGTTGCCAGGAATGGTCACCATGGGTCTTGGGCAAAATCCAGTGCTGTGTTTGCTTCAGATCTGACCCAGCATAGTTGCAATGGTGGTGGGAACAGGGGTACTTGTATCAACCCTCACTCAGCTCCAGGAAGTTCAGCACAGAGAGAGAGATTCTGTTTGTTTGGGGGAAAGTAAGGGAAGACAACAAGAGTCTCTGCCTGGTAATCCAGGGAATTCTTTTAGATCTTACCCAAGACCACCAAAGCAGTTACTCTGTGTGTCTACAAGAGACACTGAATTACTGGGTTTGGAGTGTCCCCTAATGAAGATATGGCTGTAGTGACCAAAGACTTGGACCATAATACCTAAGTCCCTTCAAAAACTTGGAAAGCTTCCTTAAGCAGCATGGGTACAAACAAGCCGAGACAGTGAAGACTACAATAAGTACCTATCCCTTCAATGTCCAAAGTCCACAAGCATCAAGGCCATCCAAGCAAATATGACCTCACCAAATGAACTAAACAAGGCACCAGTGATCAATCCTGAGGAGACAGAGATATGTAATATTTCAAGCAAAGAACTCAAATGAGCTGTTTTGAGGAAGCTCAACGAAATTCAAAGTAACATGGAGAAGGATTTCAGAATCCTATAAGATAAATTTAACAAAAAGATTGAAATAATTTTAAAAGAAGCTGAAATTCTGGAGCTGAAAAATCCAACTGACATACTGAAGGATGCGTCAGAGTCTCTCAACAACAAAAAAAAGACCAAGCAAAAGAAAGAATTAGTGAGCTTGAAGACAGCCTATTTGAAAATACAAAGAGAATATAAAAGAAAGAAAGAATAAAAAAGAGTGAGAAACACCTACAAGATCTAGAAAATAGCATCAGAAGGGCAAATCTAAGAGTTACAGGTCTTAAAAAGGAAGTAGAGAGATCAGGGTAGAAAGTTTATTCAAAGGAATAATAACAGAGAACTTCCCATACCTAGAGAAAGATATGAATATTCAAGTACAAGAAAGTTATAGAACACCAACCAGATTTAACCCAAAGAAGACTTCAAGGCATTAAATAATAAATTTCCAAAGGCCAAGGATAAAGAAAGGATCCTACAAGCAGCAAGAGAAAATAAACAACTAACTTACCAAGGAGCTCCAATATGCCTGGCAGCAGACTTTTCAGTGGAAACCTTACAGGCCAGGAGAGAGTAGCATGACATATTGAAAGTATTGAAGGAAAGAAGCTTTCATCCTAGAATAGACTATCCAGATGANTTCTCTTAAGTAGAAAGACTAAGAGATGAACCTATCAAAAATAAAAACTACAACTTTTCAAGAAAGATAGTATAATAAAATATAAATAGAAAAAACAAAAAGTTAAAACATGGGAGGATGAAGTTAAATTGCAGAGTTTTATTAGTTTTCTCTTTGCTTGTTTGCTGGTTTATTTATGCAATCAGTGTTAAGTAGTTATCAGTTTAAAATAATCAGTTATAAAATATTATTTGCAAGCCTCATGGGAAACTCAGATCAAAAAACCTACAACAAATACACACACAAAAAAATAAAAATCAAGAAACCATAACACCAGAGAAAATCACCTTTACTAAAGGGAAGACAGCAATGAAGGAAAAAAGGAAGAGAAAATCACAAAACAATCAGAAAACAAATAATTAAGTGTCAAGAGTAAGCCCTTACTTATCAATAATAAGACTGAATATAAATGAACTGAACTTTCCAATCAAGAGATAGACAATGGCTGAATGGATGAAACAAAAAAATGAGACCCAACTACTTGCTGTCTATGAAAAACACACTTTACCTATAAAGACACATATAGACTGAAAGTAAAGGGATAGAAAAAGATATTCCATGCCAAAGGAAACCAAAAAAGAGCAGGAGTAGCTATCCTTACATTAGACAAAACATATTTCAAGACAAAAGTTATAAGAAGAGACAGAGATCGTTACATAATGACAAAGGGGTCAATTCAGCAAGAGGATATAACAATCGTAAACATATATGCACCCAACACTGGAGTATCTAAGTATATAAAGTAAATATTACTAGAGCTAGAGACAGACAGAGAGACCCCAAAAAGTAATAGCTGGAGGCCTCAACACCCTACATTCAGCATTAGACAGATCTTCCAGACAGAAAATCAACAAAAAACCATTGAACTTAATCTGCACTATAGACCAAATGGACTTCATAGATACTTACAGGACATTTCATCCAATGGCTGCAGAATACACATTCTTCTCCTCACCACATGGATCATTCTCAATGATAGACCATATATTAGTCCACAAAACAAGTTTTTAAAGTTCAAAAAATAATGAAATTATATCAAATATCTTTTCTGCCCACAATGGAATAAAACTAGATATCAATAACAAGAGGAATTTTTGAAACTATACAATCATATAGAAATTAAATAATATGCCCCTAAATGACCCGTGGGTCAATGAAGAAACTAAGAACAAAACTACAAAATTTATTGAAACAAATGATAATGGAAATACAACATATCAAAATGTATCAGATACAGCAAAAGCAGTGCTAAAATGAAAGTTTATAGCAATAAGCACCTACATTTTAAAATTAGAAAAACTTCAAATAAACAACCAAACAACACATCTTAAAGAACTAGAAAAGCAAGAGCAAACAAAATCTGAAATTGGTACAAGAAAAGTAATAAAGATCAGAGCAGAAATAAATGAAATTGAAATTTTTAAAAAATACAAAACATCAATGAAACAAAAACTCGTTTTTTTCAAAAGATAAATAAAATTGACAAACCTTTAGCTAAACTAGCTAAGGACAAAAAAGAGGGAAGATACAAATAAATAAAATCAGAGGTGAAAAAGGAGATGTTTCAACTGATACTACAGAAATCTGAAGGATCATTTAAGGCTGCTATGAGCAGCTATATGTCAATAAATTGAAAAACTTAGAAGAAATGGATAAATTCCTAGACTCATGCAACCTTCCAAGATTGAACCATGAAGAAATCCAAAATCTGAACAGGCCAATAACAAGTAACAAGATCTAAGTCATAATAAAAAGTTTCCCAGTAAAGGAAAACAGGAGACCAAATGTTTTCACTGCTGAGTTCTACCAAATATTTAAGAAGAACTAATACCAATTCTACTCAAATTATTCCATAAAACAGAGAAGGAGGGAAGACTTCCAAACTCCTATGAGACCAGTATTACCTTGATACCAAAACCAGAAAAAGATAAATCAACAAAAGAAAACTACAGGCCAATATCCCTGATATACATTGATGCAAAATCCTCAACAAAATACTAGCAAACCAAATTCAACAACACATTAAAAAGTTCACTCATCATGACTAAGTGGGATTTATCCCAAGGATGCAAGGATGACTCAACATACAAAAGTCAATCAATGTGCTACATCATATCAACAGAATAAAGGACAAAAACCAAACAATCATTTCAACTGATGCTGAAAAAGCATTATGATAGAGGTCAACATCCCTTCATGATAAAAACCCTCAAAGAACTGAGTATAGAAAGAACATACCTCAACACAATAAAAGCTGTATGTAACAGATTCATTGCAAGTATCATGTTGAATGGGAAAAAACTGAGAGTATTTCCTCTAAGATCTGGAACATGACAAGGATGCCCACTTTCACCACTATTATTCAACATTGTACTGAGAATCCTACCTAGAACAATCAGACAAGAGAAAGAAATAAAGGACATTTAAATTGTCAAGGAAAAAGTCAAATTATCCTTCTTTGCTGATGATATGATCTTGTAGTAGGAAAATCTAAAGATTCCACCGAAAACTATTAGAACAGATAAATAAATTCAGTAAAGTTGCAGGATACGAAATCAACATAAAAAACGTTAGCAGCATTTCTATATGCTGATAGCAAACAATCTGAAAAGGAGATCAAAAACTTAATTCCACTTACCAAAGCTAAAAACAAAATAAAATACAGAGGAGTAAACTTAATCAAAGAAATAAAATACCTCTAAAATGAAAACTATAAAACATTGACTTAAGAAATTGAAGAAACAAACAAACAACAAAAAAAGAAAAACAAAAAGAAAAGATAGTCCATGTTTATGGATTGGAAGAACCAATATTGTTAAAATGTCCATAATACCCAAAGCAATCTATGGGATTCAACACAATCCCTACTAAAATACCAATGACATTCTTCACAAAGAGAAAATGAAAATTCCTAATATCTATGTAAAAACCCCAAAAGATTCAGAATAGCCAAAGTGATCCTGAACAAAAAGAACAAAACTGGTGGAATCACATTACCTGACTTCAAATTGTACTACACATCTATAGTAACCAGAAGAGCATGCGGGACTGGATGAAAACAGACACAGAGACCAATGGAACAGAATAGAGAAATCAGAAATAGGTCCATACATCTAAAGTGAACTCATTTTCAACTAATATGCCAAGAACATACATTGGGGAATGGACAGCATCTTCAATAAATGGTGATGGGAAAACTGTATATCCATATGCAGAGGAATAAAACTAGACCCTATCTCTCACCATATACAAAAATCAAATCAAAATCAATTGAAGACTTAAATCTAAGACTTCTAAACTCTGAAACTACTACAAGAAAGCATTGAGGAAACTCTCCAGGTCATTGGACCGGGCAAAGATTTCTTGAGTAATACTCTACAAGCACAGGCAATCAAATCAAAAATGGACAAATGAGTTCACATCAAGTTAAAAATCTTCCACACAGCGAAGGAAACAGTCAACAAAGTGAAGAGACAGTTCACAAAATGGGAGAAAATATTTGCAACTATTCGTCTGACAAGGAATTAATAACCAAAATATATAAGGAACACAAGCAACTTATAGGACAAAATCTAATAATCCAATCAAAATGGGCAAAAGATCTGATTTAAAAAATTCTCAAAAGAAGACATACGAATGGCAGATTCATGATAAATGTAATCAACGTCACTGATCATCAGAGAAATGCAAATCAAAACTACAATGAGATATCATCTTACCCCAGTTAAAATGGCTTTTACCCAAAAGACAGGCAATAATTAATACTGGTGAGGATGTGGAGAAAAGAGAACCCTCATATAATGTTGTTGGAAATGTAAACTAGTACAACTACTATTGAGAACAGTTTGGAGGTTCCTCAAAAAACTAAAATAGAACTGCCATATGATCCAGCAATCCCACTGTTAGGTCTATATACAAAAGAAAGGAACTCAAGATATCGAAGATATATCTTTACCCCTATGTTTATTGCATCACTATTCACAATAACTATGATTTGGAAGCAACTTAAGCGTCCATTAACAGACGAATGAATAAAGAAAATGTGGTACATATACATAATAGAGCACTATTTGGCCATAAAAAAGAATAAGATTCTGTCATTTGCAACAACATAGGTAGAACTGGAGATCATCACGTTAAGTGAAATAAGCCAGGCACAAAAAGATAAATTTTGCATGTTCTCACTTACTTGTGGAAGATAAAAATTAAAACAATTGAATTCATGGATATAGAAAGAAAAAGGATGGTTACAAGGCCTGGAAGAGTAGTGTGGAGGGGAGAAGCAGGGATGGTTGTTGGGTACAAAAATATAGTTAGATAGAATGAACAAGATCTAGTATTTGATGGCACAACAGAGGAACAATTTGTTGTACATTTACAAATAGCCAGAAGAGTATAATTGGGTTGTTTATAACACAAAGTGAAAATAAATGCTTGAGGTGATGGATATCCCATTTGCCCTGATGTGATTACTATACATTGCATCCCTGTATTCAAATATCTCATGCTCCCCATAATTATATACTCCTACCTACACACACAAAGAAATATTTTTTAAGTTTAAGTTATGTACTTCAACCTCCAGTGCAATTTAACAAAATAGTTTAGGAATGTTCTCTTATTACATCAAAACTGGCACAATATGTTATGGGAAAGTTGTCACTGTTTAAAATTTATTTTATTTGTATTTATTTTTTTAATATATATATATAGAGACGGGGTTTTGTCATGTTGCCCAGGCTGGTCTCGAACTCCTGAGCTCAAGCAATCCGCCAGCCTCAGTTTCCCAAAGTGCTGGGATTACAGGCATGAGCCACTGCACCCAACCAAGTTGTCCTGTTTTCAGAACTTAATGATTTAACTTGTGCAAAAATATGTCAAGATTTGAAACTAGTATGTTCAGATTATTTAACAAGGAGTCAGTGGTAAAGGCCTGGTTGTGCCTTCCTACCTTTCTCCTTGTTTGTGCATACAATTGCACTTCTTTTTAAAGATACAAAGAAGGCTTGGTTTTAGTACCAAAAGAAATTCATAGCATGCATATTATTCTTTAGTTTGCTTTACTTTCCATGGGTATAAGATCTTTAATAACATGTAATAAAATACCTGTGGGGCATTTGCTACAAATATTTCCCCAATGTATCACTGCCCATTTAAAATAGTTTTAACATTGTTGAGTGGGCAGATGTTCCACTTTAATTTTTTCCACTGATATGACAGTCTTTTCCCTTTCACAAGGTTTAATAAATACCCAGGTCTCTGTATGCTGGTTTTAAAAAATTCTTAATTTTTCAAAAAACATTACTACTTAATCCAACTGTAATTTATTTGGGTGCTTCATGAGGAGGAAATGAGGAGCAAACTGATGACTTTCCTTCTTTAACTGACTAGCCAATTGTCCCATCACCCTTTATTGAATGGTGCCTTTTTGGGTTGTTTTGTTTTGTCTTGTTTTGTTTTTTGAGACAGTCACTCTGTCACCCAGGCTGAAGTGCAGTGGCGCAATCTCAGCTCACTGCAGCCTCGACCGCCCAGGCTCAAGCGATCCTCCTGCCTCAGCCTCCCAAGTAGCTGGGACCACAGATGCACACCACCACACCGGCTTTTTTTTTTTTTTTTTTTTGGTAGAGATGGGGTTTCACCATGTTGCCCAGGGTGGTCTCAAACTCCAGAGTTGAAGCAATCTGCCAGCCTCTGCCTCCCAAAATGCTGAGATTACAAGCATGAGCCACCGCGCCTGGCCTTTTTGTATTTTGTATTGATAGATTATAGTTGTGCATATTTCTGGGGTACATGTGATATATTGATGCATACAATGTATAGTGATAAAATCAGGGTAATTGGGATATCCATCACCCCAAACATTTATCTTTTCTTTATGTTGGAATCATTACAATTTTTCTCTTCTAGCTGTTTTTACATATACCATACACTGTTGCTAACTATATTCACCCTTCTGTACTATCAAATACTAGAACTTCTTCCTCTAGCTAACTGTATTCTTGTACCCATTAACCAACTTCTCTTCATCCCTCCCTCCTCCTTCCCTTCCCAGCCTCTGGTAACTACTTTGGAGACATGGGAGGAGGAATGAGGCAGGAGAGCTTTTCCTTAGTGTATTTTTATCCTGAATTGTTTCCTGAATATGTAAAATGTGTTAAGATTTTTTAAATGTTCAAAACTTCAACCTATTAAATCCACTGAGAATTAATCCGTTAGGATATAATCTTAAATAGAGAAAAAGCTATTATAACAAAATGATAATAGCAAAAACATTATTTAAAATTTTGACCAAACAAAAATGGGATGACTATGTAAACTGAGGTATTTTCATTAATGGAATATCATTTATCCAACAAAGCATCATCTACAAAGATTATAGGATAAAATGTATAATGACCGAGATATTAAATGAAAAACTAAATTAAAAATATATAAATATGATTATGTAACTAAGAAAAAATCACTACACAAAATAATGAAAATAAATGTTAAGATAAACAAAGAAATTTTTTTAAAAATTTAACTTCTAATGGATTTAGGTAACTTCTCACTAATTCGCTTTTAAATTTTTTCGTGAGAAGTTTTTTTAAGGAGTAATTTAATAACTGGCAGAAAAGGATAAATCAAATTTCTGGGATTTTACTAATTATTTAAACGTTGAATGTTGATGTTGAATTTATCACAAAAGGCCGTCCATCAGCAATCTCTAAGCTAATGGTTTTGACAACATTTGTAATAACAATAATAGCATTTCTGTTTTTAGTCTGATAATTTTCTCTGCTGAATACAGGCTTTATTGTGATCTTAAAAACACATCAAAATGATAGGGCTAGTAGCAAAATAATGAACTATTTGTATTTACTCTTAAATTGACCATAAGCTAATACACAAGACCTTTAATCTTTTCAGTTCAATTATATGAATTACCAGGTTATTAATATGTGTATGATGCTAGTAATACCAAGTACTATGGGAGGGTATGCTAACGAGTAATTGGCAGGTATGACATGATAGCAGGGTTCATATTTGTGTTATACATCTGCTGGGATTTGTTCAGCAAGTTCTGCTGCTGATTCCCTGAACTCCTTCCCTCTGCTGGATGGTGTGAACTGTTAATTCTCACCTGCAGGGTACACTCCAACACTGATATTTCAGATGTTTAAAAGCAGACAAGCAATAGGGAGAAGAAACAACTTCATTGACCACCTCCATCAACAACGTCTCCTATTTTTTTTTTACTTTCGGTTGTCCTGTCCCCTTGACTCTAGTAAACCTTCCTGATTCTAGATTACCTGACTTGTACCTTGGACTACCGTTGTGCCTACCTTCCTTTTGACCTGGTAGCTTTTTGCTTCCCTGGCAGCCTGATGCCTGTTTGTCTAGTTTGCTGACTCTTGGCCCAGTCAGACTCCTGATATATCTGTTTGTCTTGTTCGTTCATCTATTCCTTCACCAGTCCTTGGCACACACTGCAATCTGCCCATCCCAGCAATTTTCACAGACCAGTTGACCCCGTAGTGTGTGTGTCCTAATGCTGTTAGTGTCCAGTGTGCTCCTGAACAAAAACAGAGCTTGAACTAAAGGAAGCAATGAAATAAATAAAGTTGTCTATACATCTGGGAGAACTAAAAATTTAAAACTATAAATGTTAAAAATTAAACCTTAAACAATCTTTTTTAGAGTATAACACATGGGGCACAAAAATTAATGGAATGCAGCAACTCACAGGTATCAATCAACAAATATTTGAGTGCCTGCCATGGGCAAGGCACTATACTTGAAAGGAAAGGATTTCTAGCCACTGAAATATGTTTGCTTTCCAAAGAATAAACAAGGTAACAGAGGATATCCCTTGGGGAGCCTGCTAAGAAAACACACACACACACACACACACACACACACACACACACACACACAGAGAAATTAGAAGAGAAAAAAGCAGTAAAATTCATTCCACTAATGCCATAGCAATTAAACTTATGGATCTTAACTTACTCGCTGCTGAACTAGTTGATAGCATATCTCAGCAGGGCTTGGAAAACCAGTTTAGTGTTTTAGATATTCTGAGAGAGGTAACTTTCAGCCTTGTCACGTGGGATTCCCCAGAGTCCAGTTCCTCATTCCAATCCGCTCCATGTTTATGAAAGTGCATTAGCTGGAACAGTAAGAAGAAAAATATGTACTGCAGGAAGTCGTCCAATCCTAATAAGTTGACATGTAGAATAAAGTTGATGGTGTTATTTATTACTAAGGTAGTCCTGGTTAAGGGTTACATGTGTGTACAGTTGGAGGAGGGGCAGGCAAAGGGGAATGTAGATAACTAAAGTGAAATAGAGCTGATGTATTCAGAGGTTATGTTGCCAGAGGTGAGATCAGTTACCTATGTGCAACTGAAATTTCAAACTTCTGTTTAGCAGGGACGTGAGTGGACAATGGTGACTGACACTTGGAAATATCAGCAAACATCTTAAATTTTATGCTCAAATGAATGAGCAATGAACCAGGAGAATAGGTCCAGTTTTTTTTGGCTCCTTGTAATTTTTACCTTTTTACTTAAAATTGCAGCATCTTTTTCAATGAACGCCTATGTGACTGTGACTTATTACAATGAAACCAGCAACTACACTGCAATAGAGACATGTGAATGTGGTGTTTATGGATTAGCTTCACCAGTGGCTAATGCTATGGGGGTGGTAGGCATCCCTAAGAATAATGACTACCAAGCTTGTGACCACAACACTGAGTTTAGTAATACTAAGAAGCCCTGGATTGCGCTGATAGAAAGAGGTAATTGTACATTTTCAGAAAAAATTCAAACAGCAGGCAGAAGAAATGCTGATGCTGTTGTGATTTACAATGCTCCAGATACTGGCAATCAGATGATACAGATGGCAAATTTTGGTAAGTAATAATTGATTCACAAAGAGCGTTAGTGTCTGTTTATCTTAGAATGGTATTTCCATCTAGAACTGCTCTAGGATCTGGCAACAAGGTTGTAAAATAATTTTACTTTAAATTTTCTTGCCTGGCAAGACTTGCAATTACTTTATTATTATTTAATATTTTAATTAATTTGTTCCAAAGACAGTAGCAATTCATGAAGTGATTCCTATTTTCTTTCATGTTTTCTTAGCAATGTAAGTTTCCTCAGTGGGCATTATATCATGA
>NW_016815500.1:53582-67234 GCF_001698545.2 Rhinopithecus bieti | reverse complement strand
GTTCCAAGTTTTATACATACAATATGGCAGTTTAGTACTAACATTTGAAAACCAAACTGCTTATTTCGCTGAGCATCAAAGAAACAGGTAAGATGAACTTCAGCAGTATAAAGTTATTGTAGATGTAACAAAACTCCATGTACTACCTTTTGTGACACATCCTGGACATTGCAAGAGCTCGGGCATTCACATTTTATATTATTTTCTAGCTAAGAGCATTTCATAAGCATTCCCTGCCTGGTCCTATGTTTTTACGAGTGACTTTCATTTTTGTAGAAAGAAACCAATGCCATTTTCTGATAAAACTTAGGAATTAAATCTGTCCTAAGGAACCAACTTGCTATACATTTAAACTTAGAGATCCTGAATACTCTGGGTTTCCTTTTGCATGCACACATTCTACTTATTCACTCTCCTGCTATTTTTAAAATACAAACGGTATCAAACTAAACAGTAGTCCTGTTTTCAAAACTTTCTTTGCAATCTGCATTAGGGACCAATATCTAGTAGAATGTAGGTACCCTGCCAGTAAATTTGAAATATTTACCAAAGATCACTCACAGTAAATCTCTCCAAAAGAAACATGTGCATAATCATTTGAATATGTGACTCTGAACAGAGTTTTAAAAAGGAGGCAGCTAGACTTATCATTCAATATATACCTCCAATATAACCAAAGACACATGATCAAAAATATTTTTAAAGCTACAGTATTGCACCTGTTTTAAAATAAACACATTGAAAAGATAGCATAATGATCATAGCTGTGACGGTTAACATTTATTGGCATTTATTATGTTTCAGGCACTGTTATAGCATGTTTATTTTATTTAATGAACATTGTTTTATAACATATGATGATATCAACCCCAAAGAATTAAAACTAAATTTAGTGGAATTTTGCCTTTTTAAGACCTGCCAACTAGTGTGCCGTTGGATTTTTTCCTTCCTAGAAATTTCCCTTATATAAAAACTATTCAGTGATGCTGTTGACAAACACAAGGAATCAAGTGTGAATATGAACACTAGATGACCAGACACTAGATCATTAAAGACTGTCCTTATTTTATGCCAGCATTTTGTTTGTTCTTCCTGTCTTTTCATTTGTGTTTTGTTTTATTTTGACACAGAGGGTGGGGGAAATCCTCCTATAATAAAACTCACAGTTTCACCTTCTGTCATCTCATCTTGTATTACCCTCTAAAAACCACCTTTTCAGAAAATCACACTGCAGCCCCCTCAGGCCCTTATACCCTTCTACTCTTCCCTGGCTCCCCCTACCTCTTCATTCCTTCAGTCCCATTTTCCTGTACTAGGTCTTACTAAGCACTTCCACAATGTTGTGTCTCTTTACTTCTTTCTAATGTCAATGCTCTCCAGCCAAAGACCACTAGCAATAGACCCGTAGTTTAAAAAGTTAGATTTATTACTTGTTGCAGCAACTGGAAGAGCACACACCATGGAAAACCATGGGGCATCCCAGTAAGAAGGTGTTAAAAAGGACTTGCAGGATTTGGGCTTGCTTTAGGTGTTTTGGGGGAGAGTTGAAGGAATGTGGCTGTTAACCAACCATTCTAGTTTGCTTGAGATTGAAGGTTTCTTGGGATGTGGGACTCTCAATGTTAAACCAGGAAACTCCTGGGAAAACTGTGACAGGTTGGCCACCCTAGCTGGCTTTGTTCTGAACTTGGAGGCTGTCAGTAAGTTGAGGTAATTCTGTGTTTAGGTTTCTAAACAAACCTTTTTTATAAGTGGGGAAGACTAGCCCATGGCTAAAGCTGTAATTGGTAAAGAAGAAAGAGTTACCCTTATTAGCCAGAATAGAGAGATATTTGGTAGTTACCCTTATTAGCCAGAATAGAGGGATATTTGGTAATTTTTGTGGTGTGGACACTGTCCATATTTTGTCTGTGTTCAGACCTGATTATGGAGTGGTTTTTTGTTTGTTTGTTTGTTTGTTTGTTTTGATCCTTCATAGTCACAGATTGACCTTCTCTAATGTTGATGTTCTGTGAGATGGTTTATGTTCAACAAGAAAATATCAAGGCTTAATTGAGAGTGCCAGGCTAAGTCCTAAATATCAGGGGCAATTTGTCTCTTTCTCACTGACAGTCTACTTCATCCACCCTCGTACTGTTGTGCAAATATATTCTCTTCCCCCATGTCCTTTCACATTTCTGTGCCTCCCCATCCCCTATAGGTTGCCTTCAAGGGACGCGGTAAGTCTAAGGGATGCTTCCACACCCTTTGCCTCCCATGGTTTCATGATTTAAATACAGAATGTCCTTACTCCTGAGTCCAGGCTATTTACAGCCTCCCTACTAAGAGTGTTCTTTTTCTGGAGGGGATAATTTCAGTCTGAGAATAGCTTCCACTGAGGAAGAATAGTGTATAGCCTAATACTTGGGGGTAAACTTCAAACTCAGTTTCCCATTGTGCTGTGTCCAGTAGCAGTTTCCTAATTTGCTCTTGGATTTCTCCTTTGGGTTATTTTCTACATTGGTGAATATATCTCTATCTATCTACACACAAACATATATGTATATATACATATATTTTCATATTCTAGCTTACCAGAAAGAATAATGGGATTTTGACTTGGCATTTTGATGAGGTGGGAAATAAAAAGATATGCTTGCCATGTTCTTAAGTAAGTATGTAACTTCCTAACAATCTTTTCCAAACACTGCAGACATGGCCTTTCAGTTCTATTCTAGAGATGCGAGAAAATTCAGGATTCCTGAGTTATCCAAGCAGAAGATGCATAACATGTTAAGTACTTGCTTGCTGAGCAGACAGCTTTGGAAATTAAATATGCTATTTTTAGGTAAAATGTCTTGAGAAATGCTTAGATTTGGATGTAGTTTATATCAACAAGGTCAGTAATTTGGGAGGGATGAAATGGTTTTTACGTTTTAT
Organism: Rhinopithecus bieti; assembly: GCF_001698545.2. Taxonomy (NCBI): domain Eukaryota; kingdom Metazoa; phylum Chordata; class Mammalia; order Primates; family Cercopithecidae; genus Rhinopithecus; species Rhinopithecus bieti. Next base: position 64,315 of record NW_016815500.1, on the reverse strand, counting down.
CATTTCAGCTGTGTCCAGCGAAGTGGATTAGAGTGAAGTGTGCAGCATTCAGAATCCCCCAAACTCACCAATTCCAGAGTAGTGAAGTGCATGAAAAGGAAGGGTTTAATTATAGCAGCAAACTCACATCCTTTATAAAATGTTTTCTAGAAGTAAAAGGGAAATAAAAGCCTGGTATATAAATGAAGTGAGAAGATGATAAAACCTTCAGTAAGACTAACTCAGATATGTACATAAAGAAGAGCTTAATTCAAGAAAACTAATCAGTTCCATTTCAAGTGAGCCTCAAATCTGTCTAGTTCTGTGCATCTCCAAGACACCACTCACTCTATCTTAGACCTCTACAATAGCTTTCTAATTGATTTCCCTGCCACTCTTGTCCCCTTCCAAGCCCAATCCCCAGACTGTAAGCCAAAGTGGCTTTTTAGAGAAAATAAATCTCACTCTGTTTAAAATCCTTCCGTGGCTTCCCATGACACGCAGGGTAAATTCAAACTTCTTTCCAAGACTTTATCCAGCTCTGAGTCATATGGCCTACTGCTGTGACTTCATTTCCTCTCATTCCCTCCTCTCCTACTCACTGAACTCTTGCCACACTGGACTCCTTTCAATGCCTCAATTCCACTAAACATTTCCCTGCCAGACAGCCCGAAAGTAACCCTTGATACCTCCCTTATCTTTGCTCCCACATCTCATTAAACATAAAGTTCTCTTGATCCTACCTCCAAGCATTTCTTAAGTCCATTCACTTTTTCTCCTCTGCTGCCTCCATCTAAGCCCAGGCCAAAATCATCTCTCACCTGGACCACTGCAATAGCTTCTTAAGTGTTCTCCCTTGCTATTCTTGTCCCTCTGTAGCACATAGCAGCCAGAGTGATCATGTGGAAAATGTAATTCCACCTCAGTTAGAATAAAATCCAGGCCTTGAGCCTAGACCTACAAGGTTTGATGCTAATCATGTACAACCAGACCTTATCCTATGCCCTTCCCCCTGTATTACCATGCCTCAGCCACTTTGATATTCTCTCTCTTTTTTAGCTAAGAGAAATAAGCGCAAACTTTTGTACTTGCTGCCTTCTCTGCCTGAGTCACTTCTCCTTCATTTTTTTTTTTTTTTTTTCACATAACACTGCCTCCAAAATATAACCATGTCTATCTACTACCACTGGTCTAGTGCAGGCTACTGCCAGCTCTCATACTGACTACTGCAAATAGCCTCCAAACTGGGCTCCCTGCTTCTGCTCAACCTACCCCATATATCCTCTACACAGAAGCCAGAGTGATCTAAAAATATAGGTCGATCACATCACTCCTCTTCTCAAAGCTCCCCAGTGACTTTCCATTGTTCTTCAAATAAAGTCTAAATTTTATCAGGCCTAAAAGGAGTTGCATGATCTGGTCTCTGCCTATCTCTCCAACGTAACAGTCTACTCTTTCCCTCTCCCTCACAATACTTCAACCACTCTGATCTTTGGACATTTTCTCCAACATGTGGAGCTTTTTCCACGTGGGATGCTTTTTACTTGCTTTGATGTCTCTCACCACCATCATTATCACACATAACAGGTACTCCATATTCCAGTTTAAATGTTTCTTCTAACGGGTCTCCCTTGACCCTATTCATAATATTTTCTATCAAAACCTTCAGCTCTTTCTTGTTTAAATTTATTTTAATGTATATTTTCTTTTAAATCTATTTTAAAATTTATTTATTTAATTTAATTTTTTTTTTTCTTTTTGAGACGGGTCTTGCTCTGTCACCCAGGCTGGAGTGCAGTGACACAAACAAAGCTCACTGAAGCCTCAAACTCCCTGAGTTCAAGCAGTCCTCCCATCTCAGCCTCCCAAGTAGCTGGGACCCCAGGCATGTGTCATCACACTAGACAATTTTATTTTATTTTTTTAGATACAGGGGGTCTCACTGTGTTGCCCAGGCTGGTCTCGAACTCCTAGTCTCAAGCAATCCTTCTGCCTTGACATCCCAAAGTACTGGGATTATAGTCGTGAGCCATCACACTTGGCCTAATTATTTTCTTACTTGTTTATTATTTGTGTCTCCCACTAGATTTTAAGTTCCAGGAGGACAGAGACTGCGTCTGTCATGTTTGCCATTGTATCCATTGTACTGAGCATAGTGCACGGCCTTCACTATTTGCTCAATGAATAAAAGTTTAAGAAACTACAAAGCAATTATCTTTTATATATGAAAAGATGGAGAAGTTTAAATGAAGTTTGGTAAATTCGGCAAACTATTGCATTTTTTAAATTGTTTTTATTTTTACTGATACAAATAATAAATGAGTAGTTTCTCCTATAAAAAATACTAACAATATAATTAAAGTCTCCCCTTGACTACCACCTCCAATTCCAGCACCCTTCCAAGAGATAACTATTGCCATTCATTCCGTATGTAACCTTTCAGACTTTTCTATTCATTTTCCACATATACGTACAGAAAACACATAGTCAATTTGTGTTTTATTTTTAATATTAACAAAGTTATTCTGTAGCTTGCTTTAGCTACTCAACAATAGGAACTGGAGTTATGATCATGTCATTAAATTTGTATTTAAATCAAATTCATTCTTTTAACTATTGCATTATATTAATATTGCATATGCAAACATAATTTATTTAACCAGTTCCCTAGTAGTGGCCATTTGGGTTGTTTTCAGTGCTGCTCTTTTACAAACAATACTTCAATTAACATAATTATTGCTGCTACATAAGAAAGCTATTGATATTGATCTTGTATCACTATTGTCGGCCTTGCATCTGACCACCTTGTTGAACTCCTATTAATTTTAATAATTCATCCATTGATTCTCTTGAATTTTCAAGATAAGTGATCATTTTCTCTAGAAAGTTTGACTTCTTCTTTTATACTAATTCTACCTCTTAATTTTTCCAGTGGTCTTATTCCATTGTCTAGGGCTACAATAGTGGTAACAGTATACATCCTTGACTTGTTCTTGACTTTACTAAAAGGTGCTCCCACTGTTCTGTCATTGAGTATGTTATTTGATAGAAGCTTCTGGGAGACAGTCTTTATCAAGGTTCAGGACTTCAGTAAGATTTTTGAATTTTGTTATTCTTATGGGTAAACTAGAATGTGAATATATATGTATATATGCATATATGTTTGTGTGTAGATAGAGATATAGTCACCATTGTAGGATATGCCCAAAAGGGAATTCCAATAGTTTACTGTTAGCTTGGGAGAAATAATAAAGTGATATACAGAAACAATAGATGATCTCCATAAATTAGGTATGGAAAGAAGAAACAATAGGTAAAAGGGACAATTTGGGGTTATTTTCCAAATATAATTTTATTAGTGCCCTGGACAATTGAAAAAGAAATTTCATTGCGTTTACATATAATTCCAAGTTGAGTGTCAAGTTGTAAGACACAAACAAACAGTAAAAGCATCTTGACAAATTAGGAAAATTATTTATTAAAAACAAGATGAAGTACCATGGTGAATAGTAAAGAATAATAAATGTAGAGACAGACATAAAATAGAAATATATGGGCAAAAAAGACAGGTTTGTAAGCAAAATATTTGACAACTACATTGTACCACAAGTCAACTAAAGAATTACAGAGTTATTTTAAAAATTGACATGATCACGGGATGTATTAGTCAGTACATAACATGTTAGGCCTGGAAAATAACTCAGCTATGCTTGGAATTCATGAATCTCTGAAAACATCGTAAGTTTTTTTTTCTTTTTTTACCTGACTTACAATAACAAATGATTTTAGTACCTCTTTTATGCTTTCACACAAATGCCCAGGTCTCCCCCTCCCCTGGGTATAGGCACATACAAACATAAATGCATAAAAATGTATGTTTATAAGGAAATCAAGATATAGTACCTCTGGGCACCAGTTGCCAGATAAAAACAAAATGAGTAAATTTACTGTGAGCCCTTTCAAGTACATTTCATCTCCCTTTTCTCAATTTTAAAATCAAAGAACATTTTGAAAGCATCTCAACATGTGCTATTTGTTCATTAACATATCCTTTGCTTAACTCTTGGCCTCTTCCTCCTAAATGTTTAATGTTTCATTTATTATATTATGATTTGCTGCTCAGACATAGATTTCCCCCAGAATTACTTGCAATTATTAGAAAAGAGTGTATGTGCAAACACACACAGAACAATGCCTGAGCAAGACTATATAAAGTAGGCTACTTCCTCTTAAGTACTCTCTCTCTGTCTCTCTCATTTCAGCAGTCCTCAGTTCGTAACTGCTCTTACTCCAGCTACCCCTTTTCTTTCATTCAAGAGTACATTCCCTAGGCAGCAAGGACATCATATAAACAAATTATATCTGTTTCTGTCTAAACTTGCAAGTTTTATGTGCTACTTACTTAGAAAATTGTTCGATATTCAGGTGCTATTTTGATAAAGTTGGGGGAAATATTTACGTGTTGCACCTAGAAAAACATGCCTTAAAGGAAAACCAAACAGATTTCTTACTGGTGATATCAGGACCTTTGACAGAACTGTGGAAGAGTGAATTCCAGGGATGATATTTCAGAGTGTCCCTCATCACATCATGTAAGCAACAACCTGTTCCACCTATGCTCAGGACCTGCTTTGAGCATATAAATATTCAACAGTATAGTAATGTTAATTGTAATGTAAATATTTAACAATATAGTAATGTTAGCTGTAACTTTTTAGAGTTTTAGATGTATATCATATTTTGTCTAAATTTTAATGACATATATTCTCAGTATGATCTATCTAATGACTTCAATATGCAATGATAGTAACACAATGTAGTTAAGTAAATTCATCTCTAGCAATAATCAATACATTGACATCTCCCCTATGGAAAGAACAAAGAGAAATGAAAATTTCCCTTAATAATTCACTTGCTTTCCATTTATATTTTAAATTACTGTCTCAGCATCATTTCTCATAATAAATTGGAACTCTTTATTTCTTTCAGTAATGTACCTGTTAAAATATCTGTTTTTCCTTCCCCTTTATGAAGGCAGTTGTTAGTAGTAAGTACTCTGTTAGCTATGTGCCAAGCATTCTTCTCAGTGTCATCATCCCAACAACTCCTATGAGGTACATAGTGTCAGTATCTCCATTTTATATATATGAAAACTGAGGCACAGAGAGATTGGTTAAATTCGCCATGGTCATATAGCTAGTACGTTTCAAAGCTAAGGTTTGAAACCTAATATCCTAATAATTAAGAGTCTGTGCTCTTGATCAGTACACAATACTACCTCCCTAGCGAGCATATACTATGGAAGGCACTGTAAAAAATCCTCGTACAAAAAATACCATCATTGCCCTCAAGGAGGGAAATGTAGTCAGAGGACTAATATTTATACAAGTCATAAAAGGCAGAATAGAAATGTTAAGGTTATTGGAACTGAAGCAATTAAGAAACTGTAAAGGTCAGAGTGTTGGAAGGGTCATCAACATAGAAGGTGATAGCGGAGAAGTCAAAGACCAGTACTTGGAATATGAAAATGAGAGAATTATAGGATAACCAATCAGAAAGTGGGATATTTCTGTTAGGATTTCAGAGGTTTCGCAGATTAGGATGCTGATAATATACAGAGTATGGCCATGGCAGTGGGGTCAATAAAGTGGAATGGAGACAAAAATTCCTGAAGTTAAACCACACTGAGGACAGAATGTTGGATGATGGAAAGATTTGGGGGTGAAAAGGATGGCTGTGATCCGAATGATAATGTCTTCATTAATGTGGGGAAATGACTGGGAAGTTGGTCCATGGGCAAGCAGAGACGAAAGTAATAGAGGTTATTAAAACCAAATGCTGTGAGTCTCCAAGAAGCAGATTTTGATTCATAAGAGTAGGGGAGTAGGCCAGGAGCGGTGGCTCACGCTGTAATTCCAGCACTTTGGGAGGCCGAGGCGGGCAGATCACGAGGTCAGGAGATTGAAACCATCCTGGCTAATACAGTGAAACCCCGTCTCTACTAAAAAATACAAAAAAGCCGGGCGTGGTGGCGGGCACCTGTAGTCCCAGCTACTCGGGAGGCTAAGGCAGGAGAATGGGGCGAACCCAGGAGGCGGAGCTTGCAGTGAGCCAAGATCGCACCACTGCACTCCAGCCTGGGCGACAGAGTGAGACTCTGTCTTAAAAAAAAGGAAAAAAAAAAAAAAAGTAGGGCGGTAGTCTGGAAACAACAGTGTGGGAGTGAAGAGACTCCTATTCCTTGAAATATATGGGGCACGAACAGATGAGCTGCCTTTACTGAAAATATCTGAAGGAGAAGTCGTTTCCTCATAATAAGATGGGTTTGGGTTGAGTCAGAAAGCACAGGGAACCCACAGTGAAGAGAAGATGAGGAAAGTATACAAGTTAAACATCTGTCATGTAACCAGAGATCTAGAAGACACATGGACACTTTTAGGAGAGGAGAAGTAAAAGAAGAAAGTAATGAGCGGTACAGAGAGGGGAGCACAGAAGTGAATCGTAAACAAATTAGCTTCCATTTGGGGCACTAGCTAAGGATGGAATGAATGTGATACCAGGTGGCAACAATGTAAAGATTTGAAACAAAATTCTGGAGTAAATTTGTCTCAAGCAAGTATGGTACTTGGTTTATCAATGTAAAGGGCTGGCATTTTATATAAAATGTAAGAGCATTATTCACAAGGAGCAGCCACTCTTGAAGGAGCTGGCAAGGGCAGAGCTGAACAGATTAGACATGAAAATGTGAATAAATTTAAATCACAAGGGTTTGTTCCTAGAGCTATGATTGTAGATCACAGGGATGGAGAAGCATGTCAATGTTTGGGCAGGGAAGTGGGGTACAGTGGAGGGTAACAGGTGCTAAATGACCTGAATATAAAACTAACCTGCCCTAGGGTTCCAAATGGAACTGCTTTATAGTCTTAATCCAGGTACAAGTTGGTCCTTGACTTAGGTATCTGGAGGATGTTGCATAAAAATAGGAAATCATTATAAAAAACAAGCACATGAAAAATTATTTGGGGCCATTTTAATAAATCAAATGGCTGGAAAATGATCTGTTTGTTATGACTAATGCTAATTACCTATCTGCATTGAGGAGATTAGGATTTTAGTAAAAACTGGCAGAAACTTAGTCAAGGCCTTAGGATGTCAAAATTGCAATCATTAAATGCCTGGATACCCTGCATTCCAGAATTGAATTAAATCCAATCGACATTTACTTGTGCATATTTTTAGCTTTTAAATGGAAATGTAAATTGAGTTCTTTTCCTCAAAGCAGTCAATTCAGCAGAGGAAGAGAAGTGTACAATCAGTCAAATAGGATGTTTGATATTGTTTTAGCTCTAAAATGTCAGCATGGACCGAATAACCATTTTCAGAAATAATTTTCAACTGATTTTTTATAGCCTCATAGGATGCAGCCAGCATCTAAATACTCAGTTAACTTATGTATAGCAAGATCAGCTGCAGTTGGAGGCCACAGTGGTTACATCTGAGAAATGTAGTACCATTTCAACCATACACACAGGCAAATGCTCTTAGAAAATTAGTTTTCTCAAAAAGCCAGGATATGCAAAATGACCATATTTATCAAAGGGCTTTGTGAGGACTTCTTGGAACAGAACTCAGAGAGAGGTGGGTAAATCACATGTTGGTTAAAAGAAGGTGTGTAATTTGATTGTTTCACAAGGAATACATCTTTCTCACCTGAAAGATTACCTCAACAAGCTCAGCTTAAAGAAGACCTAAAGAGAAATACTAAGGCTCTGACCTGATGCATTACTGCATGATACCTCCACGGCCTGGGAGACCAAGGGGTGAAGAGAAACCCTAGGGTATGAACCCCTGGGTTGCTTATTCATTTTGGTTTGCTTGTCCATAGCCTTGGCCAAGGGTAGCTTTGCAGCGTGGCTGGGAGGAATTCTCTTAGGGAGAGCAAGTTCTGGTTGACAACTGGATTTTCTAACTTGGGAATAAAGAAGGCAAAACTGTGATTTTTGTAAATCTAAAAAACAAGGGTTTACTTATTCACTCAAGAAATGTTTACTGAAAGCCAACTATTCGTCCTCCCAAGTTTTACATTTCATAGTTCTATCTCTGAACCTTCAAGCATCCATGACTTCTACCAGAAACAGTGAGATGTAGTAGTGATTCAAGGTATGGGCTTTGTATGGGAATAGACCTGGGTTTGAATCCCAGATCTACTGTTTGTTTTCTAGCTGTGTGATCTTGGTCTAGTTACTTAACCACTCTGAATTTCAGTCTTCTTATCTCAGTGATCTCATCTGTAAAATGGGTATACTAGCAATACTACTTTAAATGGTGAAAGATGTATAGGATCTGAAAAGAAATAAGAGTATGTGGTACTACTTTATATAGGGTGGTTGTAAGGATTAAATTAGATAATGCATATAAAGAAGGCACTTTGCACAATGTCTATTTTATAGTAGACAGTAAAAACTACGGTAGTAGCAAGATGATGCTCATGAAGTCATCCTTATTTTCAGTTCATTCTCCCTCTTCTTCACCTATCTATGTCTCTTTCTCACTTTAAACTCTTGGGCAAAAATGTTTGTCTTACAAGAAGTCTTTTTGGCTAACAGTTTATCCTGATATTTCCTTTACTTGGCACCTATTCAAAATTTACATACATAGTTTGGGTCATGCTAATTTTGCCTTTTTCCCTATTTTTATGTATTCTTATGTATTCATTTGTATAATTCCTGAATTCCTAATTATCATAGACTAATAGATTCATAGATTAAACATTAAAAAATATAAAATTTCCATGTACTTCAGGAATCCCTTAAACTAAAACCCTGTCCAGTGGTCATTCATTTACTACTTGAGCACTGTCAGGGACAGAGAGTTCACCATCTCACAAGATATTTCAGTTCATTGCTGAAAAGCTCAAGTTTTTAGAAAGTTATTGTTCAAACTATGCCAAAATGTGCCTTCCTCTAACTTTCACACATTTTTTTCCTTGTTGTGCCTTCCTGAACAATATAGTACATATTTTAAGTTGTCTTCTATTTACTTTGTATCATCCAGTCAATTCCCAATCAGTGGTATTGACATGTTGGCTCTTTTCTTAACTAATGTTAGAATTTCAATGTTTTTACCACTAAAATAATTATAAATAATTTTTTTTAAATTTTCTCTTGGTGGGATGGGGATACTCCATCTACTTTTGAGGATGACTCTACTTTTGTGTCTTGGAGAAGGATTTGGGGCCAGTCACCTGTGCGATGTGGGGTTTTTTGGGGTCTCAGGAATCCCCCTGCCCAACAATATTCTCCTCCCTATTAATATGCTGTCTAAAATTTCATCCTTCATTAAAACAGCATTCCTTCGGGTTTTAAAAGCTATAAGGTCTTTGAGTCCTTGTTAAAAAGGCAAATGGTCCCAGGAAAAAAAACACCAACTGAAAAGTACTACTAATAACTTAGCAGGGATTAATTCATTGATGGCAACCTGAGTGTAAAATAGCAGATTGATTGAGATGTGATCTGGAAACAGTACAAGACTGACAGAGATCCAGGGACTTTGTTTCATTCATCTCACTATAGCACAGTGACTGATTCATATCAGGCCCTCACTGATGAATGAATAAATAAGGGTATGAAAATGAATGAATGAGGCTGGAAAAGTGAGCATCTATCCCCCCAGTCAAATATTACCTACTTCGTAATCTTATCTAGAACCATTTAAGTGTGATAACACCAGAAAGATTGGGGTTCCTCGGCTTAATGACACCATGCTGACTCTAAACAGAATGTTCTTTTAATCTCCGTCTGCTCTCCCCACAGCTCTTTGATGTCTCATCTTTAGCTGGCAGTTGGAGACATGACTTCTTTGTGAGGCTGTTTCTATATAAAGCCCTGGCAGTAGGAACTGCCTAGATTACCAACAGTGATTCACACAGCTACATAAAGTGCTTACACCCACACAGGGTCATGGAGTGAAGGAACCAGATTCCAGTTCAGATCTTGTTTCACTGCACAATATTGTGGAATTAGTTAACATTACTCTCTACTTATCTACATAAGCTATTGTAGATGTAGTGATCTCCATCATACGATGTGAATTTGAGTAGAGTGTTAAAACCCTCATTAATTCTCACCAGCGTTTAATCTAAGTTTAAAATGTGGGATTAGCGCTTAGAGGACTGAGGAGATTATTAAGTGCCTTCAGAGAATAGAAACTCTTTTAAGTAGTATATAGAAGCAACCGTTTCCTGCAAACAATCTTTGCCTATTCAATAAAGCAGATCCAGCAGTGCTTCTCTTTGGCATCGTTTTAGTAGCAATTCATTTGTGTTATTATATTACTTGAAAATAATAAAGCTGCATTTTGTATTTTTAAAAAACTTTAAGAGGAAGGCCTGCCTGACAGCAGTTTTCTTAACAATGGAAGGATATATTTAAAAATACACAAAATGCCTGTTTTAAGGCTATATAGTAACGTAATCAAAGCTAATGAAATATAGAAATCTGCTTCAAAGAACAATGTAAGTGATTTGAATTAATAGTTCAGTTGCTTTTATGCAAATGAATACTTCCTAAAGCACTAGAAAAATTGTGAGGTTTATTTTTGTGCAAGGTTCCCAGTGCAGAACTTATATACAGTATGAATTTCCTTTATCATGGAATGAGTACTAATCATTCTCCAAAATAATAAAATATTACTATATTCTATAATTCCAATTATAGAATTTGCCTACTTCAAGCAAGTTTTATTAGTATAGTTTC
>NW_016815500.1:49725-53181 GCF_001698545.2 Rhinopithecus bieti | reverse complement strand
GTTACTAAGTTATGGACAACAGCATCTTACAGAAAGCATGAGTGTAAAGTGCTCTTGTATAAAAGTAATTACCTCCTGTTATAACTTCTTTTTTTTTTTTTTAGATGGAGTTTCGCTCTTGTTGCCCAGGCTGGAGTGCAATGGCCCGATTTTGGCTCACCGCAACCTCTGCCTCCCGGGTTCAAGCGATTCTCCTGCCTCAGTCTCCCAAGTAGCTGGGATTACAGGCAGTTGCCACCATGCCCGACTAATTTTGTATTTTTAGTAGAGACGGGGTTTCTCCATGTTGGTCAGGCTGATCTCGAACTCTCGACCTCAGGTTATCTCACCGCCTTGGCCTCCCAAAGTGCTGGGATTACAGGTGTGAGCCACTGTGCCCAGCCTGTTTTAACTTCTTATGGGAATATTTTTCTTTCCCTACAGTAAGATCTTGGAGATAGTCTATATTTTTTGAAAGCCTTCCTCAATCTCATGTTCTATTTGTACTTTAGGGAAAGAAAATATTACTCAGAATAGAAGGGTAATATAAGACTTTTACCTTCAGCCAAACAAAATGGTGAAAATGAACAAACACTCCAATGTCCTAAATTTACTTTCATATAAATTTTAATTACTGCATAAATTGCGTTCTGATTCCTGAGAAGCTAAGCAGTAAAGTACCATGTTCTACCGAACTATGAAAAAAATAGATAATCTCAATTCCTTTAATATGGTTGTTTTCCTGACCCTGAGTCAATTTCACCCTTGTCTTTGATATACCACTAGAATTTGTTATGAACAAAAGGAAAGCAGTGAAGATATACACAACAAAAGGCAAATTTCTAGTCCTCCAAGCACTACTTTTGCACCTGTTATTATATATTCTGTTAAAATGATATAAGCAATTATGGATAAGGTATTAGGAAACTCAGAGAACTACAATTTATTGAGGATATTGACTTAAATGAGCCAGAAGAACTTTCAGTTTGATAAAATTAAAACCTTTTGGAGTTTCAGGGATATGAAAAGTGATCTGGCTGAGCACTGTGAATCACGCCTGTAATCCCAGCACTTTGGGAGGCTGAGGTGGGCAGATCACTTGAGGTCAGGGGTTTGAGACCAACCTAGCCAACAAGGGGAAACCCTGTCTCTACTAAAATACAAAAATTAGCAGGGCATGGTGGCAAGTGCCTGTAATCCCAGCTACTGGGGAGGCTGAGGCAGGAGAATTGCTTGAACCCAGGAGGCAGAGGTTGCAGTGAGCCGAGATGGTGCCACTGCACTCCAGTCTGGATGAGAGTCTGTCAAAAAAAAAATAAATAAATAAATAAAAAAATTAAAAAAAAAGCTGATCTGGGTACCTTAGGGAGAAATTCACAAAGAAAATAGCCAACTATATTCTGGCCAATTTTATTTAGAAATAATAGTCTCTCTAGGTTTAGACTAGTTTCATGATTTGCCTCTTCTGAAGCTATAAGCAGAAATATGTGGTCAACTAAAATGTGACTTATATGTGTACAATATATGCAGTTGAACTGTGCACAACCCCATTTGACTGTGAAGGAAGTTGGTGGGAAAATACTTGCTGAGTATTTGCTACTTTGCCACACAGGATGTTGAAAAATATTTTGATCTACAGCAAATATAAAAATAATTTTGCTAAAAAAAAAAAAACACTGAATCTAATTCCTCATTTTCAAGACGCCCACTTAATTTATAGGAAGATGTGCTTATTTATAGAAGCCAGCCTTTCTCCCCCACCTACCCACCGCCTAGCCCCGTGGGAGTGGAGGGTTGGAGTGGAAATTCACTTTTGCAAACCCTGCAAAAATCTGGAATTATTATCCACCCCTTCACATATATCTTCTTGTGGATGGTGGAATTATTTAGTTGGTTTACATATTTATGGAGCAATCACCAGAGAGTAAGACCATTTTGTTTCATAAAACACAGGAGAGTTCCTAAGCACGTAACAAAGTTTTCATTTATTTGGATCTAGATGGTTTTTTAAATCTTCCTTTTGAAACTAGCTAAGTGAGCCAGACTTATCCATACCAGAAAAATCTGTGAATTTGTATTTAGGATTTATTCATTGCATATCATAGTTACAGTGGAATTCCTTTTCTCAATCCACTGTACAATGGATGACACAGCATTTTTTGTTCCAACCTTGTAAAAGAAAGGCCCAACAGAGGGCATGTTGAGCATTTTCATGGCTAATTCAAACACTTCAGTATTTGTCTCAAGCACATTTTTTTTCCATATTTTTTAAATTTTATTTTATTTTAAGTTCCAGGATACATGTGCAGGACGTGAAGGTTTGGGTAACTTGTTATACTGACATCTGAAATCAAATTTCCAATGTCTTCTGACACCATATGGCAACTGCTTCAATTATGAGAACACCAAGACACTCAGCCAAGGTCAGCCAAATAGATTTAAATAAAACAAAAATCAATCTAATTGATTATTTTAAAACTAAGCATCTTGAAGATGGGAATAAATTCCCAGAATGAATAAGGTCAGTAAGTTCATAGAATCTCTTTAGTGGCTACATGCTCGTGGGAGTAAGGTGACATACAGAATACAAATATGCTAAGTTTTGCCATTAATTTAATTACCTGCATGTGGCTAGCCCACCGGTGATGTTTAAATCTCAGGCTAACTTTCTTTGATCACTCAACATACTTCAGAGTCACCTCTTTATGGTCTGAAGAGAATGCCTGCATAAAACAGAATATGAAAATGTGCTGAAAAATGCATTTCAAAGCCAACTTCAAGTGTCTTTTTATTATCTGCTCCTTTGTATCATCTACATCACTGCTTCCCATCTACTGGTATCTGTAACTGACTCAATTCCTTTTTAAGGACTAATAAGCAACAACTCTGCGAAAACTATACATTGCTTTAGGTGGAAAATGAAATTCAATTCAAAAAAGAAAAAAGTTAATTTTAATATCTCAAGAAGAAAGCCAGTAAAGCAAGGTTATTGTTAATGCTTTAAAAGTATAATTCTTCTAAGAGAAAGATCATTAGAGCTTTGATAAATCACTAACACTTTGAGCAAGAGCAGCTTCTATTCCTAAATATCTGACAAACTACAATGAACCAGAACACTACTTTTTGCAAGACACAAGTTCCCTTACGCCTTCTCCACGTTTTTTCTGCCTACACATTTAAAACGTTACTAAACTCAGCTATTTTTCCCATCATAGTATTTAAAATTTTGCTCTTCCCTCTTAACTGAGTTAAAAGTTAAGTAAAAGGGCTATTTTAATAACCCTTTGCCACAGTTAGTATCGTATATGTTTACTAAAATAAAAGATATACTATTTGAACAAAGTCACTGAACATTCCACTTTTAGCCAATTGTTTTGGTGTTATGTAGATAAGCCTGAGTCTTGACTACCTCCTAATATTCTTGAAGTTATAAGTAGATAAACTTACTTTTTTTTTTTTTTTTTTTTTTTTTTTTTT